>NW_025336598.1:3646479-3671786 GCF_004798865.1 Varanus komodoensis | reverse complement strand
TAATAATAATAATAATAATAATAATAATAATAATAATAATAATAATAAGCTGTGCGCCGGGGTGGGCGGGGCACGGGGGAGGGGCCCTGAGGCCTTCAAAGCGCCGGCAGTGCCCGGGCCGGCCTCCGGGAGCGACGCGGGATGAACAGCCCACCACCACCACGGATTTTTTCAAGAAAGCAAGCAAAGAGAGTGATGCGGCAGTCGAAGCCAGCTACATAGTGAGTGTGAGATGATTGCTAAGGCAGGAAAGCCATTTAAAGATGTCGAGTTCATCAAAAAGTGCATGTTACAGGCTGAAAGTATAGTCTGTCCGGAAAAAAAGGGTCAGTTTAGCAACATCAGCCTCTCAGCCAACACAGTGGCAGAGCACATTTCTGACCTGTCAGGTAATATTTACGATCAACTGCATGAGAAAGCTAAACATTTTCATGCATACTCAGTTGCTCTTGATGAGAGCACAGACGTCACTGACACTGCGCAGCTCAAAATATATGTCCGTGGTGTTGACGACAATTTTGAAGTGATGGAGGAGTTACAGTGATTCCAATGCATGGTCAGACCACCACTCAGGAGATATTCCGCCAGCTGTGTGATGCCATTGCAGATGCTGGCTTACTATGGAAGAGTTTTGCTGGAATAATAACTGACGGAGCACCATCAATGACAGGGAGGAGAAATGGAGTCGTGGCACTTGTTCAAAGAAAATTGGAAGAAGAGGCTGTGGAAGAGGCCATTGCTCTGCACTGCATTATCCATCAGCAGGCCCTTTGCAGCAAATGCCTGAAGTTTGACAATGTGATGTCTGACGTTGTGAAATGCATCAACCACATCAGATCCAGGGGCTTAAAGCACTGGCAGTTCCGCGCCTTTTTAGAGGACATAGAGTCAGCATATGAGAATGTGCTCTACTACACCGAGGTACGTTGGCTTAGCAGGGGAAACGTCTTGAAGAGGTTTTTTGAGTTGAGAGCAGAGGTGAAAACCTTCATGGAGAAAGATGGGATGGCCGTTCCTGTACTAAGTGATCCCAAATGGCTCATGGACTTAGCTTTTCTTGTTGACATCACACAGGAGCTGAATGTACTGAACAAGAAATTACAAGGCCAGGGGCAGTTTGTCAGTGCTGCCTATGACAATGTCAGAGCATTCTCCACAAAACTTGTGTTATGGAAAGCCCAGCTTTCTCAGACAAACCTCTGCCATTTCCCAGCATGCAAGGCACTCATGGATTCTGGCACACCATTCAGCAGTGAGAAGTATGCTGATGCCATTGTAAAGCTACAGGAAGAATTTGATCACAGGTTTGCAGATTTCAAGACACACAGAGCCACTTTTCAAATTTTTGCTGACCCCTTCTCCTTTGATGTGGAAGATGCTTCAAATGGAGCTAATTGACCTGCAGTGCAATTCTGAACTCAAAGCCAAGTTCAGAGTGGAAAAGCAGACAAGCTTGGACAATTTTTGAGAGAATTGCCCCTTACCTTCCCTGAGCTTTCCAGGATGTTCAAGCGGACCATGTGACTTTTTGGGAGCACCTATCTGTGTGAAAAGCTCTTCTCCACCATGAACCTTAATAAGTCAAAGTTCAGGTCCAAACTTACTGATGAGCATCTTCAAGCCATACTGAGGGTCTCAGTTGCTTCCTCCCTCAAGTCAAATGTGGCTCAGCTGTGTAAGAGGAAGTGCTGTCAGGTCTCTGGCAGCAAGGAGTAGGAGGAAGTAAAAGAAGCCTATGTTCTGAAGAACCATTCATGTTCTGAATTATTATTAGTAAAGATTGAGAAGATTGGATCAGTTGTACTTTTTTGGAATACTTGAAATCCTTTTTTTTGTGGAATACTTGATGCGGCCCAGCCTCACCCAGACTCTACTTCCAGCAGCCCCCAGGTAAGTTGAGTTTGAGACCCCTGGCCTGGAGGAATGTTGTCCATGGGGTTGCAATGGGTCAGATGTGACTTCGCAACTAACAACAACAAAGTAGTGGGAGTAGAAGCCTCCTGAGAGGTCAGAGGAGATGCGTCCAACTGCCCCAACTCCTGCGTCCAACTGAGCTCTCCACCTCTGCCACTAGGGTGGGTGAGGGAGTGGTGGTCCTGCTGCGTCCCAGTGAGGGGAGGGTATCAAATTCAATCCTACAGCCCAGGCGGATTATGGATAGGACCCAGGAGTCAGAGGTGATATTCTCCCACATGTGGAGGACCTGGTCCAGATGATCAGCAAAGTGGGGAGATGTGGGAAGGAGAGGGGAGCTGGGGCTGCCTGGACATAAATCGTAGCACCTGCATCTGTTATCTTGGCATCTGCATCTGTTATCCCATGCCAGTGGGAGCCACTGGCGTGGCTGTGTGTCAAGTCTTCTGGGTGGGAAGGCCTGTCTCAGCTGGAGAGGCCGATCCAAGAAGGGGCAGTGAGTGAGGAGGACCCTTGCCATTTGTGGGAATGGACCTTCTGTTTGAAGCCCATATGCTTGGCGGTAGTGAGCACCTTATGTATGGAGTCCATGCTCATGTCTGTGTGGGCACTGAAGAGGAGCTCTCCATCAAAGGGTAGGTGCTCTATGTGAGCTTGGGTCTCCTGTGGGAGGCCTGTTGACCGCCGTTGTGCATGGGGGTGGACCACCATGGATGACATCATGGCCTTGTTATGGCAGTCCACCTGGTGTCTGGCTGACTCCATCTGATACGTGGACAGTTTCACTGCCTCCAATTGTATCAGCTAGGCAGTGTCCCAGAGGTTGGTGGGGTGATGTTCTGCAAGGGCATCCATCTTCTCCCAAAGAAAGAACTGGAACTTAGACATTAAGGCCTTGTAGTTAGAAGCATGTATGCCCAAGGAAGAGGCTGCATAGCCCTTCTTGGCTAGGCTGTCCATATGGCACCCTTCCTTGTCCACAGGCATGGAGTGTTCCCTCTGGGAGGTCCCCTGCATGGACTCCACTATAACTGAGCTGGGTTTAGGGTGTTGGTGCAGAAAGGAGAGAGATTTCTCAGACAGCTTATAAGTGGAGTCAATTCTGTATGGTAGTGAGAGGGCAGCTGCAGGGGTCCTCCATGACTGCTGGGTCATGCACAGTAGTACAGGCAGCAGGGGGAGTGAGGCAGACAGACACACGCCTGAGGGCAAATTACTATCCATCTCTGACTCTGCATGGGTGGAGGCCTAAACTCTCAGGTCATCTGCCATGAGGAGGACAAGATCCGCAAAGTGCTCCCTCCCTCCTGGTGACATTAGAAGGTCCTGCTCCAGGGCCCACACCTCAGGGAGTGGTGGGGAGGCCAGGGATGGTGATTGGGATTGTTATGGTGAGAGGCTCTGACCTGACTTCCTTGAGAAAGACCAGCAGCGATCAAGGGCATTGGGCGCTTGACACGGTGCTGGAGAAGACGGGTGCTGCCTTGCAGGAGAGCGGGAGTGGCAGCAGTGACAGGTGTTGTGGTTGTGGGAGGCCAGGTGGTCTGGGCTGGAGTCCTGTGCTGGTGAGCTCTCTGGTGCTCGCAGGCACCTTGGCACTCAGGGCTGAAGGCAGAATCACTGTCCTCCTGGAGCTGGGCCCTGTGGGCACAGTGGGTAGGCCGGTCCTCTTCAGCACTGGAGGATGCCTCACACTGTTGCTCCAACAGGTGGCACTGGTCTCTGTTGATGCCATGCAACCCTGTGCGTTCTCAGCCTCGAGATCTCATGGGAAGTCAGCATCAGGGCTCAGTTGCTGGTGAGTAGCGGAGGTGGGTGTGGCCGGCATGGGCCCATGACCGGTGGGAGGTAGGCCCAGTGGGTCTGTGCTGGCTGTCGGTGTGGTGGCATCAGCATTGGGAGGGTGGTAGACTGGGGGAGCACTCCACAGAAGAAGAGTTGGAGGAGGATAGGTTATCTGACTCAATGCGGCACCTCTTCCATCACTTCGCCATCAGGGCCAATGGGTCTGAGGAGTCAGACCTGTCCTGTGAGTGCATTGAGGGCAGGGACCAAGATGAGGAACCTTCTCAATTAGGGGAGGAGTAGCATGGTGAGGGCGGTGGTCCCGCGGAGGTGGAGGGCCGGGTGGTGGGCGGGGAAGGCGGCACCTGCTTGCAGCTGTGCAGGGAGGCCGCAAGTCAATGGAGCAGCGAGTCTGGCAGCGAGGAAAGCTCTGGAAGCGATGTGCGTGTTGAGGTGGCCCGCGATGAGGAGTGCGAGGGCCTGCCCAGGGAGTTCGCCTCCATGGGCACAGGGATCCGGGTCTGGCATGCATGGGCGGTTGTTGTGGGGCAATGTGGCTGGTAAGGGGGCAGCCTAGTGCTGCGCACTTCTTGTGTTTGGAGGTTCCCACTGCTCCAGATGTTTCTTTTCTGGAGGTGGAGGCAGCGGCCCTGTTCTTCGATTGCTTCGTTGGCCGGGGAGGCTCATAGGCAGAGGGTGTCCTGTCAGCATCCAGTTGTGATGGCTCACCCACACTCAGGGCATGTTGCCAGAGGGCGAAGTGTAGGCAGTGGGCTCACTGCTGGAAGGCTTGTTTTTTGGAAGCCTGGTAGTGCGAGCAGGTTTCAACCACATGTCCTTCTCCCAGGCAAAGAAGGCAGTGGGAATGGCCGTCCGCTGCAGGCATCCAGGCAGCGCAGGAGGAACAGTGGTGGAAAGCCAGGTCAACCATGAGGGTCAAACCGGGGAGGCACATGGAGTACCAGTAGGAAGGCTCGGGGGAAGGACAGGCGGAAGGCAACTTGTTTTTGGAGTTTGGCAATGTTTATATTTATCATTTCCAAATTAAGCATTCAATTCTTCTGTTTTTCTGGGCTGATGGCTTTCACCTTTGCCTGAGGTGTTTGATTGTTTTCTAAGAATCTGCAATGAGGCCTGTCAGCAATTTGGATGAAGTTTAGAGAGTCTGCTTCCTTTGCAGCAAGTAGTGCAGGTCAGAAGAAAAATTAGGCTAGATTGCTTATTGAGTGCATTGCTTATATCTTCACAAAAGGGTGATGCTCGTACCTAGTCTACATCTTATATTTACTGGGATATGGTGAATCACTTAGCAGCTTCAAACTCAGAGCCCAGCTCACTTCCCTGCAAGGAAAAACTCCTATCGACAAGAGAAACTGATTGGAGAAAACAACTTTTCTCTGTCATGAGAGGGGAAGAAAGTGGTAGAGTTGGTAGGAAACCATATGGAACTCCCATATGGTCTATGGGGTATAGCCTAACAAATTTAAAATGCCATAAGCTAAGGATCCCAATCTAATAATGGGATTCACATATGGAAGTATTTCCCCACTTTTAGTAATTATATTCCCATCTGCATTGTGAGCTTGTTCTGAATTTGTCTTTCTGTAACACCATTAAAAAACTGAAAAACTGAGCTCAAAGAACCACTTTTTTATTTTAAAGGTGACCAGAATGATTTACACAGAGAACTGGCCTAAAAAGAAATAGCATTTTGATCCAAGCTTTGAGTTAATTTTTTCTTAATTGCTCAACAGTAATCACATTCACCAGTTGCGATACACATACTTACACTATGAACATACACATACCTGCATTATCAGGACACACATTCCAACTGTCCCAAGAATGTGTTTATTATCATCAAACCACATCTTGACTTTTTCATAGCATCCCTGAAAAACAAGTTTTTAAAAATCACTCTGATAGGAGAAGCATCACAAACATGGAAGCATCGCAGCACTATCATTCTATATAATTAAAAAGATCCTTCTCCCTGCTTGATTGTCTACATTGTTTATTGCTTATAAGATACTGATCTCATTTTAAGTGCTCACTGAGTTTCATTCACAAAAGCAAGAGGTAATATCCAGAACAAAATAAATAAAATTGAACAACACCACTTCTTGTTTATATAGTGAAAAAACAATTTGCAAGGTCAAGTCATCCTTAACTTCAGAATGTCAACATTTTGGAGTCTTATTTGTTAAATAGTTCATTCCACTGAAGTAAATGTCATTCTGAATAAGGAACCACACTTACTCATACATCGTTCCTGGAAATCATATACACAGTTGTGCACATCATATGGATGTGCATTCCTCCAAACAAAATTCACATTTACACATGTGCACATAGTGTTTGACTACAGGGTCCTCATTCAGCTCACAAGTTTGACCAGTCCTTTGTGCCCTCACCTCTAACCTCTTCTTCCCCAAGATGAAAACATATAATCTCTACTACCATGGTTCATTTAAGTCTATTTTTCATTTTTACATAATTTTCTCAATTTTACAATGTAAAATACCAATAAAAACTTACAATTAAAATGAAAACATGCAACATTAAACATAAAATTAAAATAAGTCATAAAAACGCTGTGCACCCCATCACCAGGACCATTGGTTACATGTTGAAAACTCTATCAAAAATTGTTTCAAAAAGTTTCCCCTTCCAAAATAGCAGTGACTCTTCTGAAGACTCCAATCTTTCCCTTTCTTAAACACATATTCAATAAATACAACCCAAATCTCATTAAAATTGTTTTCCTTTATATACACTTTTCTCACTTTAATATCACAAATTAATTTATCATTAATAGCTATATTACAGACTTCCCTATACTAATCACACAATTGGTAATCATATTTTACTTTCTAGACCTTAGCTATGATTAATCTCACAGGTGTTGTTAAATTTGTTATTAATTCTTTATTTATTCCAACTCCATTGTTTCCTATGAAATATTGAAAGTAATGTAATCTCAGGACATATTTCAATATTTAAACTTAGCATTTCACTACTCGCTTTAAAAACCTCTTTCCAAAATTTTATTATATATTCACATTCCCACCACATGTGAAAATATGTACCCACTCCATGGCCACATCTCCAACATAACTTGGAATATTTACTATCTATACAATTCAGCTTCACTGGGGTAAAGCATCATTTCCATAATAAATTACTCAAAAATTCCTTTAGTCTTACTGACATGCAGTCTTCATAACTTTCTCAAATCTGTTTCCCATGTTGATTTAAGTGGCTCATATTAATCCTGATCTTCTGAAATATCTTACAGATTTTACTATCACTTTCATCTGCATATTAGCTTGTTTTTCCTTTTCCACAATTGTATATTCAGATTTTGTATAATCTGTACATCCACATCTTTGCTTTAACCAGTCTAGTTCATCATTCTAATCTTCCTAAATTCATTTTCTCTTTTATTTCATTTTTCAATTTATCAAAATTATTCTTTTTTAAGCATTTTAACTTGTTAGTTGTATTCATACCTAAATTCTTAGTAACACTACAAATCTTAACTTTAAATTTACTCCTAATCATTTTCTTCTTTTTTCTGTCATAATTAAATAACATCATCAACATTTATCCTGATTTATTCTTAAGTCCACTATCTCTTCAAATTCTTCCAAATGTATTCTAACCTGGTTCATTGCTTTAAATAGATCCTTTCTTGTTAACAAAGTATCTTCAGCAAATAAACTAATCTTAATCTCATTCTCGAAACCTATACTTTCTATGTGTTATTATTCCTAATACTGTTTGCTAATAATTCTATACGTAAAGCAAACAATATTGTGGAAAGGGGACATCCTTAACTAGTACACTGGCCCAGAGAAAACTGCTCAATTATACCATCATTTCCTTTTGCATTTCCTGCATATAATTGTTCTATTATACCTATGAATTTTTTCCCAAATCCTAATGTATCTTTACGTGTTCCAACTAAACAAAGCTCAGGGAACCAAGATTCCATGCCAGGAAGTACTTTCTGACAATTAGGACCCCTAGGGTATGGAATGGGCTTCCACAGGCGGTGGTTGAAGCCCCATTGGAGAGGGTATTTAAGGATAGACTGGGCATGCACATGGTAGGCATGTCATGAACAGAGCTGGCTGGAGTCAGGAGTCAGACTAGATGGCCCAGGAGGTCCCTTCTGACTCACTCTGTTTCTATGTTCCTATATTTATTGATGGCCATTCCACACAATCAAAAGCTTAAAAAATATATAATGCAATTATGTCAGCTTTAAATTTCCCTTTATATTCCCTTTCTAATATGCTTAATATACTTCTAGTTAAATCTGCCATCGGTCTCCCTACTGTAAAACCACTTTGATCCACTTTAATATGTTTGTCAATAAATGTATTCATTCTGTTTGCCAATATTGCAGTAAACATTTTTACATCCCAGTTTATTAATGCCATAGCTCAAATCTTTATTAGACTTAGGAACGAAAGTATTAAAGACTATTTCCAAGATGCTGGCATATTTCCTCCTTCCAATGTTTTATTTAACAAAGCTTTTAATTTTGGAATCAAAATCTTTCTAAAAACTTTATAATATTGTGATCCCATTCCATCTATCCCAGGAGATTTTCCTATTTTTAATTTATCAATACTTTTTTCTATCTCTTCCTCTTTAATTGCTTGTTCCATCTGTTGTCATTTCCCCCCAATATCTTTCTCTACATAAAGTCTACCTCTATCCAATGCTCATTTCCCACCATAGAGAAAAAAGTGTAAAATATTTTCAATGCATCTCTTAAATTATACTTTCCCCCTTTTTCATTCTTAACAATTCCAGTTAAGTTTTTTTTTTCTTTTGTTGTGTGGCAGTGGCCAATAATCTTGAATTCTTATTGCTAAACTCAAAATACTCCCTCTTCAAATATATGAAATTTCTCTGTATCCTTTCAACTTCTCTATTTTCCATTTCCTTCCTTTTAGTTTGTATTTTTGCTAAGACTTTCAAATCCCTCTTTTGAGTATATTTCTTCCCTAATTCTTTTATTTCCCTTCCCAAATTTTCTGCTCAATCGTTTTGCTTTTCAAAATATATGCATCTTTAATACTTATTCCTCTTGCAACCACTTTCATTGTATCCCAAACTAGACTTTCATCTCTACCATCTCTATCAGTAATTCTCCACATTTCTTTCAACCTTTACTCCATTGTATCTACTATGCACTTATATTGTAATATTGTGTCATCTTTCCTTTTTCATAGGTCAGCACTTATCACTTATTTTATTCATTACCATGTTAAAATCTCCTATTACATACACTTGTTACATATATATATTATGCATACTTTACATCTCTACATATACTTTCTCTATTACTTCCAATTCTTTATCATTTGACAAATAAATATTAACTAACGTATATTCTTCTCTCAGTTCACCTTGTAAAATTAAAAAAAAATCATGTATCATCCTTCTTTATTTAACTTAAATTCAGCTTTCTTAGAAATAATAATTGCTACCCCCTTGATTTTGAGCTTCAAAAAGATTTTTCATAAATATTTGACCATATTGCTTTAAGTTCATTAACCTCTTCCCCTTTTTGATGTGTCGCCTGTAAAAATCTAGTATCTGCTTTTTCTTCATCCATCGTCATTTCAGTTCATTTCCTTTTAATTACACTCTCTAACATTCAAAGATTGTAATCTTACAGTTTTGAACATACCATTTTACAGACATGTATCCTTACTGGTCCCTTGTGCATCCCCATACACATACAGAAAACAAAACAAAAAGAAAAGCAAACTTGTTCACAATACAAATCCCCCACCCAACAATCTTTCACCACAACACATACCTGTACTCTCTCCCTTCTTCCCCCAAAGAGATTTCTTCCTGGGCAGCACCAAGACCTTTAGCAAAGGGAGTGGGGATGAACCACTGGTTGTGTACAGTGTTCAAGCTACTAATGTTGACTTGTTAACTACTTCTCCGTAATCCCATTATTCTTAAAAACCTAATTTACACAAATTTATCATCTCTATTTCCTATATCTTACTCTACTGTATATCACATCTAAATTGTACTCCCCATCTTTTTAGTTACCATATTATATTTAGCCTTTAATTATATATCTCCTTGTAATGAAATAAAGAGGAAAGGAGAAGGGGGGGGGGAGGAATTGGAAACAGGAAAAAGGAGAGAGAGAGAAAAGGGGAAAAGGTCTAATTTAATCAAGTAATTATCTTATTTGACATTTTCAGCCCCAACTCCTCTGTCTCCTCCCTCCATCTCCCCTCATGTCTTCCCTTTCCTCCTGACCACTTGTTCTCTTGTCTGTTTCTCTTTGTTCACTGGGCTATCACTTCAAACTGAGGAAAATCCACCAACAGTTCCAGTAACTTCTTCTTTTCCTTTGTTATCTCCTTCTGATGCTGTTTCCCAGTTCTTAACTTAGTTTAATTTTGCCATCTCTTGCTTCCATTGATCTTCATCTATTAGGCCCCATTTGTAAAGCAAATTTAAGCCTTGACCCAGAGAGTAGAAAACTCTTATATGTACTAGATACCCCAATTATATTTGATGCTGTTCCAAAAGAAAACTTGATTAAATTCAAGGAATGTCTGAACAATATAGTCTGATAGCAGAGATCTTGATAAAATTGAATGGAGGCCTCTTTAAATTTTCATTGTCCTGACCTCTCAATTTTTTCAGAAGCAATTCTTGCTTACAATAATTGGCAACTCTGATCACTACATCTTGCAGGAACATTCTAGACCCACACTTAGGACCAACATGATGTACTCTTTCTACATCTTCATGTTTCCATTTTTCCTTGGGGAGCATTTCTTTAAGCCACTCTACAACATCATTTCTAAGTTTTCCCTCTTCTATAGAGATCTTTCAGCAATCCCTCTTAGATGAAGGTTGGCTCTATGATTGTGGTGCCACAAGGCAATCACCTTTTTTCCCAGTGGTGATATTCTTTTTTGAATTAGTGATGTATCTCCACTATATTAGCTTTCATTAATACTTTTGCCTCTTAAGACTTGATTTGATCATCCAAACTATGATTTTTAAAAAATTCTCTGCTTTAATCAGTTATGATCTGAGTAATGATCTCCTGTATTGATTTAGCTTTATCTTCTTCCATTTTTATTTCCAGGCATTTCATATGCATAGCTATGGAAGGAGAGGATTTGGGAGGCAACAAGGGGGAGAAACATTCTAGACTGGTTTTGACCAACAGGGTGGATCTGGTAGATGATATGCAGACCAGGGGAGCGCTGGATGCAAGTGACCACTCCATCCTATGGTTCAAGATCAGGAGAACAAGGGTGAGCAGTAGGGCAAGTACTAGGAGTTGGGACTTCATGAGGGCCTGATCAATTGAAGGCCAGGTTGGGAAAAGTATCCTGGGAGAAGGTACTGGAAAGCAAGATAGTCCAAGAGGGGTGGATGGCACTAAAAAGAGAGGGATTGGAGATGCAAGCCTTAATGATACTGTTGATCAGCAAAGTAAGGAGGCTTAGGAGGGTGCCACCATGGATGCAAAGAGAAGTGTAAGAGGAATTAGAAATAAAAGGGACCTCCACACTGTGGTCACTGTCACATGTGGACAAAAGGGTATATTGGGAAGAGGCAGCTCAATACAGAAGGACTCTTTGTCAGGCTAAAGCTGATTATGAGCTGAGACTTGCAAAGAATGCCAAAAGCAACAAAAATGGTTTCTATTCTCATGTAAATAGTAAGAGGAAGGGGAGACAAGTGATGGGGCTACTTAAAAGAGAGAGATTTGGTAACTCATATAAGGAAACAGGCACAGATGTTAAATGTATTCTCCCCAAGGCAGGTTGGGGGAGATCTACCTGAGGGGTCAGATGAGGTTGGGGTTATGGGGGCACAGATTAGAGTCACTCTCCTAGAGTTGAGGAGCTCCTCAGGGCACTGGATGTTACAAAGGTGCTGGGTCCTGATGGGTTACACCCAAGGGCACTCTGGGAATTCATTTTTGAGGCCTCCTGGAAAATGGGAGAAGTTCTGGAGGATTGAAGGGTAGCATCAGTGGCCCCAATCTTCAAAAAGGGTAGCAGAGGGGACAAGGGGAATTACAGGCCAGTTAGCCTCACGCCCATTCTGGGAAAGACTACAGAAAAGCTGATAACAGCGATACCCTAGATAGGAAAGGGAGGTTGGCAGCCACCCAACATGGCTTCTGCAAAAATAGGTCCTGCCAAACAAATCTTGTGCAATTCTTTGACAAGGTTTAGAGGTGGCTAGATGGAGAAGATGTAGATGTGCTTTAGCTGAATTTGACAAGGTGCCACATGATATCCTGCTTGAGAAATTGATCAGCTCTTCTCCCTTACTCCACCACAAATCACATCTCACATTTCTTCATATCTGTGAGTAAACTCACAATTTAACACAGCAGCTTATAGCAGAAAAGTTAAGGGAGAGGGAGAAGCCAAGAAAGAAAAAACAGAGGGAAAAAAGGGAGTGGGGAGATAAAGCAAGAAACAGAGATAAATAAGGTCAATTATTTGACCTTAGGATGGAATACATGTACTTTCTATACATATTAAAATTATTAGTCACGTTCTAGCTCTGTTAAAATGTTAATTTAGGTTAATGTGTTAAAAAGAGACATTGTTCAAACACTGCTTTCATAGTGGCGGACTTTAGCTTCCATTTTTCTCCCAGTCCAGCAAGTGGTGCTGATAGTTTCTAACTCATTTTGTTGTTGCAACATGGCTCTGCTCTTCAAAGGCAAAAGCAAGGGAGATCAGAAGAATCAGGAAAAACAAAGCCTCCCCAGTCCCAACTCCAATCTGAGCTATCAGGGACACATAGTTCTCCTTTATAACAAATCATTTGTAAATCAGTTCAGAAGCAACAGGAAAACTCCCAGGCCAAACAACCAGCAACTCCCTCAGAAAATGGCAACAGAGAAAGGGAGATGCCATCTCTCCCTTGATGCCAATGCTCCAGTCAAGGTCAGTTTGCAATATCCATAATTTTACAAATATTAGAATCTTTATAAAGTTCAAGCAAGACATTAGGAAAATATCTGTTTCAAAGTCCTTTCCAAATAAAAATGCCTTAAGGATCTGAATTGCAGCCAAAATCTTAGCCTCAAGTCTGAACTGTCCAGAAAGTACAGTTGTCCTTCATCACAATTTAAAAATCATAAAATGAGCACAAAAATACCCCCAGCTAGCATTCGCATGCCAAGGTCCAGGATGGTAGCCTGACTGAGGGGGATACCAAATGAGATGAGAATGAGGGAACTATGTCTTTTCAGCTTGGAGGAGACTCCAAGGGGATCTCATAGAGAATTACAAGTATGTGAAAGGGCAGCACATGATAGAGGGTTGTGACCTGTGATGGATTCCACAGATCTTGAGATTTTTCAGTGACATTTGCCAATCATCCAGCAGAGGGTGCTATTTAACCATCTTTAAGGGGTGCTATTTAAGTCTCTTACTCTCCAACCTAAGCAGATGCAATCTGCCTTCTTCCTCCCCACCCTTTACCTGTGAAGTTCTCCATTAAATGCAAACTGTTAAATGTTTGCAACATTAATTTAATGTTTAATCTTAATGTTCTATTCAGATTGCTAAAGGCAGATGCAAAGTAAAATGTTTCTTTCTCTTCTCAGCCTTTAAAACAATCTTTCTCATCCTTTTCCCCTACACTGGGACAAATCCAGTCCAACAGAGAAAGGCTAAAATTACATACAATGTAATGATCATTGCTTCTTTATTTGCATCTCCATTTCAGACTGGACCATTCTCCTTTAACTTACCCAAGAATCTGACTGTTTACACAGGAATAAGCTCATGAAACTTCTCAAGGCAGCAGAGCAATGCCCTAATGTCTAATTGGCGCATTCGCCAGAAGTTCCCCTAGTTCATGTATGTTTTTAAAAAGTATCCACTGGCACCAGTGGAGGGTTTTTTTTAAGCTAAGTACAGTACTAGGGGCATTTTCAAAGATGGTTTGTGCTGGGGGGGGGGACTTATGCTCCCCATCCCAATGCTTGTAATCCCCCTTTAAGTAATCAGTCCTCCATCCACTGCAACTGGTGCAAATGGAGGCTATTTTAAGTGCAGGATGAATATTTTGGGTAGTGCTATTGCTGGAGAGGAAAGGACTATCCCCTCCCCAGTGCTGTGACCCCCCCCCCCATTTATCCCCCTTTATGATCAAGCCTTTAAAAAGCCTAATTATAGGAAATAGAGTGTTTATATGAATTTGTGTGCATGTGTGTGAGAGAGATGATTGCTTGTGAATGGGATATGGACAATTTTGAAAATGAAAGAAGAAAGGATTTGTATTTGTGCTTTAGGGTTTAATCTTATGGGAATGTCTGTTACCCTTCAAATGCAGAGAATTTTAGGCATCCTATCCAGGGTGATAGGAGAGTGGAGGGTGAAGGTTGCCTCTGCACTGCTGTAGCCCTACAAAGAAGTTAGAAAGCCCATTTCAGCTGTGTAACTCTATGCTTCAGAATGAGAGGAATGGAAGTTAAGGATACCTGGCAGCACCAGTCTCCTCCATTCCCTTTCTCTTGGAATGCCCATTAAACCCTCTTCTTTAAAGTCACTTTTGTGATTTTGAAGGAATGGCCAAGTGTGGTTCTTTCCATACCAGCAGCAAGGGGTCAAGGGCTGTGCAAGCACTGATTCCCCCCCTCAATATCAGAGGTGTTTTCCAACCTCAGAGCTGAAATAAGACTCTTGTAAAGATTAAAGAAATTTGTAACTAAAATGTCCAACTCATTAATAGAGTAGAAAGACTAGAATCATAGAATAGTAGGAGTTGGAAGGGGCCATGAAGGACATCAGGTCCAACCCCCTGCTGTTGCAGGACACCAAGTTACACCATCCCACTCAGAGTACCTTTTAGACATTTTGCTCTTGCTAAGAAACTGCAAACACAATCAGGATCGTAAATATACCCAGTTGGTTAACTGACTACATCACAAGTATGGTTCCTGATTACTAGCTGAGCAGAGCAGAAGAGGCTGATGGCCTAGGGCAGGGGTCAGCAACCTGCGGCTCCAGAGCTGCATGTGGCTCTTGAATTCCTCTGCTGCGGCTCCATCACTCAAAATATGTGCCTGCACAGCTGTCGATCTGCGACACGTGCCGATTTACTGAGCTTTTCACAATTTACTGAGCTTTTTCCATGGGTAGGCCAACCATGGATAAATCGAAGAAAAGTTTCTGAAGAAAACCGAACGATTAATGGTACGTGGGTAGATTCATTTGCTTTTACTGCTGATGAACCTACGGGTTTGCTGTTTAATGCATGCAGCCCTTTAACACTGACTTTGACTCTGCAGGAAGCTGTTCTCCTATTCAAAATATAAGAAAGGAATCCTACTAGTTTGTAATGTAAGATTAAAAATAACAGTTTTTCGTGACTGCACAAGAGCTGCAGCTAAATCATAATGAAGATATAGATCTACTTCCTTGTTTTAAGATTCTTATAAAAATTCCAGCAACACTGGGAGAGGGATGTTTGTTCAATAGTTCACCAGACTATTATTTATATTTGTTGTATTGCAGAAACTCTACTTACTTTTATCAATTAGTCCTTTTTTTATTCAGGTTGACAGCTGACTGCACCCTCCAGTACACGTGATAAAAGGATGAGGGCACACAGAAGCAGACGGCATGTTTGGTTTGCTGCAAGTGGATAATTTAAGTTCGTCTTTTTATTTCATAAATACAAGGAGGACTCAAATAGACATTGAGTATTTTATTTGAAAGTAACCTTCAACCCAGCATCTTTTTTTTTGGAATTCAAAATGTTTTTGTTGCACGCAGAAATAAAAAATTGTTTTCTCTGTAGCAGTTCATTGATTTCATAAATGCAATACACTATAGTTTTTTAATACATAGCACAAAGGTAAAAAATCATTTATGCAGTGTTATCTTCATTTTAGATGTCAAAAGGTTTTTGCAGCTCCTGGTGTTTTCTTTTCTGTGGGAAACGGGTCCAAATGGCTCTTTGAGTGTTAAAGATTGCCGACCCCTGAACTAGGGACTATTATATACAAACAAGTAAATGTAATGTGAACCAGCTCCTCGGGCCCCAGGGAGCAAGGGAAGGGTTAACTCCATAGCAAATTTAATTGTTATAAATCTAGCTCAGTGGGAATCAGGTACCCAAAGACTTGGGAGGCATCCTCCTCCTTTTGAGCTGTATGTTGGGAGATATCAAAAATTAGGGCCTCAGGGATGCCAGAGATAACAGCAACAACTGGTTAACAACTGGCACCTGGAGTAAATGATTTGCCCTGAGGATTGGGAGATATGCCATTGCCCCAGGGGTCAGCTGACCAGCCTTGTGGTGAGGAGGAATAAAGGCCAGTAAGGAAAGAGGCGAAAGGTCAACCAAGTGGTGGTAGTGATACCAAGGCTTGAAAGAACAAGAAGAGTGTTAGGTGCAGGAAACTCCCTGTTGCATGTGATGGAAACACATGTAGGACATGTAGACTCACCAGGTATGCTGTCTCCCAGATTAGAGGTGTAACTGAAGGACTGCAAAGGCTCATAAAACCCACTGACACAAGTTCCTTCTTTCTTAAACATGTAGGGAGACATGACACTGCCAAGTGGAACTCTGAAGAAATAATATCAGACTTTGAAGTTCTGGAGAGGAAAGTCAAGAACGTTTGAGACCCAGATAGTTTTCTCATGCATCCTTCCAGTTCTTGAAAGAATAGAAAGGGGAAGAAAAATACTCCAGATGAATGTCTGGCTACAGAGTTTGTGCAGACATGAGAGATTTCGATTTTGGGACCATGGGCTACGTCAACCTGGAAGATGGACTTCTAGCAAGGAATGAGTTGCTAGTAGGCCTAGGAAGAATGTGTTTGGCCACAGCATGAAGAATGCCACCAGGAAGGCATTAAACTGATACAGGAAAAAGAGTCACATTTGGGGGTAACAAAGGCTCATGCACCACAACAGAGAACAGCTTTAATAGCACCTAATAATAGCTTTCCAAAAACTGTAGGCAGACAGGAAGATGACTGGAGATGGGCTGGTGTTGTCTCTATTTTCAAAAAAGGAAAAAAGGACGAACCTGGGAACTACAAACCAGTCTATCTGACATCAATCCCTGGAAAAATTCTGGAGCAGATTATAAATCAGTCAGTCTGCAAACATATTGAGAACAATGTAGCGTTTAATAGAATCCAATATGGATTCATCAAGAACATATTCTGCCAGACTAATCTGATTTCTGACACTCACTGATCCAGTACTCTCACTTTTTCTTCCATCATGTTGATCTCAGGCAAGAAAACACACACTGCACCAATGTTGCAGGTTACCACCACTGTGGAGTATTCTTAGTCCATAGTCTTTACTTTTTTATTCTATCTTGGTGATTGTGTTGAAACAGCCTGTGTTTTCTCCTTCCTTCCTTGAAGGGTAATGACAGATTCCCCCTTGTCTCTACTTTTGTCTCCTCTTCCACTGCAACTCTGCTTCCAAATCCCCATTGGCTTTTCCTGTTCAGTTCATCTGCAGAACTTGCTGTAATGGAAAGCTGCCAGCCAACTAGGCAAAATAACACCCTGTCTTTCCTTGGTCCTTCAAACTGGATTCAGCACACATTAGCCCAGGTTTGGGGAATGGACAAGTTTATTTAAAGGATAAAATACAGAGGCTAAAACCTACAATCTAAAAGGGATAAAAACAGGGTAAAGGGGGGGAAGGGAGAGGGAATGGGAAGTTAGCAGCAACAGCACAATTTACAGTCACCCAAGACACCCAAACTCTCAGGGCCTTGTTGGTCCCTCAGACTAAAAAATAACAAAGCCCTATCCTAGCTACACAACGAAGTTCTACCTTCTGCAGGATCAAGAGGCACAAGGCATCACAGCATTAGTCACCACAGCGAAGAAGCAGCAAATCAGAACCTGCTGAAAGAGGAACAAAACCCTCTTTTACATTTTTTGATTTTTCAAACTCCATGTGGACTGTGGGAATGCTGTGGACATACAGTAATATATCTTGACTGCTGCTTGGAACAGTTGCATGGGAACACCAAGAATTTATTATAATACTACAACACTCAAAGAAGGAAAATCACTGTACAGTGATACCTTGGCTCACGAATGCCTCAGTTCACAACCAAATCGGGTCATGAACAAAAATCTCAAAAAAATTTTGACTTAGGTCATGAACTCCACATTGGGTGGTGACCGTGATCGAAGCCGTCTCCCCACCCCTCTGAGTGGGGGGATGGCCACGATCATGCAGGGGGCAGGGGGGGAGATGGCTGAGATCGCACCCGTCTTTCCTGCAGGAGCGCGCCCATGATTGTGCCCATCTTTCCTGCGCAAGCACAACTGTGATCTTGGCCATCCCCCCACCCAGCACGATCACACCCGTCTCCCCACTGAGCATGCCTGTGATTGCACACATCTCTCCCCCCAGCGCGCCCGCATTCATGCCCATCTCTCCTCCCAGCGCACCCAAGTTTGCGCCCATCTCTCCCCCCCAGCGTGCCCGTGTTCATGCCCGTCTCCACCCCCATCCAGCATGCTGGGATGATGGGTATGTGCAGGGATGACGGGCGCAATCGAGGTTATGCTGGGGGAGGGCGGGGAGATGGCCGGGCTCATGTTTGGGTGGCGGGGGGGAGATGGCTGTGATCTTTGTTGTTCTTTGTCACTTTGCTTCTTCACATTTTTCTGATTTAAAAAAAATAGTTACAGAACGGATTAACCTTTTTTACATTGAACTTTATGGGGAAATTTAACTTGGCTCACAACCAATTTGGCTCAAGACCAGAGTCCTGGAATGGATTAAGTTTGTGAGTCAAGGTATCACTGTATTTTATTTATTTATTAATAGAGAACTGAAAGTTTTGTGGCATTCACACCCCTCTTGTTTTTAATAACCCCTCATTATTTATTTTGAGCAAGAAACTTTTAATTAATATATCCAATAGGCCACAGAGTTCTTGTTTTGAAGACCCTGTAAAGAAGAGAACTGAGGTCCCAGAAAAGGCTCAGAGACATCAATTTTGCTCTTTATCTCTAAAAGTTATAGAATACATCTCAAAACCTATGTTTAGATCTTCAGAGACAAGGATGGGACTTAAATGGCTAAAGCTTCATTACTGGAATTAATGAAATAAAAATATTTATGGGCTGGAAAAGAACTTATTCCCAGAAGTATGATAGGTTGACTCATGCAAGTAAGCAATCCTGGCTAGAAGACATTTTTACGCCATTAAAGACAAAGAAAGGACCTGCTCACTTTGAGGTCGATTGTGTGGAGGAAGCTGGCCCTTTAAGGCCCTGTATGGCAAATCCTCCCAAAGCATATTCAGGAGGCTCACTGCCCATCTTGTTCAAGAGGTGCAGAGAATTATGAAGACAAATGGGAAACTGATTTATTAATCCATCAGAAATTTTTGGCGGCTAAGACAACACAAAAGATATTCATCAGAGTGAGCAGATTATAAGCCTGCTAAAGGAGAAAGAAAAAGATCTCCAGTCAGATAACTCCCAGAAACCTTTTGGGAAAACTAGGACAAATAGAATTAGAATATTAGGGTGTTGAACTGCCAGCTGTTACCAACATACAGATACCTCCCAAGAGCAATAATGCTACCTTAATTTATGACACAACATTTCTCCTTTATGGGGGAACTACATCAACTGGTCCACCACATGGAGGGCTAGCCAACATCTAGCATTTCTCCTTAGGCTCCCCCCATCTGCCATAGACCTTCTAAGGCTAGATAGATTGCTCTATATGCCAAGTCAGGAGTTTTCTTCTTTACTTTCATAAGAACAGCATCCCAAAGCAGCTTTTTGCAGAAGCCTCCAAGTTTGCCATCTTCGGGATTAGAGTCCAAAGAAATTTAAGAGAGTCTTTAATTCAGAAGCTAGTTCCTTTAAACTCCAAGAGGATAGAAAATGTATTCAAGAGCTCACTGAAGATCTGATATGGATGTCAGATGTAAAATCCTAAACTCCTTTGAATCTATTCGACCTACCTGCTTCATCAAACTTACCCTTGTCAATGTAGGACAGTAGTTGACTACTGTGTTCTTCTTGTTGTTGTTAGTCGCAAAGTCGCATCCAACCCATCGTGACCCCATGGACAACAATCCTTCAGGCTTTCCTATGCTCCACCATCCCCCAGGGTCCACCTAGGTTCATGCCTATTTGCCAGGAAGTGATAGGGTGGATGCCATAATCTTAGATTTCGTAATGTTGAGTTTCAAGCCAACTCTTGCTCTCTCCTCCTTTACCCACATCAAGAGGCTCTATAGTTCCTCTTCACTACCTGCCATTAGAGTAGTATCATCTGCATATCTGAGGTTGTTGATATTTCTCCCTGCAATCTTAATTCCAACTTGTGACTCATCTAGCCTGGACTTTCTCATGATGTACTCTGCATATAAGTTAAATAGACAGGGCGACAGTATACAGCCTTGCCAAACTCCTTTCTCAATTTTGAACCAATCAGTAGTTCCATATCCAGTTTTCACTGTTGCTTCTTGACCCGCATATAGGTTTCTCAAGAGACAAATAAGGTGGTCTGGTACTCCCATATCTTTAAGAACTTGCCACAATTAGTTGCGATCCACACAATCAAAGGCTTTAGCATAGTCAATGAAGCAGAAGTAGATGTTTTTCTGGAACTCCCTAGCTTTCTCCTTGACCCAGCGTATGTTGGCAATTTGATCTCTAGTTCCTCTCCAAAATCCTGCCTGTACTTCTGGTAGTTCTCGGTCCACATACTGCTGGAGCCTAGCTTGTAGGATTTTGAGCATAACTTTGCTAGCATGTGAAATGCGTGCAATGGTGCAGTAGTTTGAACATTCTTTGGCATTACCCTTCTTTGGGATCAGAATGTAAACTGACCTTTTCCAATCCTGTGGCTACTGTTCAGTTTCCAAATTTGCTGGCATATTGAGTGTAGCACTTTTACTGCATCGTCTTTTAAGATTTTGAATAGCTCAACCGGAATACTGTCACCTCCCCTGGCTTTGTAGATGCTCTTAACTTCCTAAGGCCCATTTGACTTCACATTCCAGGATGTCTGGCTTGAGGTCAGTGAACACCCCATCATGGTTATCAGTGACGTTATGCTCTTTCTGTATAGTTCGTCAGCATAATCTTGCCACCTCTTCTCAATCTCTTCTGCCTCTGTTAGGACCCTGCCATTTGGGCACTTTATCATGCCCATCTTTGCATGAAACGTTCCCTTCATATCTCCAATTTTCTTGAAGAGATCTCTGGACCTCCTTATTCTATTGTTTTGTTCTATTTCTTTGCACTGTTCATTTAAGAAGGCATTCTTATCTCTTCTAGCTATTCTCTGGAATTATGCATTCAATTGTGTGTATCTCTCTCTTTCTCCCTTGCCTTTCGCTCCCCTTCTTTCCTCAGCTATTTATAAAGCTTCCTCAGACAGCCATTTTGCTTTCTTGCATTTCTTTTTCTTTGGAATGGTTTCAGTTGTTACCTCTTTTACAATATTATGAACCCCCGTCCATAGTTCTTCAGGCATTCTATCAGATCTAATTCCTTTAATTTATTTGTCACCTCTACTGTATATTCATCAGGGATAAGATTTAGGTCATACCTGAACGGCCTAGTGCTTTCCCCTACTTTCTTCAATTTAAGCCTAAATTTTGCAACAAGATCTGAGCCGCAGTCAGCTCCTCGTCTTGTTTTAACTGTCTGTATAGCGCTTCTCCATCTTTGGCTGCAGAGCACATAGTCAATCTGATTTCTGTGTTAACCGTCTGGTGATGTCCATGTGCAGAGTCGTCTCTTGGGCTGTTGGAAAAGAGTGTTTGCTATGACCATCGTATTCTCTTCACAAAATTCTACCAGCCTGTGCCCTGCTTCATTTTGTACTCCAAGGCCAAACTTGCCTGTTATTGTGGTTATCTTTTGGCTTCCCACTTTAGCATTCCAATCCCCCATGATGATAAGGACATCATTTTTTGGTGTTAATTCTAGAAGGTGTTGTAGGCCTTCATAGAACCGGTCAACTTCAGTCTCTTCAGCACCAGTGGTTGGGACATAGACTTGGACTACTGTGATGCCAAATGCCTTGGATTCAAACTGACATCATTCTGTCATTTTGGAGATTGTATCCCAGTACTGCTTTTCCTACTCTTTTATTGACTATGAAGGCTACTCCATTTCTTCTGAGGGATTCTTGCCCGCAGTAGTATACCTGATGGACATCTGAATTAAATTCACCCATTCCTGTCCATTTTAGTTCAGTGATTCCTAAGATGTTGATGTCCAGTCTTGTCATCTGTTGTTTGACCACGTCCAGCTTGCCTTGATTTATGGATCTTACATTCCAGGTTCCTATGGAGTATAGATCTTTGCAGCATCGGACTCTCCTTTCACCACCAGATACATCCACAACTGAGTGTTCTTTCGGCTTTGACCCAGTCGCTACATTCTTTCTGGCGCTACTAGTACTAGCCCTCTGCTCTTCCCCAGTAGCATATTCGACACCTTCTGACCTGAGAGGCTCATCTTCCAGCGTCATATCTTTTTGCCTTTTGGTGAAAAACCCCAAATCTCCTGCTGTCTTGGATCAGTCATTTTAATCAAATTTCAATCATCAATCCTACATGTTCAACTCAGGCTAGATAGAAGACAATGTTGACACCAACATTTGGCTTCCTTTAGCCTTTTGCCATTTGGAGAACAAGAAATTATGATCACACAACTGGAAGCTCTCATTCTCTCCCTGAGAAACCTTAAACAGCTGTCATCTACTGCCAAAGACTCTAGGAACACTCCCATACCTTTGCATACAATCCAGTGAAGGAGACCCTAAACAAAAAGGAGTCTTCTGCCTGTAAGGGAAATTGACCCCCACATGAACCATCCATAATAATTAATAAAAATAAACTATTAAACAACCAATGTGATTGTTCCCTCAGATGATCCAGAATTGTGCAGGATAGTTGGAGAGATATCAAAGACTTGCTGCAATTCAAATTACCAGCAGCAAGAAGCAGGTTCAGCATGACTATGTAAGGCCAAGTTTGTAGCAGCCACATAGAACCCCTGGAAATTGCTTCCTGGAATACTGCAGGCTAGACTTGCTGCAAAAGTCAGGACTATCTATTTTTCCAATGGAACTATGATATAATTCTGCTTCAGGAGAATGAATAGCCAACAAACTTGGCTATCATTCTTATAGCATTGGGGCAACTTCAGGTACAGGCTCTGGGAGGCTGAAGTTGGGTTTGGGTATTATGGTATCCATCTGCCTACGAGCAAGTTGTAAATAAACTGTACTCTCTGGACCATCAGGTCATGGCTGTCTGCCTTGATCTAGGCTTTGCAACTGCCCTGGTGGTGAATAGCTATCGTAATCTCCAACAAGCAAAAGTAAACATTAAAAAGACCTGGGCTGATCAAGATCATTATATCGAAGACTTAATTTTCGATAACTCAGTAGATAAGGTTCTTTTGGGAGGAGACTTCAATGCACAAATCAGCCCTAACAACCATTCCTTGAAAGAGAAGACCAAAGGCTACATAGCTAACCAAGATAAGGTACAAATCCACTCTTACTACCTGTGGCTTTCTAAAGATGGTGTTGTGCATGCACATTCTGGTGAAGTTCAGGGGGACACATGAGAGGCTGACCATTTAGACTAGACTGACAGCTCACATTCTGAGAATGAGATGTGTGTAGGGGAGTTGGCCTATCCTGGTGGGGCTGGCAGTTCAGGCTCTGATAATGAGATGATGGTTGAAAATGGACTCAGCTTCAGCTGTTTGTGTATGCCTGCTATGGGAGAGATTACTCCAAGGGCTGCCAAGGGGCCCAGTCAACCTGCCCATAGGAACAAGAAAGCTCAACATCTTGAGGGAGAAGATTTAGAGATGGGGAGTCTATTGGATGGGAACTCCAACCTCTTGAGAAGGTGGATTTGATAGTCTGTTGTCACAGTTGTAGGGTGGCCCATTTGGGATCTCAGAGGCAGGAGCAAAGGCGTGCCTGGTTCTGCAGTGCTCCTCCCCCCAGGAACAGGCACAGAAGGATTCATAGGCAAGGCTTTGGGGGAAGGGGGCCAGAGAGGGTTCAACATTTCACTGTGTGTATGCTCAGAGACTTACATGTAAAATAAAGATGTTTGGCAAGAAGCACTGGTGATACTGTTACTGCTGCAAAGGAAAACTCATCTCACAACAGATTGCAAGGTGATTTTTGCCGACTCTTGTTTGGTAGAATTGGCCAAAAGGCTTAATCTTCCTCTCCTGAATCCTACCCCAGGGGATTATCCTGGGGTACTTACCTTCATGCCTGGAGTCAGGTGCAGCACTACTCATTGTATTTTGATCAGTGGTAATTTATTACCCTATGTCAAAAGCCTACAAGTACTTCCTGACTTTGAGAGCAATCATTTACCTCTCATTTTGCAGCTGGATCCATCACTCCAACAAGTTTTTCCTAAAACTTGGCTTGGAAAACACATTATGCCCTCAAAACAGGCAGAATGCTATGTAAAGTGGCCTTCCAGACTGGAAGAAAAGGTGAAGGAGTTTTTGGAGGGGGAGAAAATTCACACATTCTGTAAGGTCATCATGAACAATCCTGTGGACGGTGATTTCCTGTCCCCCTATGAGCAACTCATTCAGGAATTAAAACCTCTGCATGAGGCCAGTCCACAAATTAACCAGATATGAAGGTATTGTAAATGGTGATTTGATGAAGAATGCATTGAAGCCAAAAGGGGGCTTGCTTCTGCCTACCAGGCTTATAGAGTTCCCAGATCTGACACACTGTCTTTTTGCCAACATCTCCTAAAACTAAAGAGCAAGCAAATAGTGGCTAACAAGAAGAAAGTGGATATAATGGCAATATGGGAACATTTAATCCAGGCAGCCAAAGATAAAAACTTGGTGCTCTTCTGGAAAATATTTAGTTATTCATTTAAGGATTCCTCCCCTTTAGACTCCCTTAAAGCAGCAAGCACCTGGAGTTCTTAATTTCATGAGTTATATGCAGATTTGATCTGTCAAGGTCTGTTGCAAGAGATAGATGACCTTCCTCCATGGCCCCTGTCTCAGCAAAGGAAGTAGCATCATTTATTAACCAACTCAAAAGAAGTGAAGCCCCCAGTATTGCCAACATTCCCATGGAGCTTTTAAAAATTAATGTGGACTAATGGACTCCCCTTTTAGCTTTCCTCTTTACTTTTAGTGACTCCTTGGGGCATATACCAGAGGATTGGGAGCAGGCATAATCCCATTTTTTAAGAAAGCAGGAGGAACAACCCAGCTAGCTATAGACCAATAGGTTTGCTGAATATTATCAGTGAACTATATGCTGGCCATCTCTTAGACAAACTCAGAGGCTGGCTTAAACAAGAAACAAACTGGATTCAGGGAAGGAAGGTCTACATTAGGCCACAATGTAGTCATACAGCATTTGCTTGAAAAATATGCAGTCAACTGTCCAGGGTCTCTGTACATGGCTTTTATTGATTAAAAATCCACTTTTGATTCAATCTCTAGGAGAAGGTTGTGGGAGAAAGTAGAGGTCACATCTAACAAGTGCAGGTTACTGTTTTTGATATGTGCCCTT
>NW_025336598.1:3540833-3646379 GCF_004798865.1 Varanus komodoensis | reverse complement strand
CAGGGAACACTGTGGACATAATCTATGCAGACTTTAGCAAAGTTTTCGACATAGTGCCATGAGGCATTCTGATAAGGAAATTAGCAAAAACTAGACTAGATGGAAAAAACTATTAGGTGGGTCCAAAATTGGCTGCTAAATTGGACACAAAGAGTGCTCATCACTGGCACCTTCTCACATTGGATGGAGGTAACTTGTGGGGTCAGTGTTCTTCAACATCTTTATTAATGATTTAGATGAGGACATACAAGGAAAGATAATCAAATTTGCAGATGATACAAAACTGGGTGGAATAGCAAACATTGTAGGAGACAGTATGAATATCCAGAGCAATCTTGATAAACTTGAACACTGGGCTGAAAGCAACAGAAGGAGAGTCAATAAGGACAAGTGCCAAGTTCTCCAACTAGGAAAAAGAAGCCAAATGCATCGATACAAGATAAGGAATATGTGGCTCAACAGAACTGAAAAAGATTTTAGAGTAATTGTGGACAATAGGCTAAACATGACCAAACAATGTGATGCAACCGCCATAAAGGGAAATCCTATTTTGGGATGCATTAACAGAACTATTATTTCCAAATCACAAGTTCCCCTATACTCCTAACTTATCTGGAATACTGTGTCCAGTTCTGGGCACCAAGAGTTAAGAAAGATGCAGGAAAATGAGAAAGGGTCCAGAGGAGGGCAACAAAAATGATCCAGGGTTTGGAAAAACTGTCCCATGAGGAGAGACTGAGAGAACTGGGCAGGTTCAGCCTTGAGAAGAGAAGACTGAGGGGGGACATGATATCCCTCTATAAGTACCACAAAAGCTGTCACAAAGAGGAAGATCTTTTCTTGCTGATGCCAGAGTGCAGGACACGGAATAATCAGTTCAAGCTGTGACAACCTAGATTCAGGCTGGACATCAGGAAAAGCTTCCTTGCCGTCAGAGCAATATGACTGTGGAACCAGTTGCCTGGAGAGGTGGTGGACTCTAAACTAGAAACTAGACAGCCATCCAAGTGGGATGTTTTAAGTTGGTATCCTGCATCAGTAGGGGGCTGGACCTGATGGCCTTCATGGCCCCTTCTAACTCTGCTATTAGGATGCCTCAGATGTTGAGCAGTGGCTGACTGCATTGTGTTTTGAAGAGCGTAGATGGTCATCCAATCATTGGATGATCTGGGCCTTGGCTGAAGGGCAATAAAGGATTACCTAACAAAAAGTTCTCCAAATAAATAAATAAAAAGGCTCAGTAAGTTGAGCTGTTTCATATCAAGATATTTTGGTGGATCTGTACTCTTACCACTAGCTACTAAAATGTTTTAAATTTTGCAAGATGTGTAAAGGGGTGGGGAGAGAAAATTGCACTAAGCACAAAGTCAGTCAGTATTCTGTAAGTTCCTCAAAGGCTGTTACAGTGAGGGTCAAAATCTCTTCTAGCTGATGCCTGAGTGTAGGACTTGGAATAATCTGTTCAAGTTGTGACAAGCCAGTTTCATGGTGGACATCAGGAAAAACTTCCTTACTCTCAGAGCAATAGGACACTGGAACCAGCTTCCTAGGGAGGTGGAGGGCTCTCCCACACTAGAGACATTCATAAAGAAACTGGTCAGCCTGCTGAGTGGGATGGTGTAAGCTGGTGTCCTGCAACAGCAGGGGGTTGGACCTGATGGCCTTCATGGCCCCTGCCAACTCTACTATTCTATGATTCTATGAGTCCAGGATTGAACCCTACGGGACCCCACTTGATCCCTCTGCCCAGTTTGAGAAGGTGCCATTGATGAGCACTCTTTCAGTCCAACTGTGTATCCACCTTTTCATTGTTCCAATTAGTCCACTTTTTACTTGTTTGCTAATCTGGGTATTATGCGGCACATTGTCAACAGCTTTGCTAAAATCAAGATATATTATGTCCACAGCATTCCCACAGTTCACAAGTTACCCAATCAAGAACAAAATCAGATTAGTCTGGCAAGACTTATTCTTGATAAATCCATGGTGGCTTCCAGGAATTACTGCATTTTTTTCAAGATGCTTTCGGATTGACTCCTTTATGCTCCAGAATTTTTCCAGGAATTGATGTCAGACTAAGTGATCTGTAGTTCCCAAGATCCTTCTGAATCTTGCTCCTGTCTTCTATGATGTTTATTACCTCTTCTAGCTTTGTGTTATCTGTCAATTTGATTAGCAATGTAATTGCTTCACCTTCATTTATAAAAAAAAATATGACCTAGGACAGTAATGTGGCACTCCCCTTGATACAGAGCTTAAGATTTCCACATTATTAGGCAGTTGAATGTTAATTAAATAGCTGTGTTAATGAAGATACTAAGATGTATATACAGTATATATGTGGATCCAATCTCTCATTGGCCACCAATTTCACTTCACACCATTTATTGTCAGTTATATATTAATATTGCTTGTGGAGAGCATAAAGCAATTTCATACAACATACTGATAGGTCCTGGCAATTATTAACAGTGCAGAAGGAATTTGTGTATGATGAAAATAAGTCTTTACCTCTGCTTGAATGATATTCCAGGCATTCTTCAGCCCAACATTATTGTCAGTGTTGTAAAGCTTGAGACCTTCTTTCAAATCCTGCTTTGCATTTTCATTAACCTGTTTCATATAAGCAAGTATCAACAAGGTCATAATGTTACAAATATCACTATTCATTGGTGAAACCCTTTGATACGATCTTGTTAGACTGTGTATATGTGTGAAAGAACTAATAGAGCAGAACTTCTCCTGCTGGTATTTAAATTTCATCATACTTTTGCAAGCCAAGAACAATTGTCAAAGACTGGTAATTCTGGATTAAAGTAAATTTTAAGTAATATTTTCCAGTTTATGTAAAGCCTAGACTGAATAGAAAGGAGACCTTCAGTCCCCTGTGCCATAATGGGATACAATTATAGAATTTTATACAGTATATCATACAATTTGTGTTAGACCATTTTAACACTAGATACATGGAGGTCCTATTCAGTATTTCAAAATAATATTTGGTCCTTTTTCAGTGAGTATGTGTAATGTTATAGACAAAAAATGGGATGGGATTACTGGAAACTTTGGTTCAGTTCTTCAATCACCTAACAAAGTTTACCAGAAAATTGGGTTTGTCCACGTTAAAAAACTTATTTCCTGGTTGAATTGTTATGCAGCAAAATGGAAACTGAAAGCCTCAGATAAGGCTGGGAATGTAACAAGCTCATTCCAGGCTGGTGTGGGGATAATACATAGCTACACTCAAAAGCCAGAGAAAAGTCTTCATGACCAAAGAAGGAAAGTAATGTGGGCAACAAGAGACATTATTGCTGAGGGGAGCTATCAGCAGTTATTATGCACTCTGATGCTAGAAGGAGTTTAGGAGGAAGGGAGGCTGCTGATAGCCACAGAGTAATCTGTTGCCGGGCAAAGTTTGGGGAACAAGTTTGCCCATAAGGAGTAGAAATGAGTGCTTTGCTGATGTACTGCAACTCACCTAACTGATGCCATAACACATAATGAAATCAGTGTCTGTATTTGAACAACACACTACCCCATCATTGGTTCAACAAACCTCTACAAGATATGGGTTGTCAGGGTGCCTTATAAGGAACTCACTCTCTGGGAAGTCAGTCCCTGGGTCTGAATTATATGCTAACCCATCATATTTCAAGCCGCTATGGGTTGTCATATCATGTGAACCCAGAGCACTTCCCCTGAGGTGGTATTTTGCAGCTCATAAACCACCCTGGCAGGTTAATGATGCAGTAGCAAAGTATTGTGGTATACCAACTCTGACAAAAGAACCCATGGGATAAATGCTCCTGCTGACTGGAGGATTCGGGAAGAAAGAAAGAGAGGGAGAGGCAGACTACACCAGTGAAATATCCAACTGTCAGCAAACCTGCCAGCAACCTATATTGAATAGCTTACAAGCCCGGATGGCTTAGCATATAATGCAAGCCCACCCATTATCTCTCAAACTTAATCTAACTCATAAAGTTGTTAAGAGGATAAACAGAATTGTGTAGGATAAAATATGATTTCAACATGCATCCAGTCATAGAATTGAGATTGTTTTCTTGGCATATGGTAGCTAGGACAACTTAGAAATTATTACCATTTAAAAAACCCACAATTGTTCTAATAGAGCTCCACTGTTGTTGTAAGTCGCGAAGTCATGTCCGACCCATTGTGACCCCATCGACAACATTCCTCCAGGCCTTCCTGTCCTCCACCATCCCCCGGAGTCCACTTAAGCTCACGCCGACTGCTTCCATGACTCCATCTAGCCACCTCATTCTCTGCTGTTCCCTTCTTCTTTTGCCCTCAATTGTTCCCAGTATTAGGCTCTTCTCCAGGAAGTCCTTCCTTCTCATTAGGTGGCCAAAGTATTTGAGTTTCATCTTCAGCATCTGGCTGGCCTTCTAAAGAGCAGTCAGGGATGATCTCCTTTAGGAATGACTGCTTTGATCGCCTTGCAGTCCAATGGACTCGCAGGAGTCTTTTCCAGCACCACAATTCAAAGGCCTCAGTTCTTCGGTGCTCAGCCTTCCTTATGGTCCAACTTTCACAGCCATACATTGCAACTGGGAAAACCATAGCCTTGACTATATGCACTCTTGTTGGCAGGGTGATGTCTCTGCTTTTTAGTATGCTGTCTAGATTTGCCATAGCTTTCCTCCCCAGAAGCAAGTGTCTTTTAATTTCTTTGCTGCAGACCCCATCTGCAGGGATCTTGGAGTCCAGGAAAATAAAATCTGTCACTACCTCCATTTCTTCCCCATCTATTTGCCAGGAAGTGAGAGGACCAGATGCCATGATCTTAGTTTTCTTAATGTTGAGTTTCAAGCCAACTTTTCCACTCTCCTCCTTCACCCGCATCAAGAGGCTCTTTAGTTCCTCTTCACTTTCTGCCATCAGAGTGGTATCATCTGCATATCTGAGGTTGTTGATATTTCTCCCTGCAATCTTAATTCCAACTGGTGATTCATCTAGGCCCGCCTTTTGCATGATGTGCTCTGCATATAAGTTAAATAGGCAGGGCGACAGTATACAGCCTTGCCGAACTCCTTTCTCAATTTTGAGCCAATCAGTGGTTCCATGTCCAGTTCTCACTGTTGCTTCTTGACCCACATACAGGTTTTTCAAGAGACAAATAAGATGGTCTGGTACTCCCATCTCTCTAAGAACTTGCCACAATTTGTTGTGATCCACACAATTGCCTTGATTCATAGATCTTGCATTCCAGTTTCTATGGAGAATAGATCTTTACAGCATTGGACTTTCCTTTCACCACTGGATACATCCGCAACTGAGTGTCCTTTTGGCTTTGACCCAGTTGCTTCATTCTTTCTGGCACTACTAGTACTAGCCCTCTGCTCTTCCCCAGTAGCACACTGGACACCTTCCAACCTGAGGGGCTCATCTTCTGACATCATATCGTTTTGCCCTTTAGAACAGTCCATGGGGTTTTCATGGCAAGAGTACTGGAGTGGGTTGCCATTTCCTTCTCCAGTGGATCACCTTTTGTCAGAGCTCTCTGCTATGAGCTGTCCGTCTTGGGTACCCCTGCACTTCATAGCGCATAGCTTCATTGAGATACACAAGCCTCTTCACCACGGCAAGGCAGTGATCCATGAGGGAGCTCTCAGTATATAATGAAATATAAAATGAAGCTTAGCTTCTGAGAGGGCCAACCCTCCTGAATAGCTGTTGCTTACCTTGTCCATATAAACAAAGAACAAAATGAGTAATATCAGCTCAGCCAGGAGAATGATCAGCAAAACAATGAAAAACTGAAAGATAAAAGGAACAAAAAGGAATATTATAATTAGAGAAGGTTAAATGTCTTACCTAACTTGCCAAGTTGAATCTCTTAAGTTGTTATATGTGTTATGTTGCATGCTGTTGATGTGTAACAGAGTTAGCATTTTTTCATGGCCCAGAACTCAGTTTCCTGGGATTCCAGGAGAAATAAAATATAGACAAAATGGGGGACCTTAGATTAGATTAGATTAGATTAGATCTCTTTAAAGCTTGGTAAACACTAGCTGCACTGGGGGGGGGGGGGGTTTTTTTCCCAGTTTGGGTAATGGCAAGGAAAGGGAGGGGAATCCATCTCTTGATGAAAATTACTTCAAACTCCTAATTTTTAAAGCATTCCTTGCATTTTTAAGGTGGAAGAAGATAGAGTATCAATTAAGATATCCCATTCTAGAATAAGCATAAGGTAGAGCAACTACAGCTTCCATGGAAGTGAACATTGTAAAAGAAGGATATTCTCCAGAAAATAAATTCTAATTCCAACACACACACACACTGCAATGATTATTGTGAATGGGATATAAAAAGGAAGAAGAAACCTGTATTATTTTAGCTATAATCAGAAAATAGCAACTTGCTTTTGCTGCTGACATGGCTAGATAGAGTGCTTTCTAATGAGGCAGGGGGCAGAGACAATTTCTGTTTTCTTGTTTGTAGCATGCTTTATTAAAGGAAAAATAAACTCAAACAAAATAAATCAATAGAGACAAAGAAGTCTTTCCTTTCTACTTACACTTAGAAGGAGGCACTTATTTTCCTTGATAGCACCCAAGCAGCCTAGGAAGCCCGTCACCATGATGATGGTACCAATGGCAATGACCAGGTTGGCAGCTGACAGTGATGGGAAGCTGGGAGAAAATGTGGCAAAGTTTCCTTGCGACACTGATAGCCATATTCCCACACCTAAGAGCCCACAGCCACACAACTAGAGAAAAAGAAACATAAAAACATTTAAACTGGGGAATAGTTATAATTTAATTTGCAAATTAAGTTGATCTCTTCTTCAGTGTTTTCTGTTTTCAATTGATACAAAGTAACTGAAACTTTACATAATTAATTTATAATCCTGCAGCAATTTGAAACTCAGCAGTTCTTTAAGTTTTTCAATTCCAACTCTGAAAGTGCATAAGGACATAAGCATATCATTTGCAAAATGATCGATTGTTTATGAGCTTATCATTTATATGTATTCTTTGACAATTCTATTAACCAAGACTGACCATAATATTTTTGCATCTTGGTTAACTGATTAGCCTAAGGATTTGTGTTACAGGAAAGCTCATTCCATTTGAACATGATGGACTTTTGACACATTTCTGACATGATGGCTAAGGGTAGATTATGAAACCTTTCTAAAGATTTGCACATATTTGGAGCCAAAGCATGCACAGCTTGGTATATGCCTGAATTGTGACTAGAATGTAGGTGAAGGAAAACTCGTGCCAAATCTGACCAAACATTCCTTAGAGCTTATTACTGAGCCTATGTTGTGGCAGTGAGGGCAGCGAAGAAGGACCTCTCCTCCACCAAAATTGCATCCTCACAGTGCCATCTAGCTGAGTGTTTTCAGGTGGTGCATGGTCTATTACACTCTGGGATCTAGGTTAGATCCCATTGCACCATCAGCAGCTCACTGTGACCCCCCTGTCCAGCACTTTAAGGATAAAATTGCCCAGATTCACCACAAATTGGACTCAACAGTTGATGTGGTCCTGGAATGGGAGGCATCCAGAGTGCTGTCTGGTCCAGCTCAATTGTTCCAGCCTGAGGACATGGACAAGGTGCTTGGACAAGTCCAACCCACCACCTGTTTACTTGATCCTGCTCACCAGAACCAAGGATAGGATGTGTACCTGGGTCCAGGAAGCTGTTAATGCCTGAGTGGGGGTCAGGCTCCAGCCCCCTTGAAGGAAGTAGTGATCAGTCCCATCAAGAAGGCAAACCTGGACCCAGAGCCACCAATTATAGATGGGTGGCTAACATCCTGTTTTTGAGCAAGGTGCTTGAGCAGGTGGTGGCCAGGCAACTCCAGACTCTCTTGAAGGAAACCCACCATCTGAACCCATTCCAGTCTAGCTCCATGCCTGGTTATGGGACTGAAACTGCCTTGGCTGACCTGTATGATGACCTATGCAGGGAGTGGGACAGGGTGAGTGCATCCCTGGGCTGTTCAGTGGCTTTCAGTACCATCGACCATGGTATCCTTCTGGATAGTCTGGCTGCACTAGGGATTGGAGGCACTGCTTTGTGGTGGTTCCACTCCTACTTGGTTGACCAACTTCAGAAGGTGGTGCTGGGGGATTATGGCTCTGTGCCATGGCACAGAAAAAAGGAGGAAAAAGACAAAAAAGAACTGAAGGAATGTTTTGTTTTTTAAGAGTTAAAAAAGGTCAGTGGAGCAAAGGCAAAAAGGAGAGTAAAGATGTGTAAAGTGGAAAAAGTCACCAAAATATGCCCCCCTCCCCCCAAAAAAAGCACAAGAGAGAATTACAAAAAAACAGCTAGTTGACACACTGAGATGAACTTCCTGAAACACACAAAGAACTGAGGGAATGGGAGGATACTCTTCTGATATACCAGTGCCAAGGTAAGGGAGGGGTTCCCATCAAAATTCTTTCAGCTATAGAAACAAGTTCTACACAGGAGCACAGCCCATATGTGTGATACACAGAGGCTATGGAGAAAGTTACCAGTAACTGTTATTCTAGCAGTCACCTGTGCACATATGGGCTCTGCACATGCGTGGAGCTTATATTGGAAAGATTCCATAGCTAAGATTTATTTGGCGGGAACCCCTCCCCTGGCCTCACTGCAGCGTAAATGAGGCGTTCCCACCCAATCCTCAGTTTAAAGGACCTGAGATCAACATCATGGCCCTATGCTGGAGCATAGGGGTCATTGAGCCCACATGGATATCAATATGAACAGTAGTGCCAACAAAGGGTGACACCAAAGAGGGTGGGTGGGTGGGTGGGTTTGCACAGATGACCACTCAACAAATGACCTTACAAAGATGCAGAAAAGCTAGAAGGAGGGCAAAGAGGAGGGCAACAAGGATGATTCCAGGAATGGAGACAAAGCCCCATGAGGAAAGATGGAGAGAATTAGGCATGTTCAAGAAGTGAATACTGAGGGCCCTGAGGGTGATATGATATCACTCCATAAGTACCTGAAAGGCTGTCACAAAGAGGAAGGACAAGTTCTCTTCTCATTCATAGAACATGGAATAGCAGACTTAAGTTAAAAGAGACCTGATTTAGACTAGACCCCAGGAAGAATTTCCTGACTGTCAGAGCAGTACGACTGCTGCATCCAGGGAGGGTTTGGATGGTTCCAGGGATTCCTGACTGGATCTCTAATTGTCAGAGTCCCAGGAGGGGGACTGAGGCCTTGTTGTTGACAGGCATGGGGCTGGTGATAATGACTGCAGAGCCCTAATGTCTGTGGCTGGCATGCACGAGGCATACAGTACTGGTGATGGCACAGTGGTTCCTCCAGGAGAATATCATGGATGCTTTCTTATGCAAATGCTTCTGGCCGCAGTAGAGTGGGTCCAGGTGAGCTTCCCTGTGGTGCTGGGAGCTATAGGGTACATCTCAGTCCTGAGAGTATTCTGACAGGTCATATACTCTGCTGTCGTGGGGGTGACAACCAGACCAATCCACAATCACAGTCTGAGACAAGGAAGACTGAGTGGTATCTGCAGCAGCTCAGTTCTTTGCGAGGCGGCTTTTGAGGGATTGGCAATTGTGGTATCGTGTCTCAGTTCTGAGAGCAGCAATGGTGCATGCTCAACTGGTGGTGCCAGGTTCTAGAGATGCCTTGTGAGGTAGAGGTTGCCATGGGGGCCTTGTGTGTTGGTACTGAGGTGTCAGGTTGCAGAAGCCTCAGTATTGATGGGGACCTTGGTGTGCCTAAGTTCGGCATGCTTTTTATTGCCTATAGCAGTGATGGTGAACCTTTTAGAGACCAAGTTCCCAAACTGCAACTCAGAACCCACTTATTTATCGCAAAGTGCCAACACGGCAATAAAACCTGAATTTGCTGACCACCAGCACAATGGGGCAACGTTCCACGGACCACCAGCTTTTGGTCGGCCCTGAAAAAGGCATCTGAGTGTATTTCCTACCTTTCCTACCTTCTGCTAAAAACACAGTCCAAGAAAATCTCTGGCAGCTCACTAACCAGCCATGTGAAAGCTCCACGAGTCAAGGCTAATGAGTGACTTCATTGCCTGGTGCCCTTAATCTTTCCGAATATGCACATTGCGGCTGGGGCTACTGAGTGCAGACAGAGAGGGTTCTGCATGCCCCTTTAGGTACGCATGCTATAGGTTTGCCATCACTAGCCTATAGCCTTACTTGGGTCTGCCATCTTCACTGCTCTTATATTCTTGGCCAGCTTTCACAGCTTAGCAATTTTCACAAAGTGGTCTGGGATAGCTGAGACATCCACAGTGGACCTTGCGGCTGCAGTTGAGTCAGATGGACCAGAGCCCCTGAAATGGCAGGGCAGCTGTGAAAGTGACTCCATGCTGTGATTCCATGGAGGACCACAGCTCAGCCTGGAGATGATCAGCTTTGTATTCCCTGGTCTTCTTGGTGCAGGCCTGGCAGTGAATGCAGGTATCTACCATGTACAGGTATCCATAAAGTGAGTGGCCATCCACTGGAGCTGCTTCCCACCAGAGTTAGCACACTTGCTGAGCAGGGCTTTGAGCATCATTGCAGGATGGGAAGAAGAACACTGGTCTACAAGGAGAAAGCCTTGGAAATGAAAGTAGCTAAATTTTACCAGAATTGGGTCACTGATAAATGAAAATCAAGGCCTGAGTATTAATTGACTCCAGTTTTCAAGATACAGCTTCAAGTCAAAATTGCATCAAAATAATTCAAAATTATGAGGGGGATGTGTGATTATGCTCCATAACTTTTCTGCAAAATGTGATGTAGCAATGAGAATGGTGTCACACCAATCATTATAAATTTATCTTTTATAAATAAAAGATAAATAACATACCAATAACATAACTTTCTATTCATTTATTGGTTTTTCATGTAACATTTTCAGGCTTTTTTCAAGAAAAACTGACAAGTTCTAACATCTAACAAGGTTCCATCTTTATTCGGTATCTAAACTGCGCTTTTTGGCTTTTCTCTTGTGAACTGCAGTAGGATCATCCCTGGAGAGATTCCAGCAGTAATCGGCAAGCATGGACGGACTCCATTTCCCTTGGTATCTTTTCTCCATGCCTGCGATATCCTGGTGGAATCTCTCCCCAAGCTCATCATTCACTGCTCCACAGTTTAAAGGGAAATAGTCTAAATGCGAGTATAAGAAGTGAATTTTCAGTGACATGTACTGTAATGCAACAATAATGAGGGGCTCAGCTCTTGTCCTGATCCCCTGTTTTGCATCCAAAAGATAGGTGGTATGCCTTTTTTACTACTGCCGTCATTCTGCACTTTTGAGATGCAAATATAACCTTGCCACAAATGTAGCAGAAGTTATCTGCGTTATTTACACAGTTTCAAGGGATCTTGGCTTCTGAGGGAAAATATCACACAATTGTTCCTTGGAAATGTTAGGCAATGACACTTTCACAAGCCACCAGATATAACTGAATGATGCATACGTAGACCTGATCAAGACAAATGTACCTTGCAATAGAAGAACAATAAATTACAGTTAGGTAATAATCTTCCACGTGCTACACTTCCACATGGTACCATTTCCGTTGTTCTACTGAACTTTGTTGAGAAGTTTCGAGGCATCATGTTCATCAGACACCTCCCTCCCTTGTAGGCAAATATACTTGCCTGTGTATAAATCTTTGTTGTGAAATATCTTGAAAACTAGCCAACTAGCACCTTTATCACCTGTTTTCTAATTCATCTGATCAAAATATGTAAGAATTAGCACATTTTATCTCGGAGGTTGATAATTTCCCAAAATTTGTAGACCAGTGGAATAGGAGAGAGATGCAAAACAAGGGGAAGCTGGAGATTTGAGGTTATATAGAACAACAAGAAGGGATAGAGGAGGAACAGAGACACTTTTTGTACATTTTTCCTTTTTGGGGGGGGAGTTAGGGTTACAAAGAGGGGGAAATCAGTGAGAGAAGCAAGGGAAATAGTACAGAGGAGCAGAGAAAGAACTTACCAATGCACCCATGATGGCAATCAGGATTGGTACTCACACCAGGACAGGGCCAGGGAAGAATTCCCATTAAATAAATCCTAGCTATGGAATCTTCCTGAAACAGGCTTCATATATGTGCAGAGCCCACATATATAATGCACAGAGACCACAAAAAAGAACTGCAACTTTTCACAAGGCATTTGTTTCAGTTTGTTCTGGCTGGAATTTTAATAGTTGACTTTTCTAGAACTAACCCCACTTCTAGCAAAAGAAAAAAAATGGCTGGAAAACATGAGGAAAGTCCTGGGAAATGACAGTGTTATGAAATGACCAAACAAACATCTGTGAGTGAGAGATCTCAAAGTAATGCCTCATAAGTGCCTCCTGCCCATAAAACCATATAGATGCCATGTGGAAAAGAAACTTTGGACATTGTTCCTGAGGAAACACACACAGTAGATAGCACTGTTTGTCTGGATAAGAAAGATATTCAGTAGTAAATAGTGTAACACTAGGGTAAAAAGTAAATCACCTGCATGTGATTTACAAAAGGCAGATTGTTTACCTGAAACTATCATTCTTCGAGTGATCACAGTCCTGTCTCACACAGACATCAAGCGAGTAGTGGCAGAAGGTTGATGGTGTGAACCACGTGGTGACTCTGCAGATGTCCTGCAGTGGAATGCCAGCTGGCAAGGTGGTTGATGTGGCCTGTGTGCATGTGGAGTGCACTCTTGGGAATGCACCAAGTTTAAGTCCTGCCAGCTCATATGCTAGGCAAGTGATGCCAAACACCCGCTTGGATGAAGTGGTTTCTCACTTCCTCTGGCCCTCGTAGCAGACAAAGAGGCGGTTTGAGGTTGGAGTGGCTCTATTCATGCCCTGTAGAAGGCGAGGGCTCTGTAGACATCAAGGAGGTGCAGTGTAGCTTCAGTGCGGGTGGATGCGTTGGGGAAGAAGGCAGCGAGGATGATATCCTGGTTGATGTGGAAGTAATTTTGGGTCTGAACTGTGAGTCAGGATGCAGCACAGCCTTGTCCCTATGGAAGATGAGGTAAGGTGTATCCAGCTGCAGTGCCGATACCTCAGTGGCATGGCAGTCAGACTTGATGGCCACGAGGAAAGCGGTCTTCCTTGATAGGAGTGTCTGTCATTGCCATGGGCTCTAATGGCTTTTTGGTAAGGGATTGGAGAACCACTGAGAGTCTCCAGGATGGTGTGCAGGGGCGTATTGGTGGAGCAATGTTCTGAAGACCAAGGAGTGTCGGGGGTACATGCAAACTTGACAACCTTTGAATTGGGGGGGGGGGGTGAAAGTGTGAGATTGCTGCCAGGTGCACCCACAATGAGGATGGGTCAGGGCCTGCACTAAAGCAAGTCCAGAGGTATGTGAGGGCGTATTCTATAAAGGTTTGGGAGGGATAGAGTCCTGCTGCCCTAGCGAAAAGGGTGAAGACCTTCCATTTGGCCAGGTAGAGGGTCTAAGGGTAGAGGGTCGAAGGGCAGACTGGAGGATAGAGAAGACTGTGAGGGGAAGGGAGCCTGTTGATCCTCCAGGCAGTCAGGTTTAGGGTCTCAACATCAGGGTGAAGCACCTGGTCCCTGTCCTGTGAGAATAGGCTATGGTGCAGTGGTAGGCAAAGAAATGTCCTGTTGGAGAGCTGGAGGAGGAGGGGGAACCACAGCTGCCTTGTCCACCAAGGTTTCTGCTCCCAGTTGAAGAAGGAATACCTTGGTGGCTATGGGGTCCAGGCGAGCCCCTATGAACACAATGGACTGGGTGGGGGAAAGAACAGACTCATTGTGATGAATTAGGAATCCCAGGTCCTGCAGAAGGGCACATATGGTGCGCACCACTTGCAGGAGGCCAGTTTATGAGGAAGCTGCCAAGAGCAAGTCATCCAGGTACGGGAAGACCTGGGCATCCTGTAGCCTGAGGTGGGCACAAACCACACCATGCATTTTGTAAAAACTCTTGGGGTGGTGGCAAGGCTGAAGGGGAGGACCGAAAACTGGAACATCTCCTGCCCTATCTGGAAGCAGAGGAAGTGGCTACAGGTGTGGTCAATGGTAATATTGAAAAAGGTTGAGAACAAACGACTCCCATAGGAAGGGGAGGATGCCTTGCTGGTTGGTCATCCTGAACCTCCTGAGAGTAATGTACTATTGAGGCCTCTGAGGTCAAGGAATGGCCTAAGGTCCCCATCCTATTTAAGTATGGTGAAGTACTAGGAGTAGAAACCCCTGCGCAGGTCTGTGGAGACTTTTTCTACTGTTCCTTTGGACAGCAGGGCCCCCACTTCTGCCAGTAGTGTTTGTGAGGGTGGGGTGCATCTAATATGGCTGAGGGGTGGGAGGGCATCAGATTTGATCCTGTACCCTCATTCCACTATAGACAGGATTCAAGAGTTGGTCTTTATTGTCTCCCATGATGAAAGGAATTCTGCTGAGTGGCCAGTGAAATTGATGAGAGGCATTGGGGCTGGCAGGGAGGGGCTGCCTGGACAGGATTCTCAGCACCTGCACCTGGACTCTTGGCATTGAGGCAGAAGCCTCTGGTGAGAATGGGTGTCACACATCTTGGGGAGGGACACTGTCCACAACCTGAATGGGAAAGGGCAACAGTTTGTACCTAGAGGGGGCTCTTGCCACTTACGCTGTTGAGGTTAGTGGGTGAATCCCATTTGCCTGGCAATGGTCCAGTATTTGTGGAGGGAGTCCATGTTCTCGTCAGTACAGTACAGTACAGTACAGTCCATCAAAGGGCAGGTCCTCTATGCGCACTCACATCTCCTGAGGAAGGACCACAGAACTCATCCAGGCATGACAATGGATGACCACTGCTCCCATCATTTCCTTTCCATGGCGATCAACGTGGTGTCTAACTACCTTGATTTGGTATCTGACCAGCTTTTCTGCCTCTGAGCAGACCAGGTGGGCAGTGTCACAGAGGTCATCTGGCAGATGTTTGGCCATGGATCCCATCTTCTCCCATTAGAAGAGCTGGCATCTGGTCATAGTAGCCTTGTAATTAAGACACCTGGAGCTCAAGGGAGGCTGTTGCATAGAATGTTCTGGTGAGGCCAATGAGATATTACCCCTTTGTGAATTGATGCAGTGTGCTTACATTGGGGGGGGGGGTCCCCTGCATGGACTCCGTTATGCCAGAATGTGGCCTAGGGTGTTAGTGGAGCAATGGTACTTACTAATCCATTACCTGGTAAGTGGATTCAAATTTACTTGACATGGCCAGCGTGGAAGCAGGGGCCTTCCAGGACTACTGCACTGTATGCAGCAGTGCTGGTAGAAATGGGATGGTGACTGGGGCAGAGCTCTCCAGACCAAGGGCATGAAAGACAGGGTTGGCTGGTTGAGATGTCTTAAGCCCCAGGTCATCTACCATGCGAATTACCATTTCACTGAACCAGTCCCTCTCCCCAGATGGTGAGGCTGTGTCCTGGTCATGGGCCTCAGCACTGGAGGATGGTTTGCCTGGAGGGCAGGAGAGAGAGAACAGGTAAGTATAGCTCTGACCTGACCTGATGGAGGCAGTGTGGTGATGGTTGGATGGCAGGAGTTCATGTTCTGGAGAGTGTCGAGCATCGGAAGGGCAGCTGCCAGGGGCTGCAGGATTGGCAACTGTGAGCCTTAGAGCTGAGGTCACATGAGGCTAGATGGGTACAGTCCACCCCAGTGCTGGGTCAGCAGCAGGAGGCAATGGTAGCCAGTGGAGCTTCCCAAGATCAAGTGGCCATGGCATGGTATGTGGAGGAGGCCACGTCGGTGCAGGAGGCTTCGTGGCATTGGTCAGTTGTGGGATGATGGCAATGCCGGTCACTGCCATGAGGTGCGATGTCAGCACATGCTCAACATTGGGGTGGCTTCTGTGCACATGGTCAGCAGCAAGCGCCTGGGGCAACAGGCAATACACAGCAAAGGTGGTGGGAGTCTGCACGGGGCCAGCACAAGGTGAGATCGGTCAGGTCATGACGGTGACTGTCAGTGCAGCACTGAAGGTACTGGGTGTATAGACTGGCATGGTGTAGGCCTGGCACAGGGTCCTTGGTGGAGGAGTTGGAGTCCTCTGGTTCCGCACAGCACCTTTCAGGGGTGCAGGTGGGCCAGTGGAGCAGTCTCAGACAGCTCCTCAGGGTACACAGAGGTGGAGGACCACAGCAAGTTGTGATCCCAATTGAGGAGGGGAGAGCAGGGCAAGCCCCGGTATCCCCAGTAGGCCTGGTCATGGGCTGTGGCCAGTGTGGATGAGCTTGCTGGCAAATCATGCAGTGATGTGGTGGTGTGCTGCCCAGGGGTCACAAGTATTGAAAGCAATGGCGGCAGCAACTCATGCAAGAGAAAGGGGTCCCAGGCCGCACAGTGGGCACAAGGGGCTGATGAGCCCATCTCCAGGACTGCAGGGAGTCCAGTTAGTGGAGTCCCAGGATGCAGTGTAGCCGGGTGAGTCACAAGATGCATCACAAGCCAAAGAGTCAGCTGGAGGGGAGGTGGGCGGCCATGGACTGGTGCAGTGCCTTTTATTCTTTGGCACAGTTTTGGCCTCTGTTGGTCCTTCTCTGGCCAAGGTGGTGGCCATTTTTCTGGCCCTCATGGTTTCCCCAGCTGAAGGAACAGGAGGCCTCTTGGCATTCAACTTCGAAGAGTCAGCTACACAAAGGGCATGTTGCCATAGGGCAAATTGGCACAGCTGCAAAAAGGCACAGCTGCAAAAAGCCAGGTTGGAGGCCTTGCCAGAGACGAAGCGTGGAAGAAAAGTTTTTTCTCCTTCCTTCTGGGAAGGAGAAAAGAGAAAAAACAACCAAAAAAGGGTTCAGTTAGGATTTTATTCTAAGTAGTGTGTGTGTGCGTGTGTAAAAAGAGCTAACTTGTTTTGTAGGAACCAAAGAGGCAAAAGAAAAAACACAAGGAAAAAATGGAGGAGGGTAAGAAGCAAAGCAAAAAAAAAAAACTTGCAGAGTGATTTCCCATCTAGACAATGCAGTTGGATGTGCAATTGAAAAGGAACTGGGGGACTGGATGGGAACCCCACCCTTCTTATCCTGGGACCCAGAAGGAGGGTGTGCCCCATCTACTCCAGGATGCTAAGCTATAGAGGTTTCTTCTGATCTAGGCCTTGCACTGGTGATGCACAGAGATCACAACAAAGAAAACCCTGGGAAGTTAGTAGCAACTATTCTTATATCTCTCTGACCCTCCTGTAGGAAGCAGATAATAAGATTTCTAAATTTATATTGTAAATTGTAAACTCCACTACCAGCACAAGGTAGCTTTTCAGTAACAAATGTTTGAGGTATTCAAACATCATGACAAACAACCATCCCTGGTTTCCATAGTTCATGGTTTTTTGTGTGAATGTTCTTGTTCAAACTCATCATGGTAACTCCCCTCCCTCCCAGCATCTTCTTCTCTCTGTCTTCTATGTGGTATCCCAGGAAGCACTGAGAAATAGTGACAATCCACTCCTTGACAGCTCTGATCACAAGGTAAGTCCAAATCACCACATCTATCAAACATTCTCTGTCGTACAAACAGAGTTTATGCCCTGAAGTGTAGCAGAGAAGAGGGAGCTGATCACGACCACTGGAGCAGGATGAAGGGTGCCCTAATCCATGCTCAGCCAAAAGCAGGAGAAATCAGCTGAGCAGCTCTGTGGAAAGAAGCAGTGTGACTATGGGAAGCCCCTCATGTGCACAATTGGGAAAGGTGAGAGAGGATAAAAATGCCTCTCTGGAAAGCAGGAACAAGACTGGGGGTGCTGCCCAGCTGATTCTCACCTTTCTTGTAAAATGCTGGAACCAACAGAGTGGCAGTTCTCTTCTAGGGACAACCAGCCAGTAGCCCGATCCTGTCTGCCCAAAAATGTTTAGCGCAGGAGAAAACAGCAATGGGGATGCTCCTGACAGTTGTGCAAAATGGCAGGTGTCAGTGGCACACTCTATTTATTTATGTATTTATTTACATAGAGACATAGAAACAGAGCGAGTCAGAAGGGGTCTCCCATATAGTCTGACCCCCACCTAGAGTCGGCTCCACTCACAACATACCCACCATGTGCATGTCCAGCCTATCTTTGAACACCCTCACCGATGGGGCCTCAGCGACCTCTCATGGAAGCCCATTCCACACCCTTGGGGTCCTAATTGTCAGAAAGTGCTTCCTGGCATCTAAATGGAACCTGGGCTCCCTGAGCTTTGCTCCATTGGAGCGCATCCTGCCTTCTTCTGCAGGGAAGAACAGGTCTCTACCCATCTCCATGTGACATCCCCTCACATACCTGTATGTCGCCAACATATCCCCTCTGAGGCTCCTCTTCTCCAGGTTGAAGAGACCCAGTTCCCTCAGTCTCACCTCATACCCCATCCCCTACAAACTGGCCACCAATCTTGTGGCCATACACTGCACTGACTCTAACCTAGTTATATCCTTTCTGTAATGAGGGGCCCAAAACTGAGCACAATACTCCAGTTCCGGGCGCACCAGAGTCGTATAGATTGGTAGTAATACCTCTCTCGATCTAGAAGCCACACATCTGGCTATGCAACCAAGAGTGGTCTTCGCCCTCTTGACCACTGCATCACACTGCTGCCTCATGTTTAGCCTACAATCAACCAGTACCCTGAGGTCCCTTTCACAAGTGCTGCTCTCCAGCCACTTGTCCCCTAACCTGTACTTATGACACCTATTCCTATGCCCCAAGTGCAAGACCTTGCACTTATCCACATTGAACGCCATCCTGTTGTCTCCTGCCCACTTCTGTCCAGATCCTTTTGGATCTGGAGTACCTGCTCCTCAGTTGTGGCCACTGCTCCAGTTTTAGTATCTTCTGCGAATTTGATCAGCAGACTGTTCACCCCTTCTTCCATGTCATTTCTGAAAAGATTAAACAGAGCCCTGGGGGACCCCACTTGTCACTGGCCACCATCCCGATGATTCCCCACCAATGGTTACCCTCTGCTTTCGGTCAGTCAACCATGCCCTAATCCACCGGACAGTGCTTTGGTGTATCCCAAAACTCCTCAGTTTCTCCACCAGGATATCATGGGGCACTTTGTCAAAGGCCTTGCTGAAATCCAGGTATACTACATCCACTGCATCCCCTCCATCTAGCCATCTCGAAAGCTTGTCGTAGAATTCCACAAGGTTTGTCTGGCAGGACCTGTTTTTGCAGAAGCCGTGTTGTGTGGCTGTCAGCCTCCCTTTCCTATGTAGCATCACTAGTTCTCTCTCTATTATGAGCCTTTCCATTGTCTTTCCTACAATGGACGTAAGGCTAACTGGTCTGTAATTCCCCATGTCCTTTCTACTACCCTTTTTGAAAATTGGGACCACTGATGCCACCCTCCAGTCCTCTGGAACTTCACTTGTTCTCCACAAGGCCTCAAACATGGAGGCCAGCGGGTGAGAGAGAACCCCTGCCAATTCTCTAAGTACTGTCGGGTGTAACCTGTCAGGGCCTGCCACCTTTGTAATGTCCAATGTCCTGAGGAGCCCCTCGACTTCAAGGGGGTGACTCTGATCTGTGCCCCTAAGTCCCTGGCCTCATCTAACCTCCTTTGCGGATCCCCCCGTCCTGCTTTGGGGAGAACACAGAGGCAAAATAGTCATTTAGCATCTGTGCCTGTTCCCTCATTTCAGTCACTGGATCTCCTTCCTCCTTATTTAGTGGTCCCCCCACTTGTCTTCCCTTCCTCTTCCTATTACATGCTGAAAGAAGCCATTTTTGTTGCTCTTGATATTCTTGGCAAGTCTCAGCTCATAATCAGCCTTAGCCTTGCAAAGAATCCTTCTGCAATGGGCCTCCTCCTGCCAGTATACCCTTTTGTCTATTTGCCCCAGTACCCATTTCCTACGGAGGTTCCTCTTTTGTCTAATCCCTCTAACCACCTCCTTTCGCAGACATGGTGGCACTCTCCTCCACCTCCCCACCTTACTGACTAGAGGTATTGTCAAGGCTTGCATCTCCAAAACCTCCCTTTTGAGTGCCATCCACCCCTCCTCAACTCGCTTGCCTTCCAGTAACCTACCCCAGGAGACTTTCCCCAGTCTAGCCTTTGGTTGGCCAATGTTGGCCCTCTTGAAGTCCCAGCTTCTAGTTCTCAACCTGCTGCACATCCCCAGTCCCCTGATCTCAAAGCAAAGGATGGAGTGATCACTCGCATCCAGAGCTCCCCTAATCTGTACATCTATCACCTTCTCTCTATTGGTCAAGATCAAGTAGAGGGTGTTTCCCCCCCTCGTCACCTCTCGGACCCTCTGTGTGAAAAACCCTCCCTCTATAGCAACTAGGAAGCGACTGGACCTGGCTGTCACCGCTGAGTGAGTCTCCCAAGTAATATCCGGGAGAATGAAATCTCCCATGATTACTGTGTCTCTCCCTCGAGATATCCTTAGAATCTGGTCTGACAGGACATCATCCAGGGTCTCAAGTTGACCTGGAGGGCGATAACCTATCCCCACTGTCAGGTCTCTTTCCCTGTCAAAACCCCTAAGTTTCACCCAGACTGCCTCTACCGAATCCCCATCTGTGCTGCATTCTATCTCACTGCATCCTATCCCTTCCCTGACGAATAAAGCCATGCCACACACATCTTTCTTTTCCTGTCCTTTCTAAAAAGATGATACTCCTCTATGTTCACATTCCAGTCTTGCCTTTCATCCCACCAAGTTTCTGTGATTCTCACCAGGTCATACCCTCCTATTCCCAGGAGAGCTTCAAGCTCTTCCTGCTTATTACCCATGCTCCTAGCATTAGTGTACATGCACCTCAACTCCTTCCCACCACTTCCTTTCCTGGACGTTCTCAGCCTCCTCCTTCCTCCCATCCTCCCTGATGCCTGGCCCCTCTCTGAAGGAGTCCTGTCAGTCCCTGCAGTACCTCTAAAACCCTGCTCCCAGAGCCCTGATTCTCTCCCCACACTTGTCCAGTGCAGACACATTTCTGTGGGGCTTGAACCCACCCCCTCTGGCTCAGTTTAAAGTCTTCCGGACGAACCTTGCTAGAGCATCTCCAAAGGACCTTTTCCCCATCCTTGTGAGGTGCAAACTGTCCCTTGCCAGAAGTCCATTGGCAAGAAACCAGGTGCTGTGGTTGAGGAACCCGAAGTGTTCCTTCTGGCACCACACCCTAAGCCAGTCGTTCACCTCAGAAACCCTCCTGTTCCTGCCTGGCCCAAATCCCAGGACGGGTAAGTTCAACAAGAAGGCCACTTGGGCCTTTAGCTCCCTGAGTTTCTTCCCCAAGGCCTCGAAGTCCCTGGTGATCCCGACCACACCCTGCCTGGCTATGTCATTTGTGCCCACATGGATCACCAGGAGTGGCTGGTGACCCCCGGAGCGAACAAGACGCTCCACTCTGTCCATCACATGCCGGATGCGTGCGCCCGGCAGGCAGCAAACCTCCCTTGTTTCCAGGTTGGGCCGGCACACCGCCGCCTCAGTGCCCCTCAGCAGGGAGTCCCCAACAACAATCACCTGCTGCTGAGTCTTCCTGGTGGTGGTGGACGGCCGTGCCCTGGCCCTCGCCTCTCCTGCAGCTGCCCCCTTGCTGCCTGACGTCCCAGGCTGGGGGTCCTGCTTGTCCCCCGAGGCCTCATCAGCCCCAGCTGCCCCAAGTGGAGAGAACCTGTTTCCCAGCTCCAGATTGGTGCCAGGAGAAGGAGGAGGCCGTGCTGGCCTCCTCCTCCTGTGGGTGACATACCTCCATGTCTCCGCAGCTGCTCCTCCTGTGGCCTCTCCCTCAACCCTCTGTCCAGAGGGGGGCTGCTCCCAGGGGGCCTGCAGAGCTCTCTTGGCCCTCAGGTGTCTCAACTCCTCCTCTAGCAGGACCACAAGCTTGCACAGAGGGCAAGTGTAACCCTGCCTCTCCTGGTGGAGAAGGGTGAACATGTCACAGCTGTCGCAGCAGACAGCAACACCCGTGACTCCCGCCAAGGCCATTTCCTGGTCTGCCATTGGGAACTCTTCCGAGACCCTACCTTGGTCCCCCATCTTGTCTGTCCTGCAGTACCCCTCACGCACCCAATTCTCCCAGACAAAAACCCCCACACACACATACACAAAGATAAAATAAAATTTAAATTGGAGGAAAAACAAAGCACAGCACAACACAGCCCAGCACAAAAAACAAAACAAAACAAAACCAAATCAAACAAAGAAAGAAAGAAAAACAAAGCAATAAAACAAAAAACAAAACCCTCAGCCTCCCAGGGAAGGGAGTCCCCAGGCAGCCCAGGCCACAGCTAAGGGACGCAGACAAAGAATGACACTTTATCAGTCCCTCAGGCCGGTGGCCCCACCTGTCTGCTTCCTCCTGGCCCAGCTAGCCCTGCCTCCCTTCCTCTCTGCTGCTCCTAACCCTCTGCTCCTCTGCTCATCTCCTACCTTGCCTTCCCCATTTAAAACTTTTCCACGCTATCCCATATTTAGACATCTCTGGATGGTTTACAACAAATTAATTCTAAAAATAGAAATAAAAATAACAGTTGCCCAGCATCCAATGTTAAAATATAAACCCACTAACTAAAAAAAAGTTAACAATTAAAATACTGGGAGAATACAAAGGTTTTTGCCTGATGCCAAAAGGAAAGAAGCAATGGCTCCAGGCGGACCTCTCTGGGAAGAGTGTCCCACAATTGGGGTGCCACCCCAGAGAAGGCCCTCCTCCAGGTAATCACCCTCTTGATCTCTTTCAAGGACACCTCCTGGAGGAGGGCCTCTGACTCAGATCTCAAGGAGCAGGAGGGCACATAGGGGAGAAGGCACTCCTTCAGGTATTGAGGACCCAAGCCAATTAGGGCTTGATAGGTCATCTCCAGCACCTTAAATTGGGCCCAGACTTCAATTGGTAGCCAGTGTAGATGACAGAGGACTGGCACTATGTGTGAACACCTGCTGGTCCCCGTTAATATCCTGGCAAATCTGTTCTGAACCAAGTGAAGTATCTGGACCATCTTCAAGGGCAGCCCCAGATAGAATGCGTTACAATGATCCAGTCAGGAATCCAGTTACCATAGTGTGGATCACTGATGCAAGGCATCACTCATCCAGGTAAAGGTGCAGTTGGTAGACCAGCCGAAGCTGAAGAAAAGCACTCCTCACCAGCGCTGCCGCCTGGGATGCCAGGGACAGCTCTGGATTGAGGAGCACTCCCAAACTACGCACCCTATCCTTTAGGGGGAGTGCAACCCCATCCAGAACAGGGCAGATGACACTCACCTGTAGGGCTGAGCTGCCTACCAACAGGACTGGTTAAGGGCAGCCACTGCCTCAACTAGACTAGATGTAAAAGAGAGGCAGAGCTGGGTGTCATCAGCATATTGGTGACTCCAAAGCCCAAATGTCCAGATGACCTCTCCCAGCAGTTTCATGTAGATGTTAAAAAGCATGGGGGATAGAATGGAACCCTGTGGAACTCCATGGCAAAGTTGCCATGGCACAGTGCCATAATCCTCCAGCACCAACTTCTGGAATTGGCCAGACAGGTAGGAGTGGAACCACCACGAACCAGTGACTCCAACTCCCAACCCAGCCAGCCTATCCAGAACGATACCATGGTCGATGGTCTCAAAAGTCACTGAGATGTCAAGCTAGCAACAGGCTGCTGTTGCCAAATGGCTCTATGGAGCCAATGGAGCTGACTGTAGAACCAAGATGAATTGTATTTTCCAGCTTTGGAAAGCACAACAAGCCATTGTGGTACTGAGAAACCATAGGATAGACCATTGTGCCTGCTCATCATTTCTAAAAACCAAACATACAGTGCTTACATACCACAATGGTGTTCAGGCAATATGACAGATCAGCGCAAGTTAAAACACAGAGAGAGACAGGCAGACAGACAGACAGACACCATTGCTTGTTATGTCATACTAACCTGCCCACACTATCCCTTTGTCCCTTTCTTTTGCAGCAGAGGTACACTGCCTCTGAACATAGAAGTTCTACCTCTTAGACTTTTTACAGATAAATGTGAATGTTTCTTCCCTTCCATATTCTCTCTCTCTCTCCCACTCTTCCTTTTCCTATTAACTTCTACTTCTATTTTAATTTCTCCCCAGCTCATGATTAAATTAAACGTGTTTGAGAGTTTCCAACAGACATCAGACATATTCAAGGATAGACTTGTGTTGGATATCTAAAACTTCAATCTTGAATTTAAAGATGGTAAGGATTCAATCTAAGATAATTTTGGATCATCATCCATTGGAAATTATCTGGCAAGATGAGCAACTGGCAGCAAGAAGATGGAGACTGAATGACAATTTTGTACTACAAGATGATACATTGAAAACATGTGAAAGAGATCTAGAAAAGTTCTGTAGATTAAACCATGGGTCCTCAAACTATAGCCCACGGGCCGGATGTGGCTCGCCATGCCCATTTCTCCAGCCCGCCTCAGAGATTTTGGACTCAGCGTGCGAGGCGGCTTGCTCATCCAGAGATCGTTTTGGACTCGCTTGGAAAAAATTATCTCCGTGCGAGCGAGCCCCTGCCTCGCCATGCATGTGCCTGGCGGCAGCTTGCTCGCATGGAGATCATTTTGCCTTGCATCGCTGTGCCCCCACCGGCACCCTGTTGAAAAACTTTGAGGACCCCTGGATTAAACAATACAAATGATGTCTCTACAAAAATAATATGGGAAGCCAGTAAAGCATACATGAGAGAGTACTTAAAATCAATGGATTCAAAGAAAAAAAAAGAAAAATTAGAACCAATTACAAAACTCCTTGAAAAAAAATATTAGAGGATTGTCGTAAGAAGTCTCCAGATAAAACAATATTATTGAACTTAGACAATTAGAAATCAATTAGATTTGATTGCAACAGAAGAAGTTCAGAAGAAATTAACTTTTAAAAAACAAAAACACTTTGAACAAGCAAACAAACCTGGAAGTTATTTAGCATAAAGTCTCAAAAGGGAGATAGAAAAGAGATTGATAACAGGAGTAAAGATGGACAGTAGCGTTACAGATGTGGGGATATGATCAGTTTAAACTTTTTTTCAAATCTGTATAAAAAAGCACATTCTCAGAAGATGGAATGGTGCAATACATAAAGGAAGCCCATATTGATAAATTTACATCAGCTCAAAGAGAAATGCCAAAGGGCCCCATTTCCATACAAGAGATATCACAAGCAATTAAAAGACTAAAAAAAGATAAGACACCTGAACCAGACAGTCTCTTCACAATAAGTGTCTAGTGGAAAAAAAATAATGTTACCACTTCAAAAAAGTAATGAATGAAATTAAAGATTAGAAATAATTACCTACATCTTGGCAGGAAGCTTATATACCATTTATACACAAAGAAGGCAATGATCCTGCCATGCCACAGTCTTAGAGACCCATCTCATTATTAAATGTGGACTACACACACACACACATACGGTAAATATTTACCTGGATAAAGGCTGAAAACTAAGAAGATCAGATCAGTGGATTTGTCACAAAGAGGTTAATGAAACACAACATCTCCTTTGCGATTAACGCCACTGAATCTGGGGGAGGGGGGGAGGATGAGGGGGGGCATTTGTCTTCCTAGACACAAAAAATGGCTTTGACAATATGTCTTGGTCCTTTTTATTGAAAACGCTTAAATATTTCAATTGAGGCCAAGATTTATGAACTGGATCCAAGCAATTTGTAATAAGCAATATGCTAAGATTCTCATAAATGTAATATTAACTTTATTTTTTCAAGAATATCCATTAGCTCCATTATTTATCCTGTTATTGGAAGTTTTAACTAAGAAAATTCAACAGGACCAGATATAAGACCATCTGCTGCCACTGTGCTGCAACCCGACGACAACCAGAAGATCTGCGCCTGGCACCTCCCTACCACAGTCCTGTGCGCCCCAACACCTGTGCTTTTGCCCCCAGCCCGATGACAACAACTGGTGAGAGCAGACATCGAGGGCAGGTGGGGCATCTGTGGGGGGAGGGGCGGGGTGGCGTTGGAGGCCTTAATTTGCCAGCCGCGGCCCTCCCCACCCCCCGAGGACTCACCAGCTGCTGTTGCCATGCTACGCCCTGATGAGGACGATGGTCGAGAGATCTGTGCCTGGCACCTCCCCCCCCCCCACAGTCCTGCGTGCCCCAACACCCACACTTTTGTACCCCCTGACAATAACGACTGGTGACAGCAGTCATAAAGGGTGGATGGGGCATCCAAGGGGGAGGTGTGCTGAGCCATTGGAGGCCTTAATTTGTCAGCCACAGCCGAAGGGCAATGGCCAAAGAGCACCACCATCTGGGGCTGGTTGGGGCTGGCTTGGGCCAGGGACTTTGCTGGGCTGCACTGGTGGGGTGGGACGAGCTGGCTATTTATTCTATTCTATTTATTGTTGCCCCTTCATGGATCACTGCCTTGTTGTGGCGAAGGAGCTTGTGTTGCTCATTGAAGCTATGAGCTATACCGTGCAGGGCCACCCAAGATGGACAGGTCATAGCAGAGGGCTCTGACAAAATGTGATCCCCTGGAGAAAGAAATGGGAACCCACTCCAGTATTCTTGCCATGAAAACCCCATGGATAGTACCAAAAGGCAAAAAGATATGACGCTGGAAGATGAGCCCCTCAGGTCGGAAGGTGTCCAATGTGCTACTGGGGAAGAACTTAGTACTAGTAGCGCCAGAAAGAATGAAGCGACTGGGTCAAAGCCGAAAGGACACTCAGTTGCAGATGTATCTGGTGGTGAAAGGAGAGTCCAATGCTGCAAAGATCTTTATTCCATAGGAACCTGGAATGTAAGATCCATGAATCAAGGCAAGCTGGACGTCAAACAAGTGATGACAAGACTAAACATCGACATCTTAGGAATCACTGAACTAAAATGGACAGGATTGGGTGGATTTAATACGGATGACCATCAGGTATACTACTGCGGGGAAGAATCCCTCAGAAGAAATGGAGTAGCCTTCATAGTCAAAAACAGAGTAGGAAAAGCAGTAGGAAAAGCAGCAGGAGATGTCTGTGACTCAGATCATGAGCTACTTGTTGCAAAATTTAGGCTTAAATTGAAGAAAGTAGGAAAAAAGCACTAGGCCACTCAAGTATGACCTAAATCATATTCCTTATGAATATACAGTAGAGTTGACAGATTTCAGGAATTAGATCTGACAGACAGAGTGGCTGAAGAACTATGGACGGAGGTTCACAACACTGTACAAGAGGTAGCAACTAAAACCATACCAAAGAAAAAGAAATCCAAGAAAGCAGGATGGCTGTCTGTGGAAGCTTTACAAACAGCTGAGGAAAGAAGGGAAGCAAAAGACAAGGGAAAAAGAGAAAGATACATGCAATTGAATGCAGAATTCCAGAAAATAGCTAGAAGAGATGCCTCCTTAAATGAACAGTGCAAAGAAACAGAAGGAAACAGTAGAACAGGGAGGACCAGAGATCTCTTCAAGAAAATTGGAGATATGAAGGGAACGTTTCATGCAAAGATGGGCATGAGAAAATGTCAGGGACCTAACAGAGGAAGAAGAGATTAAGAAGAGGTAACAAGATTAGACAGAGGAACTATACAAGAAAGAGCTTAACATCCCTGATAACCACAATGGGGTGGTCACTGACAACAAGCCAGGCATCCTGGAATGGGAAGTCAAATGGGTCTTAGGAAGTCTGAGCAACAACAAGGATAGTGGAGGTGACAGTATTCCAGCTGAGTTATTCAAAATCCTAAAAGAGGATGCAGTAAGAGTGCTACACTCAATATGCCAGCAAATTTGAAAAACTCAACAGTGGCCATGGGATTGGAAAAGATCAGTTTACATTCCGATCCCAAAGAAGGGCAATGCCAAGGAATGTTCAAACTACCACACCATTGCACTCATTTCACATGCTAGCAAAGTTATGCTCAAAATCATCCCAGCTAGGCTCCAGCAGTATGCGGACCAAGAACTACCAGAAGTATAGGCAGGATTTCACAGAGGAACTAGAGATCAAATTGCCAACATACACTGGATCATGGAGAAAGCTGGGGACTTCCAGAAAAACATCTACTTCTTCTTCATTGTCTATGCTAAAGCCTTTGATTGTGTGGATCACAACAAATTGTGGCAAGTTCTTAAAGAGATGGGAGTACCTGACCCTTGAGAAACCTATAGGTGGGTCAAGAAGCAACAGTGAGAACTGAACATGGAACTACTGAGGGGTTCAAAATTGGGAAAGGAGTTCAGCAAGGCTGTATATTGTCGCCCTGTCTATTTAACTTATATGCAGAGCACATCATGAGAAAGGCGGGCCTAGATGAATCACCAGTTGGAATTAAGATTGCTGGGAGAAATATCAACAACCTCAGATATGCAGATGATACAACTGTTATGGCAGAAAGTGAAGAGGAACTAAAGAGCCTCTTGATGTGGGTGAAGGAGGAGAGCCCAAAAGTTGGCTTGAAACTCAGCATTAAGAAAACTAAGATCATGACATCTGGTCCTATCACTTCCTGGCAAATAGATGGGGAAGAAATGGAGGTAGTGACAGATTTTATTTTCCTGGACTCCAAGATCACTGCAGACCGGGACTACAGCCAAGAAATTAAAAGAAGTTTGCTCCTTGGGAGGAAAGCTATGGCAAATCTAGACAGTATACTAAAAAGCAGAGACATCACCCTGCTGATAAATGTGCGTATAGTCAAGGCTATGGTTTTCCCAGTTGCAATGTATGGCTGTGAAAGCTAGACCATAAGGAAGGCTGAGCACCGAAGAATTGAGGCCTTTGAATTGTGGTGCTGGAGAACATGCCTCTAAGTCCCTTGGACTGCAAGGCAATCAAAGCAGTCAGTCCTAGAGGAGATCAACCCTGACTGCTCTTTAGAAGGCCAGATACTGAAGACAAAACTCAAATACTTTGGCCACCTAATGAGAAGGACTCCCTGGAGAAGAGCCTAATGCTGGGAACAATAGATGGCAAAAGAAGGGGATGGTAGAGAATGAGGTGGCTAGACGGAATCATTGAAGCAGTCAGCATGGTGGACTCTGGGGGATGGTGGAGAAGAGGAAGGCCCTGAGGAATGTTGTCAATGGGGTCGCGATGGGTCGGACATGACTTTGCAACTAACAACATAACAAGAACAATTTATTGTTGCGGTGTTACAGAGCTAGGGACATTACTACAATAGGACTCTGTTTTTATTGGTTTATTATTTTACTGCACGGCATCCTTGCTCAAATTTTAATTATTATTGTAGTTTATTATAGTTGGTTAAATGGCTATGGGAGTTCCTGGGATGGAACAATGGGCAGCACCATTGGGATGGTTATGAGCATGGGAAGATATGGTGCTGGGAGTTTAATGTGTCATTACAGAGGAAAGGGGAGGAGATGCCTCGTATCTGCCCCTTGTTCTGGTTATTTCTCCCACCAGAAGGTTCCAGGCAGTGATGTCACCCGGCCCTCAGGCCTGGCGGTGCTGCTACTGAATGCCAGGTCAGTCCAGATCAAAACATCACCCATCCATGACTTAATCATGGATGAGAGAGCCAATCTGGCATGCACTACGGAGCCCTGGGCAGCAGAAGCAGGGGGCATGTCGCTCACTCAGCCGTGCCCACTTGGGTATTGGGTGCAGCAGCACCCCCACCTTGATGGAAGTGGAGGGGGGTGTGGTCCTAATTCACCAAGATTCAATCTCCCTTGCAGGGCTTCCTGTCCCTTTGAGACAAGTTCTGGAATGTTTGTACTTGGCGCTGGGCAATTGAGACAGATTAGGGATTCTGTTGGTGTACCGTGCACCCTTCTGCCCAACAGATTCCCTGCCTGAGCTGACGGGAGATTGTCTCAGACCTGGTGTTGAGGACTCCCAGGATGTAGGTCCTGGGGGACTTCAATTTCTATGCTGAAGCTGTTCTGACTGGGGGCAGCTCAGGACTTCATGGCTGCCATGACAACCATGGGGCTTTCTCAACATGCCACTGGCCCAACGCATTAAAAAGGCCACACTCTAGACCTGGTTTTCTCAATGGGCAGGAAGATGGTGATCTAGAAGTGAGGGATTTTACTATAATCCCTTTGTCATGGTCAGATCACCTCCTCATGAGGTTTGAACTCGGGGCCAGTTTCTCCCTCGGTAAGGGTGCAGACCTTATTAAGATGGTCCACCCCCAGAGTCTTATGGATCTGATGGATTTCTGAAGACTCTGGGGAATTTTCCAGTTGATAAAGCTGGCACTCCTGTAGATGACACCTAAGCATCCTCTCCCACTTTGTAGAGCCCACTCGGCAACATGGCATATGCCTGAGTTGCGGACGATGAAACAGGCTGGGAGACGATTAGAACACAGGTGGAGAAAACCCCGGGATGAATCCAACTGAGCACATCTTATTGCTCACTATCGAGCCTATGCTGTGGCAGTAGGGGGGGGGGGGCAAAGAAGGGATTCTTTTCTGCTTCCATTGCATCCTCACAGTGCTGTCCAGCTGAGCTTTTTCAAGTGACACAGGGCCTATTACGATCTGAATCTCAAATTTGCAGCTTGCTGTGATGACTTTGCACAGCACTTTAAGAAGAAAATTGCTTGAAAATTGCTGTCCAGATTCTTCTGGATCTGGAGTACCTGATCCTTAGTTGTGGTCACTGCCCCTGTTTTAGTATCTTCTGTGAATTTGATCAGCAGACTGGTCACACCTTCTTCCATGTTGTTGATGTAAGGTTGAACCAGATTGGTCCCAGGACAGAGCCCTGGGGGATCCTGTTTGTAACAGGTCACCATCCTGATGATTCCCCACTAATGGTTACCCTCTACTTTCGGTCAGTCAATCATGTCCTAATCCAATGGCCGCCAACCTCCCTTCCCTGTCTAGGGTTACTAGATTTCTTGCTATTATGAGCCTTTCCATTGTCTTTCCTAGAATGGACATAAGGCTATCCAGTGTGTAATTCCCCATGCACCTTTGTACCGTCCAATGCCCTGAGGAGCTCCTCAACTTCTAGGGAAGTGACTCTGCTCTGTGCCCCTAAGTCCCCAGCCTCATCTAATCTCCCATGCAGATCTCCCCCGTCCTGCTTTGCGGAGAACACAGAGGCAAAATAGTCATTTAGCATCTGTGCCTGTTCCCTCCCATCAGTCACTGGTAGTAGTAGCGGTAGTATCACTGAAAGGAAGTGAAACACATAGTACAAGCGCTGAAAGTATGACATCAACACATTTTGGTTTTTAGATTTCATTTCAGAATCTACTTCCTCCTTATTAAGCGGTCCCACTGCCTGTCTCCCCTTCCGCTTACTATTTACATGTTGATAGAAGCCCTTTCTGTTGCGCTTGATATTCTTTGTGAGTCTCAGCTCATAATCAGCCTTAGCTTTGCAAAGAATTCTTCTGCAATGGGTCTCCTTCTCCCGGTATACCCTTTTGTCTATGTGCCCCAGTGCAGAAAAGCTATGACTTCTGCCTCCCCCAGAATGCCTGCAGTCAGCAGCAACCTCTTCCCAGCACCACTTCTCTGAGAAGCATCCCCCTCCACTTGCACCATCATGCATGTAGGCTTGTTCACCTGTCAGTTCACCTGGCACCTCCTCCTCTGTGCTGGGCCTAACTGTGAAATCTTCTCCAGCCACAGTAGTTCACTTCCTCTGCACCTATCAGCAAACATTTCTGCTTCTGATTCTGTTCCTACACATATCTCCTCCCATCCTTCTTGGACAGCTTCAAGGACACTTCTCCACTCTTCTGGCCACAGTGTACTTCCTATGAGTATCTCCACACTCTGTATGCTCACATGCACACACTCTCCAATACCCACAAGAAAAATGCAGCTGTAGCAAAACATATCTTTATTCCTGCAGCATCATGAGGACTTGGGTTGTGAGAAAAGGTGATTCAGAAAAAATGTACACCATGCCATATCTCAAAAATATATAGCTAGTGAAGTTTTCTGCTGGTAGTGGAAGAAGGGAGTGCAGATCAATATATCAAGGCAAGGCAGGGGCTGACACATCTGTTACTATGTTAGCTGCATAACAAGACCATGGAAAACATGATGCTGGGTTCAGATGAATGGAGAAGCCACAGCAAGTCATGGAAACCATAAGATAGAATTATTCCTCTCTTGGGCTTTATGCTTCTTTTAGTGATTTTTTTCAGCTTTACACCAATTCAGTCAGCTTTTGGTCTTGGTTTTGCCAGTCAGAACAGAGAGTTTCAATTTTCTTCTTCCAATTATGTAGTTTGTTTTCTACATTGGGCATCTGTTGATGTCCATGTGTACAGTTATTTCATTGGTTGGCTGAAATATGTATTTGCAATATAGAAATCTTCATAACTGGAAGTAAGAGATGGAAAATCTCTGTGCTCACTGTCTAAACAAGACCAGGAACAGACTGTGGTAGTGACCATAGCAAGAGTCAAACTAAAGATGAACACTTAAATAACATTCCTGAGGAATTTAAGTCCACCTAAAGAAAATTGCATTACTGAACTCAACTTACTATGACTCTGAAGAACTGTGAACTGATACCAGCTACATAAATAGGGAATAATAAAAAACAACAATCCCTGTAGCAAAAAGCAAGAATTACAAAGAAACAGAAAAGCTAACAAAATGAAAAACCAAAGACCTCTTCCAGAAGATACAAGAAATCAAAGGGAAACTCAAACCTAGATTAGGAATGCTGAAAGATGAACAGGAGAACAAACTATCTGAGCAGGATGAAACAAAAGAAAGTAGAAAGAACTTGCTGATCAAACATGTAGGCAACCTGGCCAGGAGGTGGGTAGGCAGGTGATAGGCCAGGTGTATTAATTAATATGTTTCATTAAGTATTAGTTCTTCATCAGCCAAACAGCACACAAGATGGGTAATCGGCCAGGCAGTGCAGGGCACCAGATAATGTGGTGGGGATAATGCAAGGGGGAGTGAGGGAGAGCACAGCCTGCTTGCACTAATGCTTTCTGTAAGCCCTGCTGCAGGTGGGAGATGGTCCGTTCCAGCAGGTGTAATTCCCACACACAGGGGAGCATGTGTACATCTGCAAAAATGAAAGCAAAGAGGAGGTGGGGATGTGGGCTATGAGGCTTGTACCTTGGCACAGACCATAACAGCACAGGGTAATACTAATCTGATGACACCCAGCTCTACCTCTCATTTGCATCTAATCCAGGTGAGGCAGTGGCTGTCCTGAACCAGTGCCTGCGACTCAATCCAGATAAGACAGAGGTCCTTTTGGTGAGCGGTTTGGGTTTTCAGCTAAGTGATTTTGGCCCTGTCCTGGATGGGGTTGCACTCCCTCTAAAGGACAAGGTCTGCAGCTTAAGAGTGCTCCTCAACTGAGAGCTGTCCCTGGAGGCCCAGGTGACAGCAGTGGCGAGGAATGCCTTCCTTCAGCTTTGGCTGATCCATCAGCTGAGTCCTTACCTGGACGAGAACTGCTTAGCGATGAAGACACATGCGCTGGTAACTTCCCAGTTGGATTATTGTAATGCGCTCTACGTGGGGCTGCCCTTGAAAATGGTCTGGATACTTCAATTGGTACAAAGCAGAGCTGCCAGACTGCTGACAGGGGCCGGTCATTATTCTCATATAATGCCAGTCCTCTACCAGCTACACTGGCTTCCGATTGAAGTACAGGCCCAATTTAAGGTGCTGGTGCTAACCTATAAAGCCCTAAACAGCTTGGGACCAGGATACCTGAAGGAACATCTCCTTCCTTATATGCCCTCATGCTTCTTAAGATCAGCAGAAGAAGCCCTGCTCCAGGAACCCTCCCTGAAGGTGGTAAACAGGGTGTCTTCCCGGAGGAGGGTCTTCTCTGCAGTGGTGCCCAGATTGTGGAATGCACTCCCCAGAGAGGTTCACCTGGTGCCAACTTTATACAAGTTTTGGCGCCAGGTAAAACCCTTTTCACCCATCATTTTAAGCATTAGGGGATTTTAAATGGTTTTTAACATCAACAGTCACATTTTGTTTTTGTTTTTGGTTATGAATGCTATTTATCATTTTGTTATTTATTGTCTTAATCACTGTAATTATTATTGTTTATTATAATTATTATTACTGTAATTGTTTTAATTATTGTAAGCCATCCTGAGACATTCTTCCATATTGGATGGGTAAAAATGTTTTAAATAAATAAATGAAATAAATAATATAGAACAGTGCTATTCTAGTAAGTAGGCAGTTACTTCAATGAGCAGCAGAGAAAAGAAAAAGGTAGCTGGCTCGGGCCACACTTAGGGGAGAGTGTGTGCCAATGAGGGAGAGGCAGGCAAGACAAGCAGGAGCTGTGCACCTTGGGACTGATTTTTAGCTGTGGGGGCTGATGCGATATATGCTGCCATTTGGAGGGAAGATAGAGAAGCATTGACATCATGCATGCATAGAAACCACGCACCTGCTGAAACCAAGGAAATAAGGTGAGATACTATGCTTAGCATTTTGTGTGAAAGGCATGCGATGATTCTTATACTAGCCTACATCACACAGTCATTTGGAAGATAAAACGGAAAGGAAGTGGACAATATATACAAACCCAAAGGGAAAGGCAGGATATAAATGTAATAAATAAACAAACATGGAAGTACCTTTCTCCTGATTCCTGTACATAACTGCTTAACAAGTTAAAAATTGCTGAACAATGGGTCTATATTGAATCATTTGTGATTCAAGTTTAATTACAAAAATAGGTCATTTTACTATTGTTTTCCTGAAATCAGAGATGTTACAGGAGAGTTTGTCTCTCCCTCTTTGTTGATCACTTGAGAAGGCACTTGTCAGTTTCTGCAATTATCTTGATCTTGATTATCTTGTCAATATCTATAAGCAATAGCGGAATGCTTATCAGATCTACCTTGAGGAACAGAAACTCCTGTTTTGCTTCTTTGTATGTTGCAATTTGATTAATCAATTTGTTCACAGTAACAATCACTTTTGGCAGGAACCCGTACCAACAGACAATAATTTATTTTCTCAGTATTTTGGTAAAGTATCCAAATACCCAATTTCCTTGCAGAATTTTGAGTTGCTCTATTTCTGTTGGCATTCATGGCCTATATCAAACACTTCTACTGTTTTGGAGACACCTGCTACCTTTTCTGTGTTTTTAGATTGCAGGGTCTCCTGCCTTGATGGTCTCCTGCCTTGACTGATTTGACACTGCAAATTTATTCAAAGGTGTTAACTAGGCATCCCCAATTTTTTCACTTTTTTGTGGGGGTGAATTGTTAGGTGCCATATTTAGTTTCCTTGTCTCACAGCTCACAATAAGATCCACCATTTTTCTTGAAGTGATCTTTCACTCCCTGCTCTGCAATATACTGTGCATTTTGAATTATGAACCACTATATCTTTTTAATTTAAAAAAACCTGACTCTTCAAGTTGGATTTAAACTGATTGTATTAAAATATATGGAAGTAAGGACACTGGCTGGAATGCAAGTGCAAAGAGATTCATGCTGAATCTGACAAAACCCTAGTTAAAGCTTGTTAGGGAGACTCCCATTTGGCACCACCATTGGCCAAGTTCTTTTCCACTTCCATTGCATCTTCACTGTGTCATCTTGTAGAGCTCTTTTGAGCAATAAATCATTAGTCACACATTCAATAACACTAGATGTTCTTGAAATTAATTTTCTAGATCCATTTAAATTGTGCTTTAAGGCTCAGTTTTGGGACAGAAACTGCCTTGGACACCTTGTGGTATGACCCTGTGCTAGAAACAGGGGGACTGCATCCCTGTAGATTCTCTTGTACCTTTCAGTGTCTTTTGACTCCATCAAACATTATATTCTTCTGCAGAGGATGTTTGAATTGGAAGATGGGAGCACTGTTGTATAATGGTTGCATCCCTACTTAGAGAGTTGTTTCCAGAAGCTGGTATTCTGGAATCATTGTTCTGTTACATGGTAATTATATCATGGTGTGCCACAGAGCTCAAATTGATTCCCCATTCTCATTTAACTAGTAGGTTAAATGAAAATGGGGGATGTGCATGTACATGAATAAACTGCATATCACTCTCTATGTGTGTATGTGAGTGAATGGGGAGGTGTCTGAATACGGTATGTGAGTGAATGGTATTTCTGACTTTTTTTAACTCCCAGAGGGGATAGAATTTCAGGGAAAAGATAGGTGAATACAGAGGCTTAATATACAGAAGAGTAAGGAAAATTATATACATAGCCACAACAGGAAAAGCCACAAAGGTTTTTTTACCATTGTTGGTCTGTCATGTCAACCAAATCCTGTTGAGGTAGTTCAGTGTGATACATTTGGTCTTTAGAAACCACAAACAGAAATCAGGGTCTGTCCTACACTATCTCGGTACTACAGTGGCTTGTTGCGTCATCTGAGCCCAGAAAACACAACTTATCATGGTACCAAAGTGAGAATCAGAGATTTGCTTGGTCTACAGCCACTCCTGCCAACAGCTAGTCAGAGAGTCCCACTGATAGCTGCCATTTTGTACAGCTGTCAGAAGTATCCCTAAGGAGCCCACTCCTGCCCACCTGGGCATCAGGGAGGTCATAGCAAAAGGGAGGACACAGAGTATGGAAGCAGTGAATCAGCACCTTGTCCACCAGCAACTCAGCCATTACTAGGCAAAGAGGGCAGCAGAAAATGGTGGTTGGAGCAGCTTGCAACAGCTCTTGCTGCCAAGCTCACTGGCAAAATGGGGAAACTACAGAAGAACATTGTAACTGGCTTCACACATAACAAGAAGCTATGCTGAAATTTGGAAACAACAAGCCATTGGTTTTCCATGATAATTCACAGTAACGAAATGTGCCATATTCCACCATGCTTCTGGTATTCACACATATCCCTGTGACTGTGGATTCATGTTCCTGTGTCTGTGGATATAGGCAAGGTAGGAAAGGTGGGTTTGGGGATGATCTGTGCCAATGCAGAGATAGAAAAGGCAAGAAATGGCTTATTGATTGGCCTTTAAAATATGATAAGTATGTGATGTCCTCTATCCACCCCATAGACTTACCTAGTTCTTATTTTGTAATGACCATTTCTCCTTTTGTACAGCATCCTTTGGGAAACAATCTATCATCTTAGGTAAGGGAAAATGTATAGTATGAGCTGTGTCCCCGGCAACATATAAGTATTTGTAGGTTTTTCATCCCCAGTTTTGCTTAGGGAATTTCATCAGCTCATATTCAGAGGATGGGAGGGAGAATGCAATGTGAGCGCAGTCCTCTGGTGAAATAGCAGCATCTCCACCTTTTTTGACACTGGTGAGTAACAGTAGCAAGATTCTTAAGGGGACTGGAAAAAAGAAGAGAGAGAGAAAGACTGAGAAGAAAGTTTCTGAGGAGACTGTGAGGACAGAGAAGGCAACTTGGTAAAGAGAAGGAAGATTGTAAAGGAAATTTCTGAAGAAACAGCAGAAGAAACAGACATACTGATAGAGGAAGCTGAAGAAACAGCAGAAAAGATAGGAACAGTGGCAGCAGTGTTCTGCCCTTCCCCCATTACCCAACAGTAAATGCCTGACAATCAACTGTCAGTAACTAATGTCTACTATTACTTCGGAGTCTGGATTGCATAGCTAGAGACAGGTTTTATTTTAGGAACATATCACTATTGGCAGTAGCAGCTGGTGGCCTATCTGACTAATGGAGATGGATCAGCAGAGATGGAGCCAAAGGCAACATCAGAGACAGAGCAGTCTTGTATCCCCAGCAGCCCATACACAGAAAGGGGAAACCAAGGCACATATACTCTAAGATCATGGATGCAAAATAGGGGATCCATCCAAAAACACTCTTCTGGAACTAAGAACTCCCATTGCACAGACAATCGAGTGACATAAAGATCAGGAGTGCATGCAAGCAATTCACACAAGGCATTCTTAGTTTCTTTACCAGAAATTACAAAAATGCTTATTTGGATTCTCAAATATCATTTACAACCCTAAAAGGAATTCTCACAAATTTTTTTAAACTGCTATTTTCTTCACGAGTAATTACCTCAAAGTTCTGAAGATTTTTATACAGAAATATAATTCTGTGTTAGAAAATTTCCAGTTGAATTTCCTGCAATTACTAAGAGGCAAAATAGAGAATTAAAAAGAAATTAGGAAGGTAGGTACTCGGAGGAGGGCTTTCTCTGCGGTGGCGCCCAATCTATGGAATGTGCTCCCCAGAGAGGTCCGCCTGGTGCCATCGTTATTTGTTTTTCGGCGCCAGGCGAAGACCTTTTTATTTAAGCATCATTTTAATTGTTAACAGTATTTATTTTATCTGGCCAGGGCGACTTCTTTTATATTGTTATTTATTTTATATTGTTATTTTTATATTGTTACTTTTGTAATTTATTTCATATTGTGAGCCGCCCCGAGGCTTCGGCGAATGGGGCGGCATATAAATGTCTTAATAAATAAATAAATACTACCATCCCCTGGCCCCATCAAGCCTTATTTTTTGCATTTTAGGTTTGAATTGTCACAGAAAATTAACAATGAATCCAACTTATTTTAGCACATATTTATTTCTGAAAAAAATAGAGAAAATTTGTACAAAGAATTTTGAAAACTGGTATCACTACTGTGTCCCCAATGTGTGCTTGAAGACTATAAATGCCCCCCATTCACAATCTTTCTTTCTCACATGCCCACTTATACAGAGAAACTCCCATTCATACAGACACCCAGACATTCTAAATCTCTCTCTTCTATCCTTTTGCTCCACAGACTCTGAGTGTTTTGTTTCATTTTCTTTACTGAAAGAGAAGAAAAAATTATTCTGTAGTGTTGAAGGACATTACCACCAGAAGGACAGAGTAAATCCTTTCTTCCTTCCTTCCTTCCTTTCTTTTTTGGTTCTTCCTTTTGCTTTTTGCCTGCAGTCCAGTTCATAGAATCATAGAATAATGGAGTTGGAAGGGGCCATGAAGCCCCTGCTAGTGCAGAACACCAACTTACACCATCCCACTCAGATGGCTGTCCAGTTTCTGTTTTACTGTCTCTAGTGTGGGAGAGCCCTCTACCTCTCAAGGCAGCTGATTCTGCTGTTGTATTGCTCTGACAGTGCAATACAACAATACAACAGTGCAATACAACAGTGGAAGCTTTTCCTGATGTCCAGAGGCTTGCTGGGTTGTGTTTCACTTGAGGGCAATGGGGCCACCTGGAACAAGCTGTCGGAAAACTCCAAGTCCCAACTTCATTAAGCACCGCAACTTTGGGACCAACACAGCTGCCCACAAAGTGTCCTCTTGGTGGGAACTAGCATCATCTAACTATTTGCTACTAGAAGTGATTTACAGACACCTCAACAATTGAATCTTCGAGTCTTGACTTTGGTGGACAGTAGGGCCACTGCACCTTTTATGGGCATGGACTTAGCTATACAGCACTCCCTACCAACCTTCCCCTTGCCCTATCCTCTTACAGTGGACTCCATTCAATGACAGCCCCTGCAAGGTAGGCCATCCTGGATTGGCTGGCTAAACATAACCTGTAAATCTCCTGGGAAAGTGGAAATGTATCATTTCCTTCTGCTTTCTGTACTAGATCTTGCAACCCCGCTCCCAATCATCCTTGCTCTAACACCATTTCAAAATGCTTCCAACAAAACTGACTCTCCTCCTCCTCCTCTCAAACTCCTACTCCATAATACCAGGACTTTTTTAGGAAGGAAGCAGAGCAATTACCGCCCCCCCCCCATTGTTCCTGTGACCTGGCAATTGACTTGATTCCTGGTGTCCCCCTCCCAGTAGAGAAGTTATATCCTATGTCCCCTTCAAAACTAGCAATATTAAAGGAATTAGAGAAAGGGCTTCATCCTCTCACAACTGCCCCCCTTTAATTATTCCAAAGAAATTGAGCAAAAAAAGGTTGCCTTTGGCTGGCAGAACCTCAATTCAATTACTATGGGGTGTGGTTGAGGCCCCATCGGTGCGGGTGTTCAAGGATAGGCTGGACATGCACATGGTGGGCATGTCGTGAACAGAGCCAGCTGGAGCCGGGGGTCAGACTAGATGGCCCAGGAGACCCCTTCTGACTCGCTCTGTTTCTATGTTTCTAGGTTACTATTCCCAGTCAGCAACCCTTGCTTTTAATTTGTGAAATGCTAGAACATGGGTCCTCAAACTATGGCCTGTGGGCCGGATACGGCCCGCCATGGTAATTAACCGGGCCCGCCTCAGAGCTTTTGGACTCATTTGGAGAAAACAATCTCCAAGAGAATCCGAAAGCTCTGAACTGGCACATGCATTCTCTGAAATTCTTTCAGTTTCGGAGACGAGCAGAGAGCTGGCACATGTGCCAAATTGTAGCAGCTCCCTTCAACTGCGCATGCGCCAGCTCTTCCCCCCCTGTTGCACGCATGTGTTGGCTCTGAATACAGAGCAGGAATATGGAGCGGGAATAAAGAAGAAAGGAGGGTGGAAGAGAGAGAGAGAGAGAGAGACAAAGACACTAAAAAAGGTAAGAACTTTTTAAATCTATTTTTAACTACGTGAGCCATGTCCCTGGGCTGTGGGCCAAGCCGCGGCCACCTCAGCAAGCCAGGGGGTGGACAGGCTGAGGTGGAGCGGGGCCACGGCTCCCATGCCTCCACCACGGCCTTCTCTGGGCAAGCCGCCACCACCGTTGAGCAGCTGCCATGCTTCTTCCCCCCGCAATGGGGAGAGGCACAAGGTGCCCCACTTGGCCAGCCGTGGCCCCATCTCTCACCTCTCCTCACCTCAGAAAGCAGCCCTTACCTCCCTCCTTGTGGCCCTCTCCCGGCTGGGGGAGCTGCCCTGCGCTCGCCTCTCCGGCCTCCCCCTCCCCCTCCCAGAGCCGGGCGAGTGCCTGCGAGGGGACCTTCCTCTGAAGGTGGAGCAGTGGCAAGGAGCCAGGAATGCCTTGACTGAGGCGAGCGTGCCCACATGGCTCCCCCTCATTTCATGCTCTCCCTTTCAGTGGGCGGCACGGCATCATCTTGCGCTTCTGCTGCAGCCCAAGTGAGCGGAGCAAACATTTTAAAATTAATTTTTAATTAATTTTAATTATTTTTAATGTGCAGTGTGCATAGGAATTCATTCATATCTTTTTCAAACTATAGTCCACCCCACCAACAGTCTGAGAAACAGTGAACTGGCCCCCTGTTTAAGAAGTTTGAGGACCCCTGTGCTAGAACACTTCAGCCAGACATGCAGTTTTACATAATTGGATTTACAGCAGGGGTCTCAAACTCAACTTACCTGGGGGCCACTGGAAGTAGGGTCTGGGTGAGGCTGGGCTGCATCAAGTATTCCACCACCGCGATGGTGCTGGGCCACTCATCCCGCGACCGGCCGGGGCAACGCCGGCGCTTTGAAGGCCGCAGGGCCCCTCCCCCATGCCCCGCCCATCCCGGCAATTGGCCTGCGGGCCACGAGTTTGAGACCCCTGATTTACAGGATGCCTATAACCTCCTTCAGCTAAAGGAGGGTCATGAATTCAGAACAGCCAGTCCTATGTAAAGGTATGGAACTTGTGAATTTTTAGTAATGTCTTTTCAGTTGTCAGGAGCCCCTGCTGCTTTTACGGGTTTCACGAATGAGGTTTTCCACGACTTTCTTGATGATTCCCTGATCATATATTAGGATGACCTACTAATCTTTTCAAAGGATCAGGCCTTGCATGAACAACATGTTCGGGCCATCCTCCAATGGTTGAAAGAAAACCACCTGTCAACTAAACTTGAAAAATGTGGTTTTTACCTCTCCACATTGAACTACCGGCAATATCAGATTTTGCTGCAAGGGTTAAAAATGGATCCTAACAAAGTACAAACCATTCTGTCTTGGGAGGATCCTCACACGAAAGGTAGGCTACAAAGATTCTTGAGGTTTGCTCATTTCTATCACAAGTTCATTCCCAATTATTCCCACCTCACAACCCCTCTGACTGATCTGCTTGCGGGCAAAAGGAGGCCGTTTGCCTGGTCTGCTGCAGGAGATGAGGCTTTCCAAACTTTAAAAAACACTTTGCCTCTGAAACCGTACTCCTACATCCTCACTCAGATCTTCCTTTTGTAATTCAAACTGAGGAGACCTCTGGCCATGTGTTTACATTCCCAAAAGTTAACTCCTTCAGAGAAAAAACTACACCATTTGGGAAAAGGAGCTTCTGGCTATAAAATCTGCTCTAGAAACATGGCACCATCTCATTCGTTGGAAGGGGTATCCCCCTAAGGACTGCAGTTGGGAACCAGTTGAGAACCTGCATGCCCCCATTCTCCTCAGGTGTTTTCATTCCCATTTTCCGCACAGACCTGAGGGAAAGAGGCCCTTGAGCTGGGACAGGAGTGGGGCCCATGGGGCGGGTGATGTTACGCATGCACGTTCTGGCAAACTTTCAGGAAATGCATGAGAGACTGACCATGTTGGCTGGATTGACAGCACACATTCTGATGTGTGTAGGGGAGTTTGCCTATACTGGCAGGGCTGACAGCTCAGACTCAAACAAAATGATTGTTGAAACAGACTCAGCTCCAGCTGGGTACCTGCCTCTGCCTGCTATGGGAGAGATTAGTTCAAGGGCAGCTGAGGGGCCCCGTCAACCTGCCCATGGGAACAAGGAAGAGCAACAACATCCCAAGTGGGGGAAGATTGGAGCTGGGGAGTCTACTGATGGGGAACTTCAGTCTCCTGAGAAGGTGGACCTGTTAGTCCATCATCACAGTCGTAAGGTGGCCCAATTGGGATCTCAGCAGCAGGAGCGAAGTTGTGCCAGGTTCCACAGTACTCCTCCCCGCAGGGACTAGTGCAGAAGGAAGGATTCATGAGCAAAGCTTTGGGTGAAGAGAGGGTTCAACATTTCACATTGAGTATGCTCGAAGACTTACATGTAAAATAAAGACATTTGGAAAGAAGTGCTGGTGAAACTGTTACCACTTGGAGGGAGTACTCAGTTCATAACAGTAGTGAATACAATTGTGTCCCGGTTTGTGCTTATTGTCAAATATATTTGGAGGCAGTGAGAACATCAAAGAAGCAATATCTGACTGCCTCCGTTCAATATTCCATTTGCTGGCCAGTAGAGTTCTCTTGGATTCTCTGGTGCAGAGGTTGGCAACCCGCGGCTCCGGAGCTGCACATGGCTCTTGAACCCCTCTGCTGCGGCTCCATCGCTCAAAACACAGCCGCTGATTTGCAACCCAGGCTGGTTAAGTAAATTGCTACAGTCCTCCGCTATTGTGCAGGGAAAGAGTGGAACAAGCTTCCTGCAGGCTCTCATGTTACTCAAACCCTGCTGAAAAGATTCTATTTGTCCAAATGTAATCTCCTTCATCTGAATGTTAAAAGCTGCACTTGGGACCTGTCACAATTCACATCACTTGACTATTTATCTCCTAATCAGTCACTAAACACACCTATATCTCTGGCACAGCTGATCTGGGACTTGCCCCAATTTACTGAGCTTCCCTTCCACACCGCCCCCCCCAACCAGGTCAACCATGGATAAATTGAAGAAAGGTTTCTGAAGAAAACCGAACGTTGTGGGTAGATTCATTTGCTTTTACTGCTGACAAACTTATGGGGTTTGCTGTTTAATGCATGTAGCCCTTTAGCACTGAGTTTGACTCTGCAGAAAGCTGTTCTCCTATTCAAAGTATATGAAAGGAGTCCTACTAGTTTATAATGTAAGATTTAAAATAACTGTTTTTAGTGACTGAACAAGAGCTGCAGCTAAATCTTAATGAAGATATAGAAGTATATAGATCTACTTCCTTGTCTTTTTTAGGAGTTCAAAATGTTTTTGTTGCATGCAGAAATAAAAAATTGTTTTCTCTGTAGCAGTTCATTGATTTCATATATGCAAGACACTATAGTTTTTTATACATAGCATAAAGGTAAAAAATGATATATGCAGTGTTATATATGCAGTGTTATCTTCATTTTAGATGTCAAAAGGGTTTTGCGGCTCCTGGTGTTTTTTTTTTTTTTTCCTGTGGGAAACGGGTCCAAATGGCTCTTTGAGTTTTAAAGGTTGCCAACCCCTGCTCTGGGGCAGATGCTGGCCCCAAGGGCATTTTGCAGCCCTCTGAGACTTGCTGTAATATATTTGCTAGACACTTCCAGGACAAAATCTGTTGGGCAGTATAGAAATTAAATAAATAATAGTTTAAATACTTTTAGGCAACTTCAATCCTTTACCTGGGAATACATTCTGTTGAACTAAATAGGGGTTACTTCTGAATATAGTTATAGATTACACTATTGGTTTGTTTCATCATTAACACCATTGACAATATTTCAATATTTCAATTCAATCTTTGAAAAATCTCACTATAGTAGGGAGCAAAAAGGTTGCTCATGAATCTTTAAATGGGGGGAGGGTCTGTTAAGCTCTGTATTTTACATTCATGTTCATAAACATTATTATCATCTTGACCACATTAGCTTCATTTAATGATATTGAGTCTTATTTCACTTCTAGAATGGGCTACTTTAATTTTTTGCCAAGGAGAACAGACTGAAACTATGCTGGGCAAGATCTAAGAAATGTAGTACATGAGTGGAGGAAAGATGCATGTCTTTAAAATCTAGTTCAGAAACAGTATACCCCCATGAAGTCGCAGTTCAGCGTTTGCGGCTTCAGTCTTTCGCAGGATTTTTCTCTGAATGAGTCCAAGCCAATCTCCTTGTGAGTAAGCCAGCGCCTTGAGTTTGGATTTGCTTGGAGAAAACGATCTCTGTGCACGCTTGCCCCTGCCACATATGTGCGCACCCCCCCCCCCCAGCCCGGCCCATGCCTCCCACCCGCACCGCCTTGGCAGCCGGCACCCATCACCGGCACCAAATTTGCGGTTTTTCACAATTCACGGGTGCTTTAGAAACATAACCCCCACAAATTTCGGGGGACTACTGTATCTCTGTTTTGGAGGAATCTCCCCCTCCTGGGCTACCTCAGTGAAGCAGCTTTTACTGCTGCAGCACAGAATTATTCTACCTTTCCTTTCCATACAGAGCTCAATCAGGTTCTCTGTGTGTTATGGTCAGTCTGCCATGACCCATTGAGGCTGACCATACTGACTCCACCTTACCCAGGGCTACAAGGCAGAAAGATCCCTTTTGCATTCATTCATTCATTTAATACTTCCATTTATATGCCACCTACTACCAAAGTCTCAAGGCAGCTTACAATAAACGATAAAAATACATGTAACAATACCAATCAAGAATAAACAATAAATTGAGAATAAAACTTCATTATCAATACTTAAAACCAAACTATAGACATAACAAAGCAAGCATAGAGGAAGAGGGCAGGATCAATTACTAAAAAAGATATTAAAAACATTTTTGCCTGGTGCTGAAACAGTAATAGAGAAAGTGCCAGGTGAACATCCTGGGGGAGACTATTCCAGAGGCAGGGAGCAGCCTCCAAGATGGCCCTTTGTTTGCCATCCCTCTCACATCTTTGAGGGATGGCACTTGCAGAAGGTCCTCCTGGCCTGATCTTGAAGGACGGGCAGGTTCATATGGGAGAAGGTGGTCCTTTAAGTAGTTGGGCCCTAAGCCGTTAAAGGCTTAATATGTCATAACAAGCACCTTGAATTGGGTCTGGGTGGCAACTGGTGACCAGTGCCTCAACACTGGGGTGATGTACACCCCAAAAGGTACACCCATTATCATTGTCACCATTCCATTCTGTACCAGCTGCAATTTCCGGACCATCTTCAAGAGAAACATAGAAACAGAGCGAGTCAGAAGGAGACTCCCAGGCCATCTAGTCTGACCGCCGGCTCCAGCCAGCTGTGCTCATAACATGCCCACCATTTGCATGTCTAGCCTATCTTTGAACACCCTCAATAATAAGTCCTCAAACACCTGCCGTGGAAGCCCATTCCATACCCTTGGGGTCCTAACAGTCAGGAAGTGCTTCCTGGCATCTAAATGGAATCTTGGTTCCCTGAGCTTTGCTCCATTGGAGCACATCCTGCCTTCCTCTGCAGGGGAGAACAGGTCTCTAGCCACCTCCATGTGACATCCCCTCACATACCTGTACGTCACCAACAGATCCCCTCGGAGTCTCCTCCAGGCTGAAGAGACCCAGTTCCCTCAGTCTTGCCTCATACCCCATCCCCTGCAAACCAGCCACCAACCATGTGGCCCTACGCTGCACTGACACTAACCTGGCTATATCCTTCCTGTAATGAAGGACCCAAACACAATACTCCACTTGCAGGCACACCAGAGTCGTACAGAGTAGCTCTACCTCTCGTTTTCCACCAATCCAGGTGAGGCAGTGGCTGTGCTGAACCAGTGCCTGGCTGAGGTAATGGGCTGGATGAGGGCCAATAAACTGAAGCTCAATCCAGACAAGACGGAGGTCCTGTTGGTTGGTGGATCGGGCTTCGGTGAGGGTGAATTGAACCTAGTCCTGAATGGGGCTGCACTCCCTCTTAGGGACAAGGTCTGCAGCTTGGGAGTGCTCCTCAACCCAGAGCTTTCACTGGAAGCTCAGGTGACAGCGGTGGCGAGGAGCGCTTTCTTTCAGCTTCGGCTGATCCATCAGCTGCGCCCCTACCTGGAGTACAACTGCATGGTGACAGTGACACATGCGTTGGTGACTTCCCGACTTGACTTCTGTAACGCGCTCTACGTGGGGCTACCCTTGAAAAGGGTCCGGATACTTCAATTGGTTCAAAATAGAGCTGCCAGGCTGCTGACAGGGATTGGGTGTTATGTTCACATGACTCCAGTCCTCCATCAGCTTCACTGGCTTTCCATTGAAGTCCGGGCCCAATTCAAGGTGTTGGTGATGACCTATAAAGCCCTAAACGGCTTGGGTCCTGGTTACCTGAAGGAGTGCTTACATCCATATATGCCCGGCCGCCCCCTGAGATCAGCGGGAGAGGCCCTTCTCCGGGAACCCTCCGTGAAGGAAATTAGGAGGGTAAGTACTCGGAGGAGGGCTTTCTCTGCGGTGGCGCCCAATTTATGGAATGCGCTCCCCAGAGAGGTCCGCCTGGCGCCGTCATTATTTGTTTTTCGGCACCAGGCGAAGACCTTTTTATTCAAACATCATTTTAACTGTTAATGGTATTTATTTATTTTATTCGTTGGCCAGGGCGACTTATTTTATATTGTTAACTTGTTTTATATTGTTAATTTATAGTATTTTAATTGATTTATTTGTAAGCCGCCCCGAGGCTTTGGCGAATGGGGCGGCATAGAAATTTTCTAAATAAAATAAATAAATAAATAAATAAATACCTCTCTCAATCTAGAAGCCACACTTCTGGCTATGCAACCAAGGGTGGCGTTTGCCCTCTTGACCACCACATCACACTGCTGCCTTATGTTTAGCCTGCAGTCAACCAGGACCCTGAGGTCCCTTTCACAAGTGCTGCTCTCCAGCCACTTGTCCCCTAACCTGTACTTATGACACCCATTCCTATGCCCCAAGTGCAAGACCTTGCACTTATCTACATTGAACACGCTCCTGTTGTCTCCTGCCCACTTCCATAGTCTGTCCAGATCCTTTTGGATCTGGATCACCTGCTCCTCAGTTGTGGCCACTGCTCCAGTTTTAGTGTCTGCCAATTTGATCAGCAGACTGTTCACCCCTTCTTCCATGTCATTTATGAAGAGATTAAACAGGATCGGCCCCAGGACAGAGCCCTGGGGGACCCCGCTTGTCACTGGCCGCCATCCCAATGATTCCCCACTAATGGTTACCCTCTGTTTTCGGTCAGTCAATTATGTCCTAATCCATCGGACAGTGCTTTGGTCTATCCCTAAACTCCTCAGTTTCTCCACCAGGATATCATGGGGCACTTTGTCAAAGGCCTTGCTGAAATCCAGGTATACTACATCCACTGCATCCCCTCCATCCAGCCACCTCAAAACCTTGTCGTAGAATTCCACAGGGTTTGTCTGGCAGGACCTGTTTTTGCGGAAGCCGTGTTGTGTGGCTGTCAGCCTCCCTTCCCTATCTAGCATCACTAGATCTCTCTCTATTATGGGCCTTTCCATTGTCTTTCCTACAATGGACGTAAGGCTAACTGGTCTGTAATTCCCCATGTCCCTTCTACTGCCATTTTCGAAAATTGGGACCACTGACGCCACCCTCAGTGGAACTTCACCCGTTCTCCATGAGACCTCAAAAATAGAGGCCAGCGGGTGTGAGAGAACCCCTGCCAACTCTGTCAACAGTGTAACGCGTCAGGGTCTGGCGCCTTGGTAACGTCCAATGCCCTGAGGAGCCCCTCGACTTCTAGTGGGGGTGACTCTAATCTGTGCCCTTAAGTCCCCAGCCTCATCTAATCTCCTATGCGGATATCCCCTGTCCTGCTTTGAGAAGAACACAGAGGCAAAATAGTCATTTAGCATCTGTGCCTGTTCCCTCACATCAGCCACTGGATCTCCTTCCTCCTTATTTAGTGGTCCCCCCACTTGTCTACCCTTCCTCTTGCTATTTCCATGCTGACAGAAGCCCTTTTTGTTGCTCTTGATATTCTTGGCAAGTCTCAGCTCCTAATCAGCCTTAGCCTTGCGAAGAATCCTTCTGCAACGGGCCTCCTCCTCCCGGTATACCCTTTTGTCCATTTCCCCCAGTACCCATTTCCTACGGAGGTTCCTCTTTCGTCTAATCCCTCTAACCACCTCCTTTCGCATGCATGGCGGCACTCTCCTCCGCCTCCCCACCTTACTGACTAGAGGTATCATCCAGGCTTGCACCTCCAAAACCTCCCTTTTGAGTGCTATCCACCCCTCCTCAACTCACTTGCCTTCCACTAATCTATCCCAGGAGACTTTCCCCAGTCTGGTCTTCAGTTGGCCAAAGTTGGCCCTCTTGAAGTCCCAGCTTTTAGTGCTCGACCTGCAGCACGTCCTATTTCCCTGACCTCAAAGCAAAGGGTGGAGTGATCATTCGCATCCGGCACTCCCCTGATCTGTACATCATCTATCAGATCCTTCAGTCTAGCACAAAAACAGCCTCACCTGGATCAGATGAAAACAAGAGGTAGAGCTGAGTATCATCAGCATATTGCTGACACCTCAGCACAAACTTCCTGATGACCTCTCCTAGCGGTTTCATGTATAAGTTAAAAAGCATGGGGGACAGCACAGAGTCCTGCAGAACTCCATGGTGCGAAGGCCATGGGGCACAGCTGTTGCCCCCGCCCCCCAGCACCACCATCTGGACACGGTCAGCCAAGTAAGAGCAGAACTACCACAATGAAGTACCTCTGAGTCCCATCCCGGCCAACCTGTCCAGAAAGACACCATGGTCAATGGTGTCAAAAGCTGCTGGGAGCTCAAGGAGAATCCACAGCATCGCACTCCCCCTGTCTCTCTCCCTTCAAAGTTTATCTAACAGGGTGACCAAGGCCATCTCCCTCCCAAACTCAGCCCTGAAACCTGATTGAAATGTATCTAGAAAATTAGCTGTAGGTCTCTGCCAGGCCACCCGGATTCTGGCATTACAATGCAAATGCCCTGGCTGAAGTCATCTCAAAGCCAAGTGCCTTCACTTGTAAGCTGTCCAAATGCCTAATCATTGTCAAATCTCCAAACATCCATTATCAAACCATCAGAAAACAAAAACAGGAGTTCTTCTGAAGTTTCCGCCCAAGCAAGGAGACTAGAGGAGATGTATTCCATAGGAAAAGGAAGTTGGAGATCCTTCTCTTTCAGTATGGATGCCATGAACAAAACTTCTAGGAAGTAAGGGGACTTAGAAGCAGGCACCAGGGGATATTGCACCAAGGTTTCTCTGGTTCAAACACCCAGGTGTAGCTTTTCCTCAAACAAATGGGGAAAGACCTGACATAAGCACCAGGAGAACATATTTTTTAGTCTTTTGCCACTGAATTGTTTATTGCTTTGGTGTTCTGAATCTGATCAAACATTTTCCCATTTCTGTACTTGTTCTAAAACTTCACAGAATCATCAAATAATAGAGTTTTAAGGGGCCAGAGGGCTAATGGATCCAAACTCCTGGTCAGTGCAAGACTTCAATTTAAACCATCCCTCTCAGATGGCTGTCCAGTTGCATCTTCAATGCCTCTAATGTGGCAGAGCCCACAAGCTCCCTACACAACTGGTCCCATTGTTGTACTGCTCCCCATTCTCAAAAATCAATTTTACAACACCCTCATGAATGATCAGTTTACAAAAATGATAGTACCATGGGTAAGGAGTTACTTCCTAGCCACAATCAAGCACAACCCAAAGGAGCCAGAATGCAAATTCTGAGGACTGCTGCTGCACTCCTAAAAGAAAAGAAAAAGGAGGTGGATTGGAGGGAGGGTTCTTGGCAGAATTGAGTTAGCAGCACCTCAGACAAACAATGAGGCCCACTGCCTCGATATGACTCCCTTCCCTTTATTTCCTTTTATTATTTAGATACTTCAAATTGTTTACAAGTGTTGATGATTGGCTTCCTTTCCTATGTAATAAATCCTAGTTCTTTTATAAATTGCTCACTGATTTTTCCCCACTGGGTTGGAGATAGAATATGCTAGTTCAGTGTTGCTCTCTCTCATCCTCTTCTGCATGTATAAGCTCAGGCCCCACTGATACTTCCTAAAGAAACCCTGCAAGGAACTCAAAGTGGCTCACACAATCCTGTTCTTCCTATTTTATCCTCACAACCAAACCCTCTAGGTTAGGCTGAGAGTCAGTAATCCAGTGAGCTTCCAGGCTACGTGGGGATTCAGATCTCCTGAGTCCAATACTTTATAACTACTTCACCACACTGGCTTGCTTACCAGTGCAAACTAAAGAGTGCAATTCTACACATATTCAGACTTAAAGAAAGTCTTACAACATTTCCTGTCTAAACATGTATAGGATTACATGTTAAGGAAATCTGTGTATTGCTACTGAATTTTTCTGTGGAAAAGTTCTGACAGGCCTCTAAGAAACTCTCCCTCCTTCTACTAGGCTTCCTAGAACACAGTTTGAAACTCACTTTTCTAACCAATTGAAAAAACACCTTCTAAATGGGATTTTTGCACACTCCTTCCAGTCACACACATATGTTCCATTTATTTCACAGTTCTTCCAAGAGTGATCCCCTTAATATCAGCCCAAGTCTTCAAGAGATTTAATCCGATATAACAATTATTCTAGAATAAATAATGCAGGAGACACTATTTGTCAGAAAAATCATCAGCTATCAAACGCACTAGTCATAAGAAAAATGTGCTCAGGACTTGATTAGGAATGTGGTGGTTTTCATTTTCTTATACTATAGCTATAGTTACAGATACAAATATATGACATTCAAAGAATGACAGCTGTCAAACAAACAAACTGCCCAGCTATATTTTGGGTACACCTCTAAGATAACTGATCCAGTAACTGTATTTATGTTTTAATAGTAAGTTGAGCATAAACATTACCATTTAATTAGGCAAGCTGGACTTGTATGACTCTACCAGCCACTGTGATTGCAGATGAGAGAAAATAAATGCTGACCCACTTATGAGGGTAAACAGATGGAAAATAAGGAAAGTTCCTAATGAAGGATTAACATAGAAGGGAATCCAGAGGTCAGCATTTTAGCTTAACATACTTAAGGAGTTGAATTTTATTTTCTGCCTTCTAGAAATAAAGGAGTAACAAGAGATATTTATGCTGGCCAAAACTTATTGAAACATGGACATTGCAATAATTGGTAATTAATAATTGGTAATTAATAATAATTACACTGGTGTGAAATGGGTTGGTGCTAGGTATTGAAAAAACAAAGGTCCACAAAATAGCAACCATAACATCAACAGAACTACACATTTGTATATGCTAATGTACACATGCTCTCCAATCTCTCTCTCTCTTTCTCGGCATCTTTAAAGGATCCTGTCTCCTAAGGACAACTATATTTGTAAAAAGGAATGTATAAACAGGATCAAAAAGGACATTAGATTTCAGAAATAAAACACAGGCACAAAGATGCAAGGGGGAGTCAGAAGGTGGTGAAACACATGTGAACAACAACAACAAAAAACTAATCCAGGGACATCAGATGCAACAAATATCATCAGGATCCCTGTACCATTCAGCAACTGCCTATGGCAGGAGAGCCTCCTGGAGAGTGCTCTAAATGAAAGATCTGGGCCACCAGCCCTAAAGAGCTGTCCCCCAACACTGCCCTGCTACAAAGTACCTTTCAGAGTAAAAACAGAAAAATGTGGTGAGGGAGGTCAGTCCTTCAGGGAGGTTTGAAATGACAGGCACTTTTTCCAGTGTTGCCGTTAATTGTTAAGTTTGGCATGAATTTGTATTCTCCCAAAACCCATGTGACCAGATGCAATGCTGTACTTAAAAAAAAAAAAGTGTATGCAGATAAGAAATGCCATTTTCAAAGAAATTTCAACTGTCCTAAAAATGTTTCCAACCATTTCAGGCCCATGGGCACATTTAGATTTTTGAGAATGTCAGGGGTATGTGTTACAGAACAGCTGCCATGTGGGATATCACAAAATGTGCTAATACATGAGCATACCATTTCATAGACAAACCAGTGCGGCTAGAAGACACATGTGCACAGTTTTCTTCTATCAGTCATAATAATCTGGGTCATTCTGTCTGTAATGAGAGTAAGCAGGTCAGCCTGAGCTTAGTTTACCCAATGCAGACAAAATCCCAGTGGCTTTGCATTTATTGGAAGCAATGGGGGAGCACTAAATCTAGTGCAGACAAAATCACAGCAATTTCCCCTGTATTGAGAACAATGGTGGGTGGCAGGGCTTAAATGTAAGTGTGTGTGCTTAGATCTACTTTTTGCAAGTTTACCTATATGATAAATAGGATATCTATCATTATTTCATTTCAAGAATCTCAGTAAGAACTTCCACAAATACAGGGTATTTCCTTTTGCAGTCAGCCACCTTCCACATGTAGAAAATTATAACAAAGCTGAAGGATGGAATAAAGGTAACAAAGTGCTATGGTCTCCTGATTCTTTTCCCTGAAGAGAATCCATCCTCATCCCTCCCAAAATCTCCATGTCCAATTCCATGCTTCTTCAAAGAAGTAGGTAGCTGTAGGAGCCTGCAAGGAAGGTACTTGCCCACCACCCAGAATCCAAAATGTATTTTTATTTATTTTAATGTACAGAGACATGTGCAACTAGTCAAGAAAAAATTTAAAGTAATCTGTAAGACCACTCTTGTTGAGAATGGCTCCCAGGTTCTTACTTTGCATTTTCTTGCTCAGCAGGAAGTTCAGATGAATCTGGCTTGTTTTAAGCTAAAGATACTGCTTCTGAAAATATTATATGATTTGGAAAGCCTAGAAATACATTGATAATATTAACAACAGAGTTGTGGCACCTTTTTGAGTTAAATTAAAGAGCTTAGATTCTGATGTTGGATCCTGCCCTGCTTTTTGAAGGACAGATGGGAGATGGAACTCAAGAATACAAACAAACAAACAAACAAACAAACAAAACAAGAGCAGCAAAATAACAAGGTTCTTAGGAGATAGGTAGCTTCCTGGGAAACAAAAATGTTGTGCAACTGTTTTGATTCGTTGAAAACTGAAAAAACAGGAAGCAACTTCCCTATGCTATTTTAAATTAAAATAGTTATTTGTTTATATCCATTGCATTTTATTGTTTTTATACCTTTGGTAAACTGCCCAGAGAGTTTTGGCTACGGGTGGTATAGAAATGTAATAACTAGTAATACTGCTCTAGCATGTCATTGCTGCATTCTATTTGCCTATCTATTTCTGGAAGATATGCTGAGAAAAGCCAGAGATCTATTTGCAAGAGTCCTAGCAGTTCTTTCAAAAATCATGCTGTAAAGTGTGGACCCCAATGTGAGATGAAGCAATCTTATTTATTTATTTAAAACATTTCTATGCCGCCCCCTTCGCAACAAAGCCTCGGGGCGGCTCACAATCTTGTCAACATTAAAAACTGAACATGTATTGAACAAAGGGCTGAACTGTTTCTTAAGCTGTGACCAATCCTATGCACAGTATAAAATGAGCCATCTTAGAAAACACATCAACTACTACCAAAATCGTCATGTATTCTTATGGAACAGGCAGCTCAGTGATGAAATATACAGACTAATTTCCAGCATCCTGCATGGGTAAGCAGGAGTTGGAGAGGGCCAATAGGTTTTCCTGAAGGTCTTTTAGCTCACTGGCAAGTGACACAGGTAAGTAGATGTTTTTCAATTTCCCAGTGGATTTGTGGAAACTTGAATTCCCAGTTCACAGCAAATAAAGTCTTAAATCATGGGTCCTCAAACTATAGCCCATGGGCCGGATTCAGCCCGCCATGCCCATTTAGCTGGCCCGTCTCAGAGATTTTAGACACATCGTGCACGTCCGCCTGCCCCCCCACCCTCCACGCAGGGAGGCAGTGGCTTGCTAGCACAGAGATCATTTTGCACTTGCTCTGAAAAAACATTCTCCAAGTGAGCAAGCCGCTGCCTTGCATTCCCGCTGCTGCATCGCCTCACCTCCGCCCCACCCCACCAGCACCACCTTTCCAGCCCGCGCCCAGCACCGGCACCTTTCAACTGGCCCCCTGGTGAAAATGTTTGAGGACCCCTGTCTTAAATAGTCCAAAATGGTTGGCAGTGGGGCAATCATGATGTTGCTGCAGCACTTGATCCTAAGGGTTTTGAGAAGTATGTAGACACACCAGCCATTATAAAGAAGCTCATTCTGAAGAGAAGGAGAGTTTATGGCTGCAGCACAACTTGTTGTATAGGATACTTATTTTGGTCCTTAGGTCTGCCTCCTGCAACTGAGAGTTGCAGCCAAGGTCTCCAGTTGAAGGATCAAAAGTAGAATTCTCTTTTCCCCCTCCCATGTTACATATGCAGTTTTGCAGAACAAGGTACCTGCCACGGAGGTACCTTGTTCTGCAAAGTCTGTGATGAACTTCCTGGCTCTCTTCTTTTCATCTCACTTTCCTCTCATGCTCAGGAAGTGAGTTGAGCCAAGAGGAAGTCCATAAATGCTTGTGGATCTCCAGTTGTGCAACAACAAACTTCTTCCATGGCATGTGTAGTGGAAACAAAGGCTGTAAGTCATTTACACAGAAGAGGGATGCTACTTACAGAGTGTTTCATAGGGCTCAATTCCTGCAAGTGCCATGAGAATGCTTGGCACACTTGCCAAGAGGTTGAACTTATAGCTGCAAGAAAGCAAGCAGGAATCCAGGGCACCATGTCCATGGAATCCAATGGCTTCACACCTCCAAAACAGATACCTCACTCATCCCTACCCAGGAGTTCCCAGCCTCAGGGATGCAGGTGATGTTAAAGTGGATCCATGAGAATGACACAGACCATTGTACCTGCCTCTCTCACCAATCAATTTCATGGGATGTCCCCAGTTTCTAGTATTGTGTGTGTGAGAGAGAGATGCCTCCCTCTCCACTTTCTCTACACTATGCATGATGTTAAACACCTCTCTCATGACTCCCCTTAATCCCAGCAGCTGTAACTTTTTCTCATATAGGAGTTGCTCCAGCCCCTTCATCATTTTAGCTCTCCTGTACACTTTTTCCAACTCAATAATATCTTTTTTCAGGTGCAGTGAACAGACCTATCCATAATATTTAAGTCCATTCACACCCCAATTTGAACAAGGCAGGTATGATATTGGCAGGTTTCTTTTCAATTCCATTCCTAATTTTGCTTAACTTTGAGCTTCCCTTTTTCACAGCAGTTGCATACTGAGATGATCTTTTCATTGAGCTGTCCAGAACAACCCAAAGATCCCTTTCTTGGTCAGTCACTGCTAGCTAGATCCCATTAGCCCAAGTTCTGGGTTTTTTTATGGGAGGGGGTTTGGCCTAAAATGCACTACTTTACACTTGGTTACATTGAACTGCATTAGCTATGTTTATGCTCATTCTCCCAGCTTGAAGAGATTCCTTAGAAGTTCTCATAATCCCTTTTGGTTTTAACCACCCTAAATAGTTTGATATCTTCAGCAAACTTGGCCACTTCACTATTTATTCCTAATTCCAGATCATTTATCAATAGGTTGAAAAGCATTGAGACCCCATGGTTTACACCCCTCAATTGAGAGAAATTACCATTTACGTAGTCCCACTCTCTGCCTACTGTTCTTCACCCATTAACTGACCCATAAGAGGATCCTTCCTTTTATCCCATGTTTTCTCAGGAGCCTTTGGGGAGGGACTTTGTCAAAACCTTTTGGAAGTCCAAGCAAACAATGTCTACCAGACTGACACTCTCCAGGTGCTTACTGACACTCTCAAAGTACTCCAATACATAAATTAGTGAGACAGGCCTTACCCTTGTGGAACGCATGTTGATTCTTTTTCACCAAGGCTTGTCCCTCCATATGCTTACTGATTCTATCTTAAATAACTCTTCCATCCAATTTACCCAGAATAGACAAATTAAATGGCCTGTAACTCCTTGAAACCTCCCTGGATCATTTTTTTAATAGTGATATGTTGGTCATGCTCTAATTCTCTGGTACAACAGCTGATTTTAGGGACATATTAAATATCAGCAATTTTATATTTGATTTTTTTACAAACTCTAGGATGGATACCATCTGGGTCAGGTGATTTACTGGATTTCAGTTTGTCAATAATTTTGTCTTTTGTCATGACTATCTGCCTTAACTTCTCCAGCTTCCTTCCAGAATACAGAAGTTCAGGAACAAGAATTTCCTCTGCTATAAAGACTGATGAAAGACTGGGAAATGAGCTATGTGGACATAGAGGTGGTAAAAGAGATATCTAAAGGCCACTGTCTCCTGGTGTTCAGGCAGGCCCTGGGAACCAACAAGGTTTGGAAGGGCAAGGAGCAGACTTGGGAAAGAAACATGAGAAGTGTGTGGCCCAAACCCTGACCCCATGACAGTGTCTGGAGAGAAGTACTAGCTAACTAGAGGGCCTGGGTAGGTCTAGGAGGGTAGCCCTTCTCCAGCAAGGTGCACCCATGGGAGTGGAGCCTAGGGATACTGAGAAGTAAGGTTCTCAGAAACATTTTCTAGCTTGGGTTCAAAGAACTGCTTGTCCATGCTCAGAGGCTCTTCCTCTTTTGACTATTAGTTTGCTGGATGTATGTTGTAAATAAAGTGCTTTTTTGCCAAAGAACTGTCTGTTGCTTGAAAGGAAGGAAGAGGGAACCCAGCTCAAAACATATACAGTCACTTTGCTTCTAAGCTGGTGGAGGTTTTCCTCACAGATGGTGTTGAAAATAAAAGATTAGCAATATTAGCAAGTTCAAATTCTAAAAGTATAAAAATATCCATAATTACTGAAATCTTCAGGTACAGCAGTCAAGTAAGAAGAAATCAAGCTGCAAGATAGCAAAGAAGCAAGACAGCCAAGTGAAGAAAAAATCAAGCTTTCACCACCTGTGCTTTTATACATATGTTCTGGTCAGAGGTGGTAGTCCCAATGAGTGACAGGTCAACCATCCTTCAATCAAAAATGGGATATGTGCTTACCAGTCTGAAGCAAACAGAGAAAGGCAGACTCTCAAGAGGAAAGAACTTCTCATGTGCAATGTCTTTGTCACAAGTAGAACTTTTGCCATAGTACTATAATGAAGTACAGCTAAACCCTGGATAAGACTCAGGAAGTGTTGGGCTTCAGTTTCAGCCAGCCAGCAACATCATTCTACCAGATCTAGTGCCTTGTATCTTATTTCCCTGAGTTTGTCTTCTGATTGAACCAATGTGTCACTGAAAGGCAGGCTGCTTACCTGTAACTGTTGTTCTTTGAGTGGACATCTGTGCATTTACACATATGGACTCCAGCAGCAGTGTAAGGCCTAGGTCAGAAAGAAACATCTACAGCATAGCATCACAGGCTGGGTGGGAATCCAAACCCCTTCCAGTGGCCAGTTATTTATTTACTTATACACATACTTATAGGGATGCAGGTGGCACAGTGGTTTAAACTGCTGTGTTGCTGGGCTGGTTGATTAAAAGGTCGCCAGTTCAAATCTGCACAATAGGGTGAGTTCCCGTTGCTCCGTCCCAGCTCCTGTCAACCTTGCAGTTTGAAAGCATGCAAATGCAAGTAGATAAAAAGGTACCACTTTGGTGGGAAGGTAACAGCATTCCATGCACTTTAGTGTTTAGTTGTGCTGGCCACATGACCATGGAAATTGTCTGCAGTCAAATGCTGGCTCCCTCGGCTAGGAAACAGAGATGAGCACCACCCCCTACAGTAAGACATGACTAGACTTAATGTCAAGGGGAAACCTTTATCTTTACCTTTACACATATTTATAGGCCATTTATAACTGCCAGGGCCTTCCTAGACAGCTTACAGTTATTTGGGGAGGGGTGCTGGCCAGTCCATCAGTCACCTTGGAGACTGCACCATCTCCAGGCAGTCAAAGGACAGAGACATAGGTGCAGTGGTGCACCAGCTGACAACAGCCAGTAGGGCAGAGAGTGGGTTGTGTGAATGCACAGATAACCACTCAAAGAACTAATATTTGGTTGGTGGCCAAATCCCATGTGCTTAAGCTGTGGTCCAGGGCTTATGGAGAGAGTCCATGTGGGCATTGAATAGGGCTTCTCCATCATAGGGCATGTCCTTTATGCACACCCAAGTCTCTTGTGGGAGACCCAAAGAGTACAGCCACGCATGAGGGTGAATAGCAACTGCTCCAATCATGGCTTTCCCATCACAGTCTACATGGTGTCTGGCCACCTCAATTTCATGTCTGGTGAGTTTCACTGCCTCTGAGTGGACCAAGTGAGTGGCCTCACAAAGGTCATCTAGGAGGTGTTCAGCCATGGACCCCATCTTTTCCCAGAGGAAGAGTTGATATCTGGCCATGGTGGCCTCATAGTTGGGACACCCCGAGGCCCATTGAGGTGGCAGTGAGTATATGCCTGGCAAGTCTGTCAAGACTTCACCCTTCCCTGTCCACCAGCATGTTCACACTGGGAAGTCCCCTGCATTCACTCCATTAACACCAAGTTGGTTCTAGGGTACTGGTGGAGGAATGACACTACCTTGTCTGACACCCAGTAGGTGGCCACAATCTTCTGTGAGGTGGACAGGACAGCAGCAGGGAACTTCCAAGACTGTTGCATGGTTTGCATCAAAGGTGGCAGAAAAGGGATGGCAATAGCGCTTACATCCATATTTGCCCAGTCGCCCCCTGAGATCGGCGGGAGAGGCCCTTCTCCGGGAGCCCTCCGTGAGAGAAATTAGGAGGGTGGTTACTCGGAGAAGGGCTTTCTCAGCGGTGGCGCCTAAGTTATGGAATGCGCTCCCCAGAGAGGTCCGCCTGGCGCCGTCGTTATTTGTTTTTCGGCGCCAGGCTAAGACCTTTTTATTTAAGCAACATTTTAAATGCTAAATACAATTGAATTTTATCTGGCCAGGGCGGCTTATTTTATAATGTGAGTTTTAATTAAGATTATTTTATATGGATTTTAACTTGTTTTATCTATGTTGTAAGCCGCCCCGAGGCTTCGGCGAATGGGGCGGCATAAAAATGTTTTAATAAATAAAATAAATAAATAAATAGAGGTGGATGCCTCCCTGCCCAGGACATCAAAGACAGGGTCAGCCTCTGGTTCTACTGGCTGAGTTGTGTGGAGCCCCAGGTAGCCTGTCATTTGGAGCACCATGTCTCTGAATCTTCCATTCTCCTCAGATGGGGATGCCAAGTTATGGTCATAGGTCATGGTGTAGGGTGATGGTGGCAAGGGGGCAGGTGACAGTGAGCAAGCAGAATCAGAGGTCTATGACTGACTTGACTTGAAGGACAATGAATAGTCATGTCTGGGTGGCAGGAGCTCACATCAAGCAGTTGGTGGGGAGGATGCCTGTCTTGGGCTGTGAGAGGTATCTGTCAGCCCTGCAGTCACAGGCTTGGATGTCAAGATGGCCTCAAGCAGGCATGGCTCTGTGTTTGTGGCTTCTGGTACAGCCATGGCTGGTATCTAGGTTGCTGTCATTCCCATGGCACAATGCAGTGCCCTGGCATTTACAAGGGGATGCATTGGCACAGGGCTCAGCATGGTGTCGGTCAGCCTACAGCTTGGCATCATAGCCAATCACTGTCATTCAGCACAGTGTCAATGTGTGCCCAACATCAAGGAGACACACATGCTTGAGGCCAGTGGTGCCCGTTGAGGACATCTGGAGATTTGTTGTGGTGCTTGGGCTCAGTGCATGGGCAATGTGAGAGTCAGCTGACTCTCAATGGGAGCTGGTATCCAGGGGCAGAAGATTCTAAGCTGCAGAAGTTTCTTTTTGGCCTAGGCCTTGGGCTGCCACTGAAGCCCAGATGTGTGATGCACTGGAACCATAAAAAAGAACCTTGTCACTTGACACACTTGTCATTTCTTGGATCACATATTTTATTTGCTTGCACATCTGTGTTTCCCTTATCCACACTTCAGACCTTTCTGGAAACTGCTTTCTTGCCTCATAATACTGTACTGTATTATGTGCTGAGTAATACCGTACTCATAATACTGCAATCTATTGCAGTAATACTGTACTCTTTGCAATACTATTTGCAGGATAAGCCATATAAGGAGAGACTGAGGGAGCTGGGTCTCTTCAGCCTTGAGAAGAGGAGACTCAGAGGGGACCTCTTAGCAACATACAGGTATGTGAGGGGGTGCCACGCAGAGGTGGGTCATGACCTTTTTTCCCCTGCAGTGGAGGGCAGGACGCGTTCCAATGGACCAAAGTTCAGGGAACCAAGATTTAGGGTGGATGCCAGGAAGTACTTCCTGATGGTAAGGAGCCCTAGGGTATGGAATGGCTTTGACGGAAGGTGGTTGAAGCCTCATCAGTGAGGGTGTTCAAGGATAAGGCTGGACATGCACATGGTAGGCATGTCATGAGTGGAGCCAGCTGGAGTTGTGGGGTCAGACTAGATGGCCCAGGAGGACCATGGCTCCATCCTCAGTATTCCTAAACTGTATTCGTAAGCAGTCATTTTCCTCCTTCAATTGAATTCTAGTGTATAATTGGCTAAACAAATAACATTTAACAAGTTGTAGGCTTAGCTATATTTTGTCAGATACTTTTCACAAAGGGAGTTGAATTAACTGTACATTCCTTTATATGCCTGTTCATATATATGCTATGCCCCACTTATCTCAATTCATTTCCCAGATAAGTGAGTATTGGGCTGCAGACCAAGCCAAATATGAATACTTCTGTTGCATGTGAACATCTTGCTGAACATTTCCTTGACCAGTATTGTCTTCTTGCAAGCTGTGTGGTATGGTGGTTAGTGTTGGACGGGCAACCAGGTTAGGGAGATCCAGGTGCTAGTCTCCTTTCAACCAGAAAGCTCAATGGGTGACTTTGGGCCAGTCACTCTCAGTCTAATCTTCCTCACAGAGTGGTTGTTGTGAGTATAAAATGGAGCTATGTAAGCTGCCTTGGGTACCTCACAAGGCAGGATAGAAATTCAATGTAATAAATATTAATGCATTTTTCATTGTGATACACGAAGACACCAATATCATTCTTTTGTTTACACTATTGCAAAACATGATAAACCCTCCCAAGATCCATGAGGAAAATTGGTATGAACGCAAGCACAGAATTAAGCTTCACATGTAAGCTCATTAAAAGCTTAAAGAGAAAAGTCACTGCTCCCTGTAATGCTGGTGCTGATCAGGAAGCTGTCAGCAGAAATTAATAACAAATATAATCAGAACACAAATAGTTCAGATCCACTTAATTCTGGAATAAGAATTGGAGCACTCTAGGTTGGAGCATTCTAGGTTAAGTGGATCAAGGACTGTGTCATTCATTCTGTTTGCTGACTTACAGAATATTGCTGAAGCTAATTTTATTTCAAAAATGTATAATATAATGGAAGCCCTCCTATATCAATCTAAAAATCTATGTAGTCGAGCAACCTATTTCCCACAGAGGCCAACCAGATGCCTATAAGAAGTATAGAAGCAGGACAGGAAGACAATAATTGCATCCTGTTGGTGTTCTGCATGTTGGCTCAGGTCCTGAGAACTGCATGCAGCCTTTATTAACAGTAGTCATTGACAGCCCTATCCCCCATGAATTTCCTTTAAAATCTATCTAAATTGGTGACCTTTCTCACATCTAGTCATGATTATATCCAATGTTAGTAATTCTTAAAGTACCACAAGTAAAATGAAAGGCAGATTGCTTACCTGTAACTGTCGTTCTTCAAGTGGTCATCCATGCATTCACACACCAATGGGGCTTGACGTGCAGGGTAGGCCTAATCCGGTGGAAACTTCAAGAGCTGGTTGCCATGGAGTGGGTGGGAGCCAGAACCGCCCCATGCCCTAGTGGTACATAGGCAGCGGCTCCCACCCAGTCCCCTCAGTGCCTGAAGACCGCGCTGTCCCAAGCGTGCGAGGGCTCCAAGCATAATATATGGAGCGGTGATCATGCCCTGCCCTGGGCCATATGGGGCAGAAGTTGATGATAGCCAGTGGGGCAGAGGGTGGGTTGTGTGAATGCATGGATGACCACTCAAAGAACGACAGTTACAGGTAAGCAACCTGCCTTTCTTCTTCGTGATCTCCATGCAAATCACACACCAATGGAGCGATTAGCAAGCTGGCCCATTGGGAGGAGGGGGGTTATCGTCACCGCAGTATAGATGAGAGGACGGCCCTTCCAAAGGCACAGTCCTGTCTGGCACAGACATCTAGCTGATAGTGGCGAACGAAGGTCGACAGTGTGGACCATGTCGCTGCCCTGCAGATTTCCTGGAGAGGAACACTGCCCAGTAGAGCAGTGGATGTGGCCTGGGCGCGCGTGGAGTGCATGCATGACTGTCCAGTCCTTGGGATCTTGGCCATCTTGTAAGCGAGGGTGATGGTGTTAGAGACCCGTTTGGATAGTCCTTGGCTGGAGACAAGCTTTCCCAGCTTTGTGGCCCTCGTAGCAAATGAAGAGGTGCTCTGAGCAGCAGATGGGCTCAGTCTTGGACCTGTAGTAGGCAAGGGCCCTTCTACAGGGTTGGGGGTGGGGAGTGGAAGATGGATGCTAGGTGCACCCTGATGAAAGAGGGGGAGAGACCCACTGTGAAGAGGGATTGCAGGTACTTCAGGATATGTTCCATGGAGGCTAAGGAGGGGTCAAGGCCCTGTGCTGCAGCAGAAGCCAAGAAGGTTTTCCACTTAGCCTCGCAGGAGTGGCACGTGGGGGGTTTGAGGGCAGCCAATAGCACAGCGGTGACAGCCTGAGGTAGGGAGCCATAGGGTTCTGTCAGGGGGGTATTTTCCAGGCCATTAGGCACAGGGTCCTGAGGTCGGGGTGTAGGACCCTGCCCTGGTCCTGGGAGAGGAGGCTGGACCTGAAGGGCAGGTGATAGAAGGTGTTCCCTGACAGGCGGGGGAGGAGAGAGAACCAGGGTTGTCTTGACCACCAGGGAGTATATAGAATGCAGCTGGTCCCCTTCCTCTGGACTTTGGCCACTACTTTGGTGATCAGGGGGATGGGGGGAAGGCATAGAAGAGGTCCCCCTCCCATCTGTGTAGGAATGCATCCCCCAGGGATACCCTGCTATGTCCTTCTCGGGAGCAGAACAGCCTACACCTTGCATTTTTTGGGATAGCGAAGAGGTCAATCTTGGGCTGACCCCATCTGTGCACAGGGAGAGGAAGGTGGCTGTCTCCAGCTCCCACTCGTGGGGGGTGGAGGTTGCACGACTGAGGTAGTCAGTTGGAGCGCCCTGTGACATGCACTGCGGTGATGGTGATGCCCTTCTGGGTGCACCAGTGCCAGATGTCTGAGGCCATGAGTGCGAGGCGGGTGGAATGAGTCCCTCCCTGCTTGTTCAGGTAATACATGACGGTGGTGTTGTCTGTGGCTACCTGAATGTGACGTCCTGACAGCGTGTCCTGGAAGGACACCAGGACTTTCTGGACCGCCAGCATCTCCAAGGCACTGATGTGGAGACGGGCCTCCCACTGGTTCAGTGACCTAAAGTGCATATGTCCGCGCCATGAGCGCCCCAGTTGGTGTTGGAGTCGTTGGTGGTGATGGTCATGGATGGCTGGTGGAGGTGGGGGGAGGGAGGGTGTGCCCATGATGAGGTTGTCCACGGCGGACCACCATAGTAGGGATTCCCTGACCGTGGGTTGTGTGAGGGCCTTCGTCCCACACGAAGGCTCTCACGAGTCCCATCTGAAGAGGTCTCACATGAAGCCTTGCCAGCTGAAGCACTGTGGCCGTGAGGCCCAGCAGCTTCTGGGTGGTGTGGGTGGTGGAGAGAGGTGTGGCCCTGACGGCTGCAGCCAGGGTGGCAATGGCCTCTGCCCTTTGGCTGTGGAAGAAAGGCTTTGGCGAGGGTGTCGTCCAGACACGCCCCTATGAAGACTATAGACTGTGTAGGGGAGAATTTGTCATGGTTTATGAGGAGCCCCAGGTCCTAAAGGAGGCAGCAAGTTGGAGATAGACTGCACAGTAGATCCTCCCTTGAGGGGGCCATGAGGGGGCTAGTCATCCAGGCAGGGAAAAACCTGTATCTCCTGGAGTCTGAGGTGGGCGCAAGCAACCGCCATGCATTTGGTGAATACATGTGGGGCCGTGGCGAACCCAAGGGGCACGCAGAACTGAGAGGCCTGCTGGCCGATTAGGAAGTGCAGAAAATGTCTGAACTCTGGGTGGATTGCAATATGAAAGTAAGCATCCTTGAGGTCTATGGAGGCAAACCAGTCTCCTTGCTTAAGGAGAAGGAGAATGCCCTGCATTGTGACCATCCTGAACGTCTTAGGGGTGATGAATCTGTTCACCCTCCTAAAGTGCAGTATGGGCCTCGGAGTCCCATCTCGCTTGGATACTGTGACGTACCTAAAGTAGGTGCCTCTGTGTTCAGGGGCGAAACACACTCAACTGCCCCCTTGTCCAGCATGGCTTGTACTTCTGCGCATAGGACAGGCGATGGGGTCGGGGTCGTGATGTGGCCAAGGGGTGGGAGGGAGCTGAATTCTATTCTGTACCCCAGCCTGATGATGGAGAGGACCCAGGAATCTGTGGTGATGACCTCCCATGTGGGGAGGAATCGCGCCAAGTGGTCTGTGAAGCAGATGGCGGGAGGTGGAGTAGTGGATGAGGTGGTGGAGGGGCTGTCTGGGCTCAGGCATCATACCCTGCGCCCGTTGTCCTGGCGTTTCTGCTGGGGCCTCTGACAGGGTTAGAAGTCCCTCCTTTTGTTGGCAGGTGGTGCTCTGGAGCACATGGGTCAGTCCGGACCAGAAAGGCAACTGGGGGTCCACTGGGTTCCCTGCCAGCTCCTCTGTGTCGGGCCCTGGCCAAAGCCCACACGCTTCCCAGCGATGCACACTTCACAGGGAGAGTTCATACTCTCATCAGGTGCCGCGATGTGGAGTTGAATCGGCCCTTAAGGGGCGCACGTGTGCAATTCATGAATAAAGGAGAGAAACTGGAGATTGAGAGAGGTCAGAGAATGGAAGGGGAGAGAAGCGGCAGCCTTCTCTCCATGTAGTTAAAGGAGAACAAGGTTGTTTTTTGTTTTTTTTAATAGAAGGAGAGAAAAGAAAGAAAAAATGGTAAACCGTTTAGGGTGGAGAGGTCCGTTCCAGAGAGCAAAGCCCAGCACAGTAAAAAAGAAACTGAGGGAATGGGCGGGAGCCTATGTATCAGTAGGGTGTGGGGCGGTCCCGGCTCCCTCCCATTCCATGGCGACCAGCTCTGGAAGTTTCCACAGGATGAGTCCTACGCTGCATGTCAAGCCCCATTGGTGTGTGATGTGCATGGAGACCATGAAGAAGAATGGGGCTTAAACTAGATTAACACTGGACATAATTTACTATTTTTGTTCCCACTTTACACCACTCGGCCATAAATGCATAGTTTGATTATATACTCTCTGAAGAAGTACTTTCTTTTATCTGTCCAAAATCACCCACTATATGGCTTCATTGGATTACTTGGGGTTTGAATAGTATGAGAGGGGATGTTCATGCAGCCTGGACTTGATGGTCTTATTGATTTTACACATAATGCACATTGTTTCAGTTCTGAAGAATATAACTAACTTTTATCTTCTCCCTTTCTGGCACCATTCCATGCTTTTCTACTACTATATGCTTCATATGCTACAGAAAAACAAGCAGAACAAAAACCGGTTTACCAATTCTGATTTTTTTAAGGCATCTCTGCCCATATGCATTTTCAGCATAAACTGACTTAAATCATAGTGCCATCATAACTTCATGAATAAGATGAAGGTTTACACGCATTCAGCAGAGAGCAGGAGGAGAGGCAGAAGCAGTCTCCTCCTCCTCACATCTTCTGCTCTGCATTTCAGCTGGATAGCCATTTTCAGCCATCTAACTGAGGAAAGTCAGAGAGGGAAGGAAGAGGGCTGGAACGCCATCAGGATACCTTACATCCTTATGGCTGCAGTCTTATCCATTCCCTACCTCCTGCAATGCCTCCTGTACACTCTCTCTCTAACAGACAACTGGCATGGTTCTTGGTTCTCTCATGCCAGCTGGGAGGGAGGGATGAAAGCACAGATCCCCAGCATCAAGATTGCAGCTCTGTTTCTGACCTCAGATTTGGGACTCCAAAATATTCCATGTTCCTTTATACGATTTCAAGGGGCCATAGGATCATTCTTGCACTTTGCTTCTGTTGTCCTGATGAGCTTTGATGCTACATAAACCAACAGCCTAAAAGGTGCCTTTAACCTTCTGTCCTTCACACATTTGGAACACTTAGGGAGCAGGGAAGAGGTGCTCCCAAGAAATCCATGCTATATCAAAAGAAAAGTAACAAACATGGCTAGGGAAGAGTTGCTGGGGCTGAGTATCAAGGCTGAACTTGAAATTAGTTTTAGAATTTTATCCCCTAGAACAAAGAGGGCAAAAGGAGATCTGGAGATTTTTTTTAATATGGACACTGTTGCAAACCTGAAGTTGTTTCTCTTTGAATGCAAAACAAGCCCCATGAACAAACTTTGGGTGGAAGTACCTACCCTTAAAAAACTGCTAGTGGTATTACATTTACTGGTGGTGGCAGTGCTTTTGGCATGATCCTTTACCATCAACAGGGCTTTTACTGATGAAACAAAGATTGCACCTATGGTGGCTTGGTCATGATCACAACTAAATACAGAGCTGAGCATTTCTATAAATCCAAAGGTACCTCCACCTGCTATAGGTATCAATGCAGGTATGATCCTACTTCCTTGCCATTTATATCTAAGTGTTAATTTAACATACCTAATGAAATCAAACTCTTAGGATTGTACTTAAAAAAGCAGCGAGGTTGAACTCTTTGGAAATGACTAGTACCTTTCCTTTTGGTCCTGTCCATGAGGTTGGCCATCTAATGAGAAGGAAGGACTCACTGGAGAAGAGCCTAATGCTGGGAACAGTTGATGGCAAAATAAGATAGTTAATGGAAAAATAAGGGGACGGCAGAGAATGAGGTGGCTAGATGGAGTCACTGAAGCAGTCGGCGTGAGATAAGTGGACTCTGGGGCACGGTAAAGAACAGGAAGGCCTGGAGGAATGTTGTCCATGGGGTTGCGAAGGGTCGGACATGACTTTGTGACTATTAGCAACAACAACAACAACAACAACAAGTAGCTTTCCAGTCACATGTTTAGATGTCAAAATGATATTTCACATTCGAGGTCCTTAAAACTCTTGGGTAAATAGCATTCAGATCCAGTTATTTGATAATTTCACTTTGCGGCTAAGGTCTGGAACTTCATCTCTTGTTACTGCCATTGGACTCAGTTTGTTGGCAGGGTGATGTCTCTGCTTTTTAGTATGCTGTCTAGATTTGCCATAGCTTTCCTCCCCAGGAGCAAGCATCTTTTAATTTCTTGGCTAGAGTCCCCATCTGCACTGATCTTGGAGTCCAGGAAAATAAAATCTGTCACTACCTCCATTTCTTCCTCATCTATTTGCCAGGAAGTGATAGGAACGGTTGCCATGATCTTAGTTTTTTTGATGTTGAGTTTCAAGACAACTTTGCACTCTCCTCTTTCACCCGCATCAAGAGGCTCTTTAGTTCCTCTTCACTTTCTGCCATCAGAGTGGTATCATCTGCATATCTGAGGTTGTTGATATTTCTCCTAGCAATCTTAATTCCAATTAACTTGGATTAATTCTAATTAACTCTGGAACTTCCAAGTTGTGATTCATCTAGCCCAGCCTTTTGCATGATGTGCTCTGCATATAAGTTAAATAGACAGAGCAACAATATACAGCCTTGCCGTATTCCTTTCTCGATTTTGAACCACTCAGTAGTTCCATGTCCAGTTCTCACTGTTGCTTCTTGACCCACATACAGGTTTCTCAAGAGACAAATAAGATGGTCTGGTACTCCCATCTCTCTAAAAGCTAGCCACAATTTGTTGTGATACACACAATCAAAGACTTTGGCAGAATCAATGAAGCAGAAGTAGATGTTTTTCTGGAACTCCCTAGCTTTCTCCATGATCAAGTGTATGTTGACTATTTGAGCTCTAGTTTCTCAACCTCTTTGAAACCCTCCCTGTACTTCTGGTAGTTCTCGGTCCACATACTGCTGGAGCCTAGCTTGAAGGATTTTGAGCATAACTTTGCTAGCATGTGAAATGAGTGCAATGGAGAGGTAGTTCGAACATTCTTTGGCATTGCCTTTCTTAGGAATTGGAATGTAAACTGACCTTTTCCAATCCTGTGGCCACTGTTGAGTTTTTCAAATTTGCTGGCATATTGAGTGTAACACTATTACTGCATCGTTTTTTAGGGTTTTGAATAACTCAGCTGAAATACTGTTGCCTCCACTATCTTTGTTGTTGCTCAGACTTCCTAAGGCACATTTTACTTCACATTCCAGGATGTCTGGCTTGATGTCAGTGACCACCCCATTGTGGTTATCAGGGATGTTAAGCTCTTCCTTGTATAGTTCTTCTGTGTAATCTTGCCACCTCTTCTTAATCTCTTCTGCCTCTGTTAGGTCCCTGACAATTTGATCCTTTCACAATCCCATCTTTGCATGGGACCCTTCATATCTCCAATTTCCTTGAAGGGATCTCTGGTCCTCCCTATTCTATTGTTTTCTTCTATTTCTTTGCATTGTTCATTTAAGAAGGCATTCTTATCACTTCTAGCTATTCTCTGGAATTCTGCATTCAATTGGGTGTATCTTTCTCTTTCTCCTTTGCCTTTCGCTTCCCTTCTTTCCTCAGCTATTTGTAACGCTTCCTCAGACAGCCATTCTGCTTTCTTGGATTTCTTTTTCTTTGGGATGGTTTTAGTTGCTACCTCTTGCACAATGTTGCTAACCTCCGTCCATAGCTCTTCAGCCACTCTGTCTATCAGATCTAATTTCTTAAATCTATTTGTCACCTCTACTGTATATTCATCAGGAAAATGAGTTAGGTCATACCTGAGCGGCCCAGTGCTTTTCTCTACTTTCTTCAATTAAACCTAAATTTTGCAACAAGAAGCTCATGATCTGAGCCACAGTCAGCTCCTGTTCTTGCTTTTACTGACTGTATTGAGCTTCTCCATCTTTGGCTGCAGAGCACATAGTCAATCTGATTTCTGTGTTGACTATCTGGTGAGGTCACTGTGTAGAATCGTCTCTTGGGTTGTTGGGAAAGACTGTTTGCTATGACCAGTCCGTTCAATTGAAAAAATTCTACCAGCCTGTGCCCTTCTTCATTTTCTACTCCAAGGCCAAACTTGCCTGTTATTGTGGTTATCTTTTGGCTTCCTTCTTTAGCATTCCAATCCCCCATGATGATATGGACATCATTTTTTGGTGTTATTTCTAGAAGGTGTTATAGACCTTCATAGAACTGGTCAACTTCAGCCTCTTCAGCAGCAGTGGTTGGGGCATAGACTTGGACTACTGTGATGCTCAATGGTTTGCTTTGGATTCGAATTGAGATCATTCTGTCATTTTGGAGATTGTATCCCAGTACTGCTTTTCTTACTCTTTTATTGACTATGAAGGCTACTCCATTTCTTCTGAGGGATTCTTGCCCACAGTAGTATACATGATGGTCATCTGAATTAAATTCACCCATTCCTGTCCATTTTTGTTCACTGATTCCTAATGTTGATGATGTCGACGTTCAGTCTTGTCATCTCTTGTTTGACCATGTCCAGCTAACCTTGATTCATAGCTCTTACATTCCAATTCCTATGGAGTATAGATCTTTACAGCATCGGACTTTCCTTTCACCACCAGATACATCTGAATGTCCTTTCAGCTTTGACCCAGTTACTTCATTCTTTCTGGCGCTACTAGTACTAGTCCTCTGCTCTTCCCCAGTAGCACATTGGATACCTTCTGACCTGAGGGGCTCATCTTTCAATGTCATATCATTTTGCCCTTTAGAACAGTCCATGGGGTTTTCATGGCAAGGGTACTGGAGTGGGTTGCTATTTCCTTCTCCAGTGGATCACATTTTGTCAGAGCTCTCTGCTATGACCTGTCCATCTTGGTTGCCCCTGCACTTCATAGCTCATACCTTCATTGAGCTACACAAGCCCCTTTGTCATGGCAGGGCAATGATCTATGAAGGGACAACTCCTGCTAGACTTCTGGAAAAGAATGTTTGCTGAGAAAAAGATATCATTACAATAGTAGTAAATAAAGTAAACTAAAGTCATCTTCTCAAACTATGACCACCCAGATACATGTTGAGAATATTGTGGCCTGCCAAATGCATCATATGCACAATAAGAAGCTAATACAGCAAATAGTACGGAAAATATCATTTTCTTTCATAATGTTTTAAAATTGGCTTTTAGAATAGGTGCTGTTCAAAGAACAAACAAGAGTCAAATAATCAGTGAACTGAGCTCTGTAAGTACATATATCAAAAGATCTGTCACATACAATGGGTCAGAGCTCCCCAATTCTTTGATACCCTAGGACTAAATTGGAGACATGCACTACTCAGTCATCTATATATTTTCTTAATAGATAGGCATCTCTTTAAAGCTGAAGAATATCTAATTAATATTAACGTCAAGTGTCCTATCTCCCCTTTTGTTCAGTCAATTAAAATAAGCATTGCCCAGAAAAGAGCTCCTTTGAGCTGTCTGTAGTGAATTCCTTGGATGGTAGGAAGGAGGTGGCCAGTTGATTGAGAAATACTTCTGGTAATGGAAGGGAGGGTGTACTTTCCAACACAGGAAGAAGGAGAAACACCCAGGTTGGCGGGCACTCAGCCAGCTATTGGCAAAGAGCAAAGGACAAGTACAAATAGCCCTGTCAGCAGTGACATAATTGGATCAAAGCCTTAAGAAAGTCAAGTAGCCAACATGCACAGAGCTGAAACAAATGCCCAATGCAATTGGAACACGGAACATGAGAAGTATGAATCCAGGCAAACTGGAAACTGTAAAGGAAGAAATGGGATGGCTAAATATCACAGTACTTGGTGTGAGCAAACCAAACTGAACTGGAATAGAACATTTTCAGGCAGACTACCAAGTGTTTCCAGAATTTCTAGAAGAACTCCGAACTTTATGTAGGTATTCAAGAGGAAACTGATCATAATCCAAAATAAGACATGCTAATTATCATAGGTGACTGAAATGCAAAAGTAGGAATCAAAACAGAATCAAATGTTATGAAAGAATTTGTCCTATGAGTCAGAAAACAAAACCAGGAGAATCACTCATACAATTCTGTAAAGCCAATCACCTGTTTATGGCAAATACATACTTCAAGCAATTGACCAGACAACTGTATACATGTACCTCACCAGATGCCAAGTATAGAAATCAAACAGACTATATAATTGGATGCAAGACTTAGAAAATCTGTATTCTTGCTGCCAAAACAAAACCAGGAGCAGTTTGTGCTAGCGATCATGAAACCTTAATATCTGCCTTAGGCAAATAATGGAGGAAACTTTCCCAATTACTAAGACAAGATGCAAAGGAAAAGGTGACAGAAATGGCATCAGAATCCTGAATGCAACTTTTCAGTGAATATCTGTTAGCAACAAAAAGAGAGTTCAGCTGTTGGACACTATAGGCATTAAATGAATTAAAAATAAATAAAAGAACTGTTGCAGTGCCCAGTGCAAAGAAACAGAAGAGTACAACAGAAGAGGAAAAACAGGAGACTTTTTTCAGGAGATCCAATAAATCAAAGGGCAATACAAACCTGAAATAAGAATGCTTAAAGACTAAAGGCAGGTTGCTTACCTGTAACTGTCATCCTCTGAGTGGTCATCTGTGCATTCATACATATGAGCTTTGGCACACAGCGCAAGGCCTAGATCGGTGAAAAAAACTTCCACAGCTCAGCATCAGGGAGTGGGCATAAGTCCTTCCCTACACCCTCTGGAAGTCCAGATAAAAGGGTGGACTCCCGCCTGGTCCCTTAGTGCCTTGAAGACTGCATGGTCCCAGGCAAAAAAGGGTGATATAGACTCTGAAAGTAACAGTCCCCCATTCTTGGATGTCAGCCTGCTGTGGAGGGAGTATAGCAGCCAGTGGGGCAGAGGGTGGGTTGTGTGACTGCACAGATGACCATTCAATGAACAACAGTTACAGATAAGCAACCTGTCTTTCCTTTTCATGGTCTCTATGCAATCACAAATACGAGTGACTAGCAAGCTTATCCATCATGGATGGAGGGGCTGTCATTACCGAAGGATTGTAGAGAGGACCGCCCTCCCAAACATGCAGTCTTGTCTGGTGCGGACATCTAGCCAGTAGTGCCAAATGAAGGTTGATGGTGTGGACCATGTGGCAGCTTTGCAGATGGCATGCACATGAAATTCCTGGGAGAGGTCATCCGAGGGTTTGGGCTGTGGAGTCATCAGTACACTGATGACACCTAGCTTCACCTCTCTTTTACAGCTAATCCAGGTGAGGCAGTGGCTGTCCTTAACTGGTGTTTGGCTGGGGTGATGGGTTGGATGAGGGCCAATAAATTGAGGCTTAATCCAGACAAGATGGAGGCCTTGTTGGTAGGCAGTTCAGCCTTCCAGGTAAGTGATTTTTGCCCTGTTCTGGATGAGGTTGCACTCCCTCTAAAGGACAAGGTGCATAGATTGGGAGTGCTCCTCGACCCAGAGCTTTCTCTGGTGCTCCAGGGGGCCGCTGTGGTGAGGAGTGCTTTCCTTCAGCCTTGGCTGCTTCATCAGCTGCACCCCTACCTGGAGTACGACTGCCTGGCGACAGTGACACACGCGCTGGTGACTTCCCAGGAAGAGCAAATCAAAGTAATATCGCAAATATATGTTGGCTACTGGAACAAACCAAAGAATTTCAGAGCAGAATTTTATAGACTACAGCAAAGCCTTCAGCTGTACTACTACACAGAAACTATGGATGGTTCTGAAAGCAACAGGGTGCCTGCACTTGACTGTCCTTATGCATAGCCTGCATCACAGACAAGAAGTTATTGTTAGAATATGAAAAAGCAGGAAGGTTTCCTGTAGGGAAAGGCATCAGACAAGAGTGTGTTTTTATCACTGCATCAGTTCAATCAGTGTGCAGAAACATATCACAAGGAAAGCTGAATTAGACTTAGAGGAAGGAGTAAAAATTGGCAGAAGACACATCAACCAATTTAAGATATGCAGATGATTCCATACTAGTGAAAGAAGCCAGCAATGAATTAAAGTAACTCCTACTGAAAGGAAAAGAATAAGTGCAAAAGCAGGGCTGTGGCTGTACATAAAGAAAATAAAAATCATAGCTTCAAATGAATTATAGAAGTGTATTGTCAATAGGGAAGAAACTGAAATTTTGAAAAAATCTGCATACCTTGCATCAGTTTTCAATTCAAATAGAGACTGCAGCCACAAAATTCAAAGAAGACTGCAACCAGGAATGGCAACAATGAAAGAACAAGAAAATATAATCAAGTAAAAGGAAGTTTCACTCGAGGCCAAGGTCAAAATCGTCCACACAGTATCTAGGAGAAGAGGGGAAGAATAACATCTGCTTGAAACTCCTAAGCAGGGATATAAAATGAGGCTGCTAGAGGTGTAGCACTTTGAGAGGAGATAGAGGTTATCTAGGCAGAAGAGCTATGCTTTTGTTATCAAAGAAGTTGTAAATTGAATTTTCTATTCCAGATGACTCCAATTTTCATTCAAGGAAAAGCCCTTAAACACTTTTATTTGGAATGGGAAAGAACCAAGGATTAGGTTTAAAGTTTTACAAGATGAAAAACAAAGAGGAGGACTACCAGTACCTAATGTCAAATCATACTACTATGCAGCCTGCTTGGTTTGGATTACAAACTGGATTAAAAATCCTGCTGAAAGATTAATACAATTGGAATAAGTGAACTTGGAAAAAGGACTACATAAGTATTTGTGGGCTAAGATATCAATTAAAATGACGGCCATGGGGCTGTCTCAACATGTCACCGGCCCAACCCATGAACGTGGACACACTCTGGACCTGGTTTTCTCGACGGGGCAGGAAGAGGGGGATCTGAGGGTGAGGAATTTACATTTAACTCCCCTGTCATGGTCAGATCACTTCCTGGTGAGGTTCGTGCTTGAGAGCAACCTCTCCCTCTGCAAGGGAGCGGACCCGATTGTGTGGGTCCACCCCCAGAGCCGGATGGATCCGGATGGATTCCTGAAGGCCCTGGGAGAGTTTCTGGCTGACAAGACTGGTGCTCCTGTCGAGGCTCTGGTCGAACTGTGGAACGGGGAAATGACCAGGGCTGTGGACACGATCGCTCCTAAGCGTCCTCTCCCACCGGGCAGAGCCCACTCTTCCCCTTGGTATACACCTGAAATGCGGGCGATGAAGCAGGTTGGGAGACGGCTAGAGCATAGGTGGAGGAAATCACGGGATGAATCTGACCGAACACACTTGAGAGCCCATTATCGGGCCTATGCTGTGGCGGTGAGGACGGCGAAAAAGAGGTTTTTTTCCGCTTCCATTGCCTCCTCACAATGCCGTCCGGCGGAGCTTTTTCGAGTGGTGCAAGGCCTGGTTCGTCCAGGCCCTAAGGAAGATCTGGTTCCACCCTCAAAGGCTCGCTGTGACGACTTTGCCAGGCATTTCAAGGAGAAAATCGCTCAGATTCGTCACGAGCTGGACACCACTAGTGAATCAGAGGTTTTTGGGGAGACACCAATGCTGCCGTCTGGTCCAGAATTATTGGATGAATTTCAGTTACTGCGGCCCGATGATGTGGACAAGGTGCTTGGACGAGTACGTCCCACCACTTGCCTATTGGACCCTTGCCCGTCTTGGTTAATAAAGGATTCCAAGCACGGGATTGGGATCTGGATCTTGGAAGTGGTTAATGCTTCTCTGAGGGAGGGTCGGGTGCCTGCCCCTTTAAAGGAGGCAGTAGTCCAACCGGTCCTGAAGAAGACGTCACTGGATTCAGAGATGGCCACTAACTATAGACCAGTGGCCAACATCCCGTTTCTGGGCAAGGTGTTAGAGCGGGTGGTGGCGGGACAACTCCAAGCACTCTTGGATGAAATTGATTATCTGGACCCATTTCAGTCCGGCTTCAGACCCGGGTACTGTACTGAATCTGCCTTGGTCGCCCTGTACGATGACCTGTGCAGGGAGAAGGACAGGGGGAGTGCATCCCTGTTGGTTCTCCTGGACCTCTCGGCAGCTTTCGATACCATCGACCATGGTATCCTTCTGGATAGGCTAGTGGGATTGGGGGTCGGAGGCACTGCTTTGCAGTGGTTCTGCTCCTATCTCAATGGCCGGTTCCAGAAGGTGGTGCTGGGGGACTATGGCTGTGCACCATGGCAGCTATGCCATGGAGTACCGCCGGGGTCCATTTTGTCCCCTTTGCTGTTCAACATCTACATGAAACCACTGGGAGAGGTCATCAGGAGGTGTGGGCTGCGGAATCATCAGTACGCGGATGATACCCAGCTCTACCTCTCATTTTCCACCAATCCAGGTGAGGCAGTGGCTGTACTGAACCGGTGCCTGGCCGAAGTAATGGGCTGGATGAGGGCCAATAAACTGAAGATCAATCCAGACAAGACGGAAGTCCTGTTGGTTGGCGGATTGGGCTTCAGAGAGGGTGAATTGAACCTAGTCCTGAATGGGGTTGCACTCCCTCTTAGGGACAAGGTCCGCAGCCTGGGAGTGCTCCTTGACCCGGAGCTTTCACTGGAAGCTCAGGTAACAGCAGTGGCGAGGAGCGCTTTCCTTCAGCTTCGGCTGATTCATCAGCTGCGCCCCTACCTGGAGCAAGACTGCCTGGCGACAGTGACACACACGCTGGTGACTTCCCGCCTTGACTTCTGTAACGCGCTCTACGTGGGGCTACCCTTGAAGATGGTCCAGATACTTCAATTGGTTCAAAATAGAGCTGCCAGGCTGCTGACTGGGACTGGGCATTATGTTCACATGACTCCAGTTCTCCGTCAGCTTCACTGGCTTCCCATTGAAGTCCGGGCCCAATTCAAGGTGTTGGTAATGACCTATAAAGCCCTAAACGGCTTGGGTCCTGGTTACCTGAAGGAGCGCTTACATCCATATATGCCCGCCCGCCCCTTGAGATCTGCGGGAGAGGCCCTTCTCCAGGAACCCTTCGTGAAAGAAATCAGGAGGGTGGGGACTCGGAGGAGGGCTTTCTCTGCGGTGGCGCCTAATCTATGGAATGCGCTCCCCAGAGAGGTCCGCCTGGTGCCGTCGTTATTTGTTTTTCGGCGCCAGGCAAAGACCTTTTTATTTAAGCGTCATTTTAATTGTTAATATTATTGGATTTTACCTGGCCAGGGCGACTTATTTTATATTGTTATTTTTGTGTTTTAACTTTATGTCTGCACGTTACAAACATTTTAATTTAAGGTTATAACTTAATGTTTGTATTTTAACTTAATGTATTTGTATTTTAACTTAATGTTGTAAGCCGCCCCGAGGCGTCGGCGAATGGGGCGGCATAAAAATGTCTTAATAAATAAATAATAAATAAATAAAAAAGATTTACACATGACAAAAACCATGTAATCAGAGATGGTTTAATAGGAATGTGGTGTTTTAAAAGAAGAAATAGTCTTCCAATTTCTCCTCTGATGTCTCCAATAGAAGCATATGGCAATAAGCATCTAAGGAAAGGCAGTAATTTTAAAACATATGGAGATATGATTGAGCAACAAGAAGGAATTATGTCTTGGCAAAAACTAAAAGATGAAGGAAAAAAAGATATAATCGCTTCTCTATGTTTGATTCCTTTCAAGACTGAAATGAGAAATTCAGGCAGGAAGAGGCAACATAAGAAACTCAACAGAATTTGAAAAGTTAATTTTGCAGCAAAAAGATCAGTTATAGGGACAGATTTTCAAGCAATTATTGCAATATGATAATGAAACTGAACAAGTTCAAATATGCATAAAATGGATGCAAAAATTTGAGGAAGAAATATCCTTCTGCCAATGGGAATCCCTATGAACCACTTCTGGGGGAATGGTGACTTGATGAAGTAGCGGCAAATGTTGCTGCTTTGTGCCTTATCATGTTTGGGTGATTATAAATTGCCCTGAAGTGTGTTTACCTCTCTAAATGACAGGTGAGCATCAAGACTCTCAGTCTGTAGCTCTGATTTCATCAAGATGGTGCCGGAGGTCACATTTCATTAGTCTGACCTCCGGCACCAACCGGCTTCACTCATGACATGCCCACCATGTGGACGTCCAGCCTATCCTTGAACACCCGCACCGATGGGGCCTCAACAACCTCTCGTGGAAGCCCATTCCACACCCTCGGGGTCCTGACTGCCAGGAAGTGCTTCCTGGCATCCAAACGAAACCTAGGCTCCCTGAGCTTTGCTCCGTTGGAGCACGTACTGCCTTCCTCTGCAGGGGAGAACAGGTCTCTACCCATCTCCATGTGACATCCCCTCACATACCTGTATGTCACCAACATATCCCCTCTGAATCTCCTCCAGGCTGAAGAGACCCAGTTCCCTCAGTCTCGCCTCATACGGCATCCCCTGCAAACCAGCCACCAACCTTGTGGCCCTACGCTGCGCTGACTCCAACCTGGCTATATCCTTTCTGTAATGAGGGGCCCAAAACTCAATACGCCAGTTGCGGGCGCACTAGAGTTGTGTAGAGTGGTAGTAATACCTCTCTTGATCTAGAAGCCACACTTCTGGCTATGCAACCAAGGGCGGCGTTCGCCCTCTTGACCACCGCATCACACTGCTGACTCATGTTTAGCCTGCAGTCAACCAGTACCCCGAGGTCCCTTTCACAAGTGCTGCTCTCCAGCCACTTGTCCCCTAACCTGTACTTATGACACCTATTCCTATGCCCCAAGTGCAAGACCTTGCACTTATCCACATTGAACGCCATCCTGTTGTCTCCTGCCCACTTCCATAGTCCGTCCAGATCCTTTTGGATTTGGAGTACCTGCTCCTCAGTTGTGGCCACTGCTCCAGTTTTAGTATCTTCTGCGAATTTGATCAGCACACTGTTCACCCATTCTTCCATGTCATTTAGGAAAAGATTAAACAGGATCGGCCCCAGGACAGAGCCCTGGGGGACCCCGCTTGTCACTGGCCACCATCCTGATGATTCCCTGTTAAGGGTTACCCTCTGCTTTCGGTCAGTCAGCCATGCCCTAATCCATTGGACAGTGCTTTGGTGTATCCCAAAACTCCTCAGGTTCTCCACCAGGATATCATTGGGCACTTTGTCAAAGGCCTTGCTGAAATCCAGGTATACCACATCCACTGCATCCACATTCCATCTAGCCATCTCGAACCCTTGTCATAGAATTCCACAAGGTTTGTCTGGCAGGACCTGTTTTTGCAGAAGCCGTGTTGTGTGGCTGTCAGCCTCCCTTCCCTATCTAGCATCACTAGATCTCTCTGTATTATGAGACTTTCCATTGTTTTTCCTACAATGAATGTAAGGCTAACCGGTCTATAATTCCCCATGTCCTTTCTACTACCCTTTTTGAAAATTGTGACCACTGATGCCACGCTCCAGTCCTCTGAAACTTCACCCGTTCTCCACGAGGTCTCAAAAATGGAGGCCAGCGGGAGTGAGAGAACCCCTGCCAACTCTCTAAGTACTCTCGGGTATAACCCATCAGGGCCTGGCGCCTTTGTAATGTCCAATGCCCTGAGGAGCCCCTCAACTTCAAGAGGGGTGACCCTAATCTGTGCCCCTATGTGGATATCCCCCATCCTGTTTTGGGGAGAATACAGAGGCAAAATAGTCATTTAGCATCTGTGCCTGTTCCCTCATTTCAGTCACTGGATCTCCTTCCTCCTTATTTAGTGGTCCCACCACTTGTCTCCCCTTCCTCTTCCTATTTACATGCTGAAAGAAGCCCTTTTTCTTGCTCTTGATATTCTTGGCAAGTCTCAGCTCCTAATCAGCCTTAGCCTTGCAAAGAATCCTTCTGCAACGGGCCTCCTCCTCCCGGTATACCCTTTTGTCTATTTGCCCCAGTACCCATTTCCTACGGAGGTTCCTCTTTCGTCTAATCCCTCTAACCACCTCCTTTCGCATGCATGGCGGCACTCTCCTCCACCTCCCCACCTTACTGACTAGAGGTATCGTCAAGGCTTGCGCCTCCAAAACCTCCCTTTTGAGTGCTATCCACCCCTCCTCAACTCACTTACCTTCCCGTAACCTATCCCAGGAGACTTTCCCCAGTCTGGCCTTCAGTTGGCCAAAGTTGGCCCTCTTGAAGTCCCAGCTTCTAGTGCTCGACATGCTGCCCGTCCGCAGTCCCCTCATCTCAAAGCAAAGGATGGAGTGATCACTCGCATCCAGAGCTCCCCTAATCTGTACTTCATCTATCAGCTCCAACCTATTGGTCAAGACCAAGTCAAGGATGTCTCCCCCCCTCGTCGCATCTCGGACCCTCTGTGTGAAAAACGCTCCCTCAATAGCATCTAGGAAGGGACGTGACCTGGCTGTCACCGCTGAGTGAGTCTCCCCAGTAATATCCGGGAGACTGAAGTCTCCCATAATTACTGTGTCTCTCCCCTGAGATATCCTTAGAATCTGGCCTGTCAGGACATCATCCAGGGTCTCAAGTTGACCTGGAGGGCGATAACATACCCCCACTGTCAGGTCTCTTTTCCTGTCAAAACCCCTAAATTTCACCCAGACTGCCTCTACTGATTCCCCATCTGTGCTGCATTCTATCTTACTGCATCCTATCCCTTCCCTGACATTTAAATCCATGCCCCCACCTCTCTTTCCCTTCCTGTCCTTTCTAAAAAGGTGATACCCCTCTATGTTTACATTCCAGTCTTGCCTTTCATCCCACCAAGTTTCTGTGATCCCCACCAGGTCATACCCTCCTATTCCCAGGAGAGCTTCATGCTCTTCCTGCTTATTACCCATGCTCCTAGCATTGGTGTACATGCACCTCAACTCCTTCCCACCGCTTCCTTTCCTTGGAGTTCCCAGCCTCCTCCTTCCTCCCATCCTCTCTGATACCTGGCCCCTCTCTGAAGGAGTCCTGTCAGTCCCTGCAGTATCTCTAAAACCCTGCTCCTAGAGTCCTGATCCTCCCCCCACACTTTTCCAGTGCAGACACGTTCCTGGGGGGCCTGAACCCATCCCCTCCCCGGCTCAGTTTAAAGTCTTCTGGACGAAGCTCGCTGGAGCATCTCCAAAGGACCTTTTCCCCATCCTCGTGAGGTGTAACTTGTCCATTGCCAGAAGTCCATTGGCAAGAAAACGAGTGCCGTGGTCGAGGAACCCAAAGCGTTCCTTCTGGCACCACACCCTAAGCCAGTCGTTCACCTCGGAGGCCCTCCTGTCCCTTCCTGGCCCAAATCCTTGGACAGGTAAGATTGATGAGAAGGCCACTTGGGCCTTCAGCTCCCTGAGTTTCTTCCCCAAGGCCTCAAAGTCCCTGGTGGTCCCAACCACACCCTGCCTGGCCACATCGTTTGTGCCCACATGGATCACCAGGAGCAGCTGGTGACCCCCGGAGCGAACAATACGCTCCACTCTGTCCATCACATGCCGGATGCATGCGCCCGGCAGGCAGCAAACCTCCCTTGTTTCCAGGTTGGGGCAGCACACTGCCACCTTGGTGCCCCTCAGCAGGGAGTCCCCAACAACAATCACCCACTGCCGTACCTTCCCGGTGCTGGTGGGCGGCCGTGCCCTGGCCCTCGCCTCTCCTGCAGCGGCCCCCTTGCCGCCTGACGTCCCAGGCTGGGGGTCCTGCTGGTCCCCTGAGGCCTCATCAGCCCCAGCCTCCCCAAGTGGAGAGAACCTGTTTCCCAGCTCCAGATTGGTGCCAGGAGAAGGAGGAGGCCTTGCTGGCCTCCTCCTCCTGAGGGTGACATACCTCCATGTCTCCGCAGCTGCTCCTCCCGTGGCCTCTCCCTCAACCCTCTGTCCAGAGGGGGCTGCTCCGGGGGGGGCCTGGAGAGCTCTCTCGGCCCTCAGGCACCTCACCTCCTCTTCTAGCAGGGTCACCAGCTTGCACTGAGAGCAAGTGTATCCCTGCCTCTCCTGGGGGAGAAGGGAGAACATGTCGCAGCTCTCGTAGCGGACAGCAACACCCGTGACTCCCGCCAAGGCCACCTCCTGGTCTGCCATCGGTATCCCTTGCGAGAACATACCTTGGTCCCCCGCCTTGTTTGTCCTGCAGTTCCTCCCACTCGCCCAGTTCTCCCAGACAAAAACCCACTCGCACACACACACAAGGATAAAATAAATTTAAATTGAAAGAAAAACAAAGCACAGCACAAACAAAACAAAACAAAACAAAACAAAACAAAACAAAACAACAAACTTCTGTGTTTCAGGGAAGGGAGTCTCCGGGCAGCCCAGGCCACAGCTAAGGGACGCAGACAAGGGACGATGCCTTATCAGTCCCTCAGGCCAGTGGCCCCACCCCCTGCTCCCTCCTGGCCCCTCCCACCTCTCTGGCCCCGCCCCCTTCCTCTCTGCTGCTCCTGGCCCTCTGCTCCCCTGCCCAGCTCCTCCCTTGCCTTCACCAGTCCCCTGGCCACTCAGCCCTCTCGCCCAGCCTCTGCCTCTGCTGCTCTGCCAAGAGGCCAGAACCAAAAGAAAGGCATCAGGAAGGCTAAAGCAGGAAATAAACTGAGAATAGCAAGAGATGCTAGGAACACCAAGAAAGCCTTCTTCAGATACATCCAGAACAAAAGAGAAAGGTGTCCAGCTTCTTGAAGTAGATGGCAGAGTGATTTCAGGTGAGAAGGAAAAGGTGAAGGTGCTCAATTCCTACTTCGCCTCAATTCCTATTCCTTGAGACTCATTCAAGAAAATCTACAACCGAGGAAGTACAAGCTGGAAGTGAGAGGTAGCAAGACAAAGTGAGAGGTGGTAAGATCGACAGACAAATGGTTAAGGGTTAATAAAAGCCAATGTGGATTTATCAAAAATGTTAATCTCATTTTTTGACTGGTTAACCTCCAAAATGGACAGAAGGAACACCATGAACATAATCTACCTAGACTTTAGCAAAGCTTTTGACATAGTGCCACATGACATTCTGATAAGTCAGCAAAAACTAGACTAGATGGAAAAACTATTAGGTGGATCTAAAACTGGCTGCTAAGTCAGACACATCAATGGCACCTTCTCAAATTGGATGGAGGTAACTAGTGAGGTGCCACAGGGTTCAGTCCTGGGCCCTGTGCTTTTCAATATTTTTATTACTGATTTAGATGAAGAAGTACAAGGAAAGATAATCAGATTTGCAGATGAGACAAAACTGGGTGGAATAGCAAACACCCTAGGAGACAGAATGGAGATCCAAAGTGATCTTGATAGTATTGAACACTGGGCTGAAAGCAACAGAATGAGATTCAGTAAGGACAAGTGCCAAGTCCTCTACCTAGGAACAAGAAACCAAATGCATCAATACTAGATGGGGAATACATGGCTCTACAGAACTGAAAAAGAAAAAGATCTCTGAGTAATTGTGAACAATGGGATAAATATGAGCCAACCATGCAATGCAGCAACCAAAAGGGCAAATGCTATTTTGGATGCATTAACACAAGTATTACTTCCAAATCACAAGTAGTAGAGTTCTCCTATACTCCTCACTAGCCAGCCCTCATCTGGAATTCTGTGTCCAGTTCTGGGCACCAAGATTTAAAAAAGATGCAGGAAAATTAGAAAGGATCCAGGGGAGGGCAAAGCCAGATTGCATACCTGTAACTGTTGTTCTTTGAGTGGTCATCTCTGCATCACACATATGGGTGCTGCACCTGCGCAGTGCCTATTTTCAGGAAGACACTCTCAGCTCTAATGTTTTTTGGCGGGCAATCCGCTCCCCCTCCCCCCACATATAAATGGGCAGAGTCCCCACCCTCTCACCAGTCAGCTGAAGAGTGCCCATTCGCCACCAGCTGGTACCGGCAAGAAAATGTAAGTTGAAGAGAATGCAATTCATGAAATATGAACCCAGTCACTGACACCAATGTGGGCCCAGCAAGTGGGTTGTATGAATGCACAGATGACCACTCGAAGAACGACAGTTAGAGGTAAGCATCATGGTCTCTGTACATCACACATATGGGTGATTAGCAAGCTTACCCACCAGGAGGCGGGACAGTGTCGGTACTGAAGAACAGTAGGTAGGATAGCATGACTAAGGAGCAGTCCAGCTCTCACATCTAGATGATAGTGCTTTATGCAAGTACAGAAAGTTGACAATGTAGCAGCTTTGCATAAATCCTGCACTGGTATGCCTGCACATAGGGCAGCTACAGCTATGATGGAGTGTCCCTTTGAGGCAATAGGCATGCCCAGTTTGGAAAGTTGGTAGGAGAGTTGGATAGTTCCTACGATCCACTTCAATAGGAGTTAGGGCTGTATTGGCGTTCCTTTGTCATGTTCAGAGAATTTAACAAACAGGCAGTTTTTTTTAATGTGCCGGTTTGGGACCAATAAAATGCCAGGGAACTTCTTACATCAAGACAATGTAGGGCATGCTCAATTGGTGTCAATGGCACTGGAAATATGCCAGCAGGACAATGTCTTGATTAAGGAGGAACACTGTCGCTAATTTCAGGAGGAATGTTGGGTCCATGCAAAGAACTACCTTTTCTTTATGAAAGCTGTGGTAGGGTGGCTCGACCTGAAGTGTGTATAGCTCACTAGCCCTTTTGGTGGAGGTCATGGTCAACTAGGAAAGTAGCTTTCTGGGAAAGAAGTTGCAGATTGACGGAGGCCAGAGGCTGAAATGAAGGTTTAGTTAACGGCTGCAGGACGACAGGCAGGCTGTATGTCAGGACAATCATTCTGATCGGAGAGTGAAGGTTTTGTAGGCCTTGTAGGAACCGATGTATTAACTAGTACGAGAACACAAATGTCTATATGTCCTCTATGGTATGAAATGGCTACAACATATACCTTGATGGGAGAAGGTTTTAAGCCTCCTTGGTGTAATGAGGGAAGGAACTGCAAAATGTTCTCAATAGTTGCAGATACAGGTGATAAGTTGTTACTGGCAGCAAGTGTGTAAAACGTTTCTATTGTGGACTGTACGATTGCTGGGAATTTGTTCATAGTGCAGACTGCAGGTCCAGGTGTAAATTTGTCGGTACCAAGGCTGCTGTTGTTGACAGCAAGGTTACTGTCGGTACTGAGGAAGCTGTCGGTCTGGAAGTCATGGTTTGTTTGGCAGGTTGTAAATTGTCAGAGCTATCGGTACCGCAGTCACCATATCAGCTACACTGTCAGTTTCAGGGTCTCTGGGGGATAATGTAAGACTTTCATAATAGATGAACTAGCATGTGGAAACATGCTTGGCAGGGCTAACCTGGGGTATTCAGGGTGTCAGTAGCGATGTTCTGCCTGATCTTCGATAGCGTTTTCATCATCAGCAGTATCAAGGAGAGGCATAGAACAGGATGTTGCTCCATGCAATATAAGCGTGTTGCCAATGGAACTCAAGCCGATGCCTGCTCAGAGCAGTAGGTTTTGCATACTGTGTTCTTGTGTGTGACAAAAAGATGGAAGAGGGTGTGACCCACTGGTCAAAGAGACCATGGCAGATCTCTAGATCCTGTTCGCACTTGTGCATGACGGACATGTATCTTCTCAGAGAGTCAGTTTCTTCGTCCTTGGTACGGGCAAGGCAAACAGCTTGTATGTCGATCCCGTGGTCAATACCAGTTTCAGAGATGAAGAGCAAGATGTGTTAATGGGACCGATTTTGGCCCTCCCTGTTGTTTACATCAAACATAGTCACAATGTTGTCCGCTGCTATCTGAATCGTCTTTCATTCCAGGATAGTTTTGAGTCCAAAGAGATGCACAGTGGGCTTCCCATCCGGTCAGGGATGCCGTAAGACCAAATGCCTGTTGGATTGAATGAGCTCTGTATGGAGAAAACTGTACTTCTTGGAGTCTAAGGTGGACACATACCAGGTCCATACATTTTGTAAACACTCTTGGTGCCATAGCGGAACCGAAGGAGAGAATGTTGTACTCATACACTTTCGTACCAACTATGAACCTTAGCAAGTGCCTGTGTGCAGGATGAATACCTATATGAAATAGGCATCTTTTAAGTCCAAATATACGAATCAATCCTCTTCTGGAACAATAGAGGGATATTTTGGAGTGTGGTCATTCTAAATTTTTGGTTTTGATGATTCGGTTGACTCTATGCAGGTCTAGAATGGGGTGAATGCCCCTGTTACTCTTTGGTACCATGAAGTACCTCGAGAAGGAACTGTGCAGTCTTTCAGTGGCCATGTTTTGGATTGGTCTCTTAAGAAGTAGCTCAGCTACTTCCTTCAGGAAGACTGTTGAAGCTGGTATATGGCAGACCACTCTGAGAGGAGGCACAATTTCAAACTTGATTCTATATACGTGCTCTATGATTAAGAGAACTACCAATCAAATGTGAAGGACTCCCACATGGGGAGATGATGTTGCAGTCTAACCCGGAATGGGAGAGGTGAGTTCAGAGAGGAGAGGAATGGTTCACGCAACTAGTCAGCACTGGTGTTTATCAGTATTGATGTGATTGTTCAGTAGATGATACCAAGATGCATTGGTTCGGCGTGGAAGGGTCAGTCTTTGGTGGAAGGGTTGACAGCCCATGGAGTACCCTTGTTGGGAAGCTTGGAAGGGGCAGACTCTAGAGTGTGTATTCCATGGGCACTTGTGAGGACATTGTTGTGACAGTCCCCATTCCATCCTTCAAGCAGTCAGACATGCATTGTGGATGGACTCAAACTTTTCAGTGGTCTTCGAGAGGAAAAGCCAGGTTCCATCAAAGGGCATGTTTTCCACTTGGTGTTTGGTGTCTTGTGGAAGATTACCTGTCCAGAGCCATGGATGCCATCTTAGAGCCACTGCACTGACAAGAGCCCTCAAGTCACAGTTGACATGATGCCTCGCCATCGCTAGCTGTTGCTTGGACAGCTGCATTCCCTCTCCGATGAAAATTCTGGCCAGGTCCCTTTGTTGGTCAGGGAGGAATGCAGCAAGCGACTCCATTTTCTTCCAAAGAAAATATTGGAAGCAGGCCATAGTAGCCTAATAGTTGAAAATCCTGAGACCAAGGCCCATAGAAGAGTAGATTTGGTGAGACACCATGTCGATTTTTCATCCCTCATGATCAGTTGGTGCAGTGTGTTCTCGTTTTTCTCCCCTGAGTGGACTTGATGACCATCGAGTTAGGAAGGGGATGTCACAGCAGGAATGGGATGTCCTGTTCCTTGCCCTAATACATTGACTCAATGCGTCAGGAGGTGGGATGTGGCTGGTTGGGTAGCCTGACGTAAGGTGAAAGGTAGACCCACCGGAACCACGTTCTCTGTCCTGATGATATTGTAGATGTTGTCTTGCTCCAGATACATATGTCATTAGATATCGATCCCGAAGGAGGTTGACATATGGACCAGCAGTTCGGAGAAGCGCCCCATACTTTCACCAGGTGATCCTGAGCCTTGAATCAATACTTTAAGGTCAGGGGATGTCAATTCCTGCTCTGAGTCCTCCGAATCCGATTCTGAGAAGCAGGGCTTGAAGGGGATGATTGAGCCAGAGATTCTTCTGGATGAGTGGTGGTGGTCATTGAGGTAGTTGGGAGAACCTGAGCCATTGAAAGTGTGTCTGGGGTTGTTTTTGACACATTGGTGGTGGTGGGCATGGGTATCCATAGGGGTGGTAGTATTCCCATGGATATCTTGGGCCATAACCCTCAGGTCCGATGCCTCCGTATGGAAGTGGCATCCAATATCGGCTCCTTTGTAGATGTGACAGGTTGGTGGCAAAAGGAGAAGGAGGCCAGCAGATCGATCCCGATGAGGTGTCCGGGGATAAATGGCCAAAGAGGGTTGGAGTAAGAAGGCGGATCAGTTCTTGGAGGTCATGGACTGTTTGTACCGGATGTTGGAAAGGTGCTGGAGAGTGGGTAGGCGACTCCCAAATCTCTCCATCTGATACAGAGATTCACGCTGTCAGTTCCAGAGCTTGAGACTTGACTGGACTGAATCGAAGTCTCAGTGATGCCTGTAGAGGGCTCGGTATGCGATGAGGAGATGATGTCTGGATCGATGACGGACAAACCAGAGGTTTGCTCTGTTTCCAAGAAGCTTGGTCCTGTCATATGTGGGAATAGCAAGTCTCTCTGAGCCAAATGAGAGTGCTTCTTATGTTTCCTCTCTGGCTTATCCTTTTTGGAACGCTTTGGTCTTGAGATCCTACCTTTTCTCCTTTCAGGTTGTTTTTTGTTTTGTTTTTTTGTGGAGGGGGGCATTGAGACCGTTCCAAGCACTTTTTATTGGCTTTAGTGCTCTCCCCTTGTTCGGCTTGGGGAGGAGCACTTTCCTCAGAGGCAAAAGGACCAGCAGATGGAGCCGCAGGAGCCTCTCTCATTGCCAGCAATGCTCTATCTTTTTCAGGTGATTTTCTCGATTCTTGCGAGCCTGACAAGTGAAGGCCTGGCAATGAACACATTTGTCCACACAGTGGCTCACACCAAGACAATGCAAGCAGAGGGAATGCATGTTGGTAGGTGACGTCTTCCCTCTGCATTTAACACACTTTCCAAAGGCAGAACACTGTGCCATCAAGAGAAGTGAAAAGGAAGTAAGGGTAAGAGAGATGATGGAAGGGTTTATTTTTTAATTTTTTTATTGGGGGGGGAGTTGTGAGGGGGGGGGGGGAAGGGGAGGGAGTGGGAGGAAAGGTTGTTTGTGGTGAAGGTTAGGGACTGAGGAGGTATAGTATTTGAGATAAAGTTGTGAAAAAATGTAAAAGTCAAATGATGTAAATTTTATGAGCCAACAATAGTAAAAGAGAGCCCGAGGCACAGTGAACAGCAGTCAAACGCAGACTGATGAGAGGGTGGGGACTCTGCCCATTTATATGTGGGGGAGGAGGAGCAGAGTTCCCACCAAAAACCATTAGAGCTGAGAGAGTCTTTCTGAAAGTAGGCACTGGGCAGGTGCAGCACCCATATGTGCGATGCACAGCCCATGACAAAGAACAAAAATGATCCAGGGTTTGGGAACACAGGGGAGCACTGGGCATGTTCAACTTGAGAAGAGAAGACTGATGGAGGACATGGTATCACCCTATAAGTGTCACAAAGGCTATCACAAAGAGGAAGGCTGATACCAGAGTGTAGGACACAGATTAATCCATTCAGGGTGTGACAACCCAGATTCAGGCTGGACATCAGGAAATGCTTCCTCACTGTCAGAGCACTACAACAGTGGAACCAGCTGCCTAGAGAGGTGGTGGTCTCTCCCACACTAGAGACATTCAAAAAGGAACTGGGCAGCTATCTGAGTGGGATGGTGTAACTTCGTGTGCTGCAACAGCAGGGGTTGGATCTAATGGCCTTCTGGGCCCCTTCCAACTCTACCATTCTTTGATTAGCATCCTTTATCTCATCAGAACCAGCTGGAGAATCATAGTAAATTTTGGATTACAAACTAGCTACCTCCTACCTGTACAAATTAAAACTATGGACTGAAACGCCCGTCTTCCCTGCACGAGCCCAATCACATCCGTCTCCCCCCGCCCCCAGCATGATCGCAGACATTGTAGCTATGTCCCTCGAATATGGACATGCTCTTCCCACCTCATCTTGGACTCCTGCTGCAGCCCAAGTGAGCAGAGCAAACATTTTTAAACTTTTAATTATTTTTAAAATTCAAATTAATTTTTAATTAATTTTAATTAATTTTAATTTTAATTGATTTTTAATGTGCAGTGTGCATAGGAATTTGTTCATATTTTTTTCAAACTACAGTCTGGCCCCACAACAATCTGAGGGACAGTGAACTGGCCCCCTGTTTAAAAAGTTTGAGGACCCCTGCCTTAAGCTCTATTATTTGCAATGGTCTAACTTGCTCTCTGGCTGAGTTCCTGCTTGGAAACATAGAGAGGAACAGACATAGTTAGAAGGGATCTCCCAGGCCATCTAGTCTGACCCCTGGCTCCACTCATAACATGCCAACCATGTGCGTGTTTAGCCTATCCTTGAACACCCTCACCGATGGTGCTTCAACCACCTCCCATGGAAGCCCATTCCATACCCTAGGGGTCCTAACCATCAGGAAGTACTTCCTGGCATCCAAACAGAACCTTGATTCTTGAGTTTGGCTCCGTTGGAACGAGTCCTGCCTTCCTCTGCAGGGGAGAACAGGTCTCTACCCACCTCTGTGTGACACCCCCTTGCGTACCTATATGTCTCCAATAAATGTCCTCGTATTCTCCTGTTCTTCACGCTGAAGAGACCCAGTTTCCTCAGTCTCGCCTCATACCCCATCCCCTGCAAACCGGCCACCAACCTTGTGGCCCTTCACTGCACTGACTCTAACTTGGCTATATCCTTCCTGTAATGTGGAGCCCCGAACAGAACACAATCCTCAAGTTGCAGGTGCACCAGAGTCATATAGAGTAGTATTAATACCTCTCTCAATCTAGAAGCCACACTTCTGGCTATGCAACGAAGGGTGGTATTCTCCCTCTTGATGGCCACATCACACTAGAGACTAAGGTTTAGCCTGCAGTCAACCAGTACCCAGAGATCCCTTTCACACAAGTGCTGCACTCCAGCCACTGGTCCCCTAACAGATAAGTGCAATGGGTATGACACCCACTATCCTGTTGTCCTCTACTCATTTCCATAGTCTGTCAAGATCCTTCCATGGCATTGATGGAAAGATTGAAAAGGATTAGCTCCAGTATAGAGCCCTGGAGGACTCTGCTTGTCACTGGCTGCCATCCTGATGATACGCCACTAATGGTTACCCTCTGCCTTCAGTCAGTCAACCATGCCCTAATCCATCAGAGAGTGCATTGGTCTATCCCAAAACTCCTCAGTTTCTCAACCAGGATATCATGGGGCACTTTGTCAAAGGCCTTGCTGAAATCCAGGTATACCATGTCCTTACTGTCCTCCCCCCACCCCCACCCCGCCATCCAGTCACCTTGAAACCTTGTCATAGAATTCCACAAGGTTTGTCTCACAGGACCTCTTTGCCGAAACCGTGTTGCATGACTGCCAACCCCCCTTCCCTATCTAAGGTTACTAGATCTCTCATTATTATGAGCATTTCCATTGTCTTTCCTAGAATGGACATAAGGCTAACTGGTCTGTAATTCCCCATGCCTCTTCTACTACCTTTTTGAAAATTGGGACCACCGATGCCACCCTCCAGTCCTCTGGAACCTCACCTGTTCTCCACGAGGCCTTAACAATGGAGGCCAGCAGGCATGAGAGGACCCTTATCAACTCTCAAAATACTCTTGGGTGTAACCTGACAGGGCCTGGCACCTTCATAATGTCCATTGCACTGAGAAGCTTCTCAACATCTAGGGGGGTGACTCTAATCTTTCCCCTAAGTCCCCGGCCTATCTGATCCCCCATGCAATCTCCCCCTTCCTGCTTTGGGGAGAAATAGAGGGAAAATACTCATTTAACATTTGCGCCTGTTCCCTCATATCATTCACCAAATTCCCTTCCTCCTTATTAAGCAGTCCCTCTGCCTGTTGCCCCTTCCTCTTGCTCTCTACGTGTTGGTAAAAGCCCTTTTTGTTGGTCTTGATATTCTTTGCAAGTGTCAGCTCATAATCAGCCTTAGCCTTGTGAAGAATCCTTCTTCAACGGGCCTCCTCCTCCTGGTATACCCTTTGTCTATTTGCCCCAGTGCCCATTTCTTACGCAGGTTCCTCTTGTGCCTAATCCCTCTTACTACCTTCTTTCGCATCCATGGCAGCACTCTCCTTTGCCTCCCCCCCTTACTAACTAGAGGTATCATCAAGGCTTGCGCCTCCAAAACCTCCCTTTTGAGTACCACCCACTCCTCCTGAACTCCCTTGCCTTCTAGTAACCTATCCCAGGAGACTTTCCACCGTCTGACCTTCACCTGACCAAAGTTGGCCCCCTTGAACCCTCACCTTACAGTACTCAACCTGCTGCATGTCCCATTCCCCTGATTTCAAAGCAAAGGATGGAGTGATCACTTGCATCTAGAGCTCTCCTAATCTGCACCCTATCTATCAGCTCCTCCCTGTTGGTCAAAACCAAGTCAAGGATGTTTCCCCCCCTCGTCGCCTCTTGGACCCTCTGTGTGAAAAACTCTCCCTCGATAGTGTCTAGGAAGTGATGTGACCTGGCTATCACTGTTGAGTGAATCTCCCAACTAATATCTGGAAGATTTCAATCTCCCATAGTTATTGTGTCCCTCTCCCGAGATATCCTTTGAATCTGGTCTGTTAGGGCATCCTCCATGGTCTCAAGTTGACTTGGAGGGGATAACATACCCCTGCTATCAGGTCCCTCCCACTGCCAAAACCCCTTAGTTTCACCCAGATTGCCTCTCCCAGATCCCCAGCTGCACCCCATATCATTGCATCCTAGCCCTTCCCTGACATATGGCTTTAAAAATGGATTAGATGGATCCCTTTTTAAAGGGATGTGAAGGAGGGAGGGAGGAAGCTATCAGTGGCTACTAGCCTTGCTGGCTTTGTGCCACCTCCTTTAACAGAGATGGCATGCCTGCATGCACCAGTTGCTGAGAAGCTTAGGAAGGATGTGGTCTTGCACTCATCCTGCTTGAGGGATCCTATGGGTTTGCCACTGTGTATGTGGAATGGACCTTTGGTTGGGTGTAGCATGGCCTTAGTTAGAGTCTTATGTTTTCAAGGGGTGTGTATATGCTGGAGTGTCTAGATGGAATGATATGGCTTTTTACTGAACTGCCCCCCCCCCCACAAAGAGAGCTGGATGTGGGCATGGTGCAGGTGCATTTTCCCCAAAGTAGACCTGCAGGTAGTTCTCAGTGCCCTGAGTGCACTGTTGCACATAAACTATGGTGCACAGATGTGCAGGTGGGTTGATGCTAGGGCATGGAAAGTGTCAGGCCTCGGGTACAGCCGAAATTTCAGACCTGTATCCAGTGGTTGGATGCATGCTAACTTGGTGAAGGATGCTCAGCGGTGGCCTGGAAGGCAACAGCGTAGATTTTAAGCACAGCTAGTAGTACAGCTTGCACAACAGCAGAAGAGTTCAATAGCTATTTTTGAGTTCTAAGGCACTGTTCTTACTATCTGAATGTACTTCTGATGCTATGGAAATAAAAACACGTTTGGCTATAAATTCCTCTTTCTTGTGGGAAGGGTTTGCCATGTGACTAAGAGAATGTATTCATGTGCACAAAGGGACTGCAGTGACGTCCATGGGGATGAATACCCTGGCCAGAAAGAGGGGCAGAACATTGTCCTTCGTGCTAACTGAAAGGATTGGAAGGAGATGTACACAGGAGCATAGTTAGGAAGCCAGAACATGGGCTGGTGGGCAGTGGAAGAAGCAGCAGCAGCAGTCACTGAAAAAGACAATCAAAGCAGGGCCTGGCACAGAGAAGGGGCAAAGGTAAGTGTGAGGGAGGGAGGATGGGTGGCCAGGGCTTGTTTGTTGCCAGAAACAGAGTGGATTGAAGAGAATGGAGTGAAGTGGGTTTCAAGCAGTGCTGATGAGTTCAGAGGGTCCTGTGTATGAAAATAGGTACTTTCTAAAGCATCTTTGAACAGGACAACATTACGAGGAAGGGATACTGTGCAATGATGTCAGAAAAAGAGTGCTGGTGAACAGTTCAGAGCAGGGAGGGCTGAGTAGGCTGGCAGCCAGAAAAGCCTCTGTATGTGATTGCGACAGTGCAAGGAGGGAAAGTCACGCTCATAAGTTGGCGGTAAGGGGGAGAAGGTAGCAGTGGCTACACTCTTAGAGTGGCTACATGCTCTCTGTGGGAATGAATACATGGTAGGAAACATCCAATTGACAAGTTCATACAAAGTCAAGCCTTGGGAGATCTTAAACAAGAAGATCTAACAGACTTTGGGTAAAGATGCATCAACATGGATAACTACAGCAGAAAAAGGTGCTTTCTATGGGAGCTCCACTCATTAAAAGGCAGCTTTGGCTAGGGAAAAAAAGAGAAGGGAATGATTAGAGAACACCCCCCCCCCCAAGAAACTGTGGAGACCAATGAGGAAGAGGCAGAATAGGTAGAAGCTCTGCAGCTTGGGACTGAAATTCAGGCGTGGTGGCTGATGGGATAAGTGCAAACATCCAAAGGACTGAGAGGGGAGGATGAAAACCTCAATGATGTAGAAACAATTTAATTGCCCTTCAGGCACATCCAGGTATAACACCATGAACCGTAACATCCACACAGTGCTGTCAGAACCCAGCCAATGTGTGTGTGAGCTGGTATGGCAGGGAGAACAGGTTCAGATTTGTTAGGCTCTGGGCACATTTTGGAACATTTGGGGCTCTTGTTCCAAAGAATTTCAAAAGATGCTCTCCAAGCTGGAATAACAGACATCAAAATATCAAGTGCTGTTCAATGTAAGCAACTATAGAGTAATGAGTTTGGGGTGGGGGCGTGTTCCCAACTTCAGGTATAAACAGATTGGATCTGAGCTTGTGGTGACTGACCAAGAAAAAGATCTTGAGATTCTGGTGGACAACTCAATGAAAATGTTAAACTGTACCAGGTGGAGAAGAAAGTCGGTTCCCAGGAATAGTGCCTGGCACACCCACTCACATCAACCTCTGCCATGTCCAGTGCTGCCACTGCCAGCAGCAGCAGGCAGGATGGAAGACTGGTTGTCAAAATGGTGCCTGGGATGCCTGCTTGTAGCACCCATCTTCCGCATCTGCTGCCACAGTCGTCACCAACAGCAGTAGGCAGGGAAAAGGGTTAGTAGTCATAAATGGCAACTCCTGCTCCCACTTGCAGCACTGTTCTTCCACGTTCTGCAACCTCTGCTTGGGCGGCTACACCTCTCGGGGAACTTCTCAGTTGGGCAACCAGGGGTGTGCAAGTGTTCATGGTTTTCCTGATGGCTTGGCTCACTTTGCATGGCCATACCAGGCATGTGAGGAAGTTTGTAGTGTAGATGCTAGACTGATGGATTCTGAAATGATTCTTCCCAAGCCTAGATACAATAGCTAGACTAATTTAGCTAAGAAAAAGCAAGCAAAGGACAGGGCAGGGTAGGGTAGGGTAGGGTAGGGTAGGGTAGGGTAGGGTATCATGCACGAAGATGTGGTTGACTGACTAGAACAAGAAATGAAAAGAAGCACTCCATATTGCAACATTTTCTTGCAGATCCCATATGTAGCACATGCAATTTAGTTTCCTTAAAGGAGCTACAGAGAAAATAGTGAAGCTGCTACAGAAGATATTGTCCCTGTGGCTCTGATAATGCCTCCTCTAGGGATTCTCAGTGCCTGGCATGATATAACTGTGCTACAAGTAGCCTTTCTTCAGTTCACTGGGAGCCACTTGAGAAGGCAGGAAAACTCATAGAGTGGTGTCATGCCACATACGTAAAATTCCAAGAGAAGCATAACAAAAATTGTGCTGCTGTTTTCAGTTTCTGCCTCAATGATAGTTGAGGCGGAAATGTTTAAATGAATGTACAATCTACATGTTTAAATGAATGTGTTAGGAATTCACAACACTAAAGATTTTGACCCATTTGCATTCAAAAGACTGCATTGCATAAATGTAAAAACTGAATCCACACCAAGATTATTTGTTTGCAGCATCTGCTTTTAAAACTAAGTCATGATTTGCAGTTGTGGTCCTGCAATTTGCACATTGCTGCTGTATATATTCAAATGACAGTTGTATTTTGTATACATTTCTCTGCCTTAAAAAAAGTATGCAAATTGTAGCTGGCTTTAAAAATTGAAGACCAGCACTAGTGTTGGGTAGACAGTCCAGAATCAAGAGAGCCAAGTTTAACCAATCCTCTGGACTTGTATTTTCCAAGAAAATTACTCATATGCCCCTAGATTGTACACAGTGGCAAAACATTTGCCACTTATGGTTTTTTCAGCAAGCCTCATGCATGGTAGCACCACCTCTGTGTACATGTATCACATCACATGAATTAAGAAGTACTTCTAAAACCCACCCATGCTTGAAAATTAGAAAAGTTAGGGCTGACATCTTGTTATGAGAAAGGTATATCTGTTGTGTGTTCAAAATCATCTGATCTTGACTTCCTGGTTTGGAAAACTGTAATGAATTTCATGTGGCATAACCCTCTACATATTAAATGATAATATAGGTTGTGTGTAGGCTAAGAAAATGAAATGAATTTGAATAATCATAAAATGGATAATACAAAATTAATTTGAATTTGAACAAAATGAATTTGAATGTGTTTCTAGTTTTATTTTGCCTACATTTTTAATTTAAGGAACAGCATGTGACAATAAATATGCAATATTAAATTTCAAATATGTAGGGAATGTATGGCACTAATGCCTGCTTCTAAGATTGATATATTTGCTCAACAGATTAACATAAGAATCAAGGCAACACTGCTTCAAAATAAACAGGGTGTCAACATGCAAAGAAAATATTCTCTGAAGCTGAATTAACCTATAAAAGGAGCTCAAAAAGAATTAGATCCACTATTTTTAAAATGTTGCTGTTGTTATATATATTTAATAGAATTTCATCCCAAGTCATCTCACAAAGCAATTGGTAAAACAATATAATGTAATGCAAGCTATTAAAATATAAAATAACTAACAACATCGTGTAACAGAAAAATAACAGTAGAGAATAACATTAAAACACAGTGTCATAAAATCACTCCAAAACAGGCTAGAAGACACAAGCATATGTATCTCCCTAGGCCATGGGTCCACAAGGAGCAAGCGTCTTTTAATTTCTTGGCTGCAGACACCATCTGCGGTGATCTTGGAGCCCAAAAAAATAAAATCTGTCACAACTTCCATTTCTTCCCCATCTATTTACCAGGAACTGATAGGACTGGATGCCATGATCTTAGTTTTCTTAATGTTGAGTTTCAAGCCAACTTTTGCACTCTTCCCCTTCACCCGCATCAAGAGGCTCTTAAGTTCTTCTTCACTTTCTGCCATTAGAGTGGTATCATCTGCATATCTGAGGTTGTTGATATTTCTCTGGCAATCTTAATTCCAATTTGCGAGTCATCTAGCTCCACCTTTCTCATGACATGCTCTGCATATAAGTTAAATAGGCAGGGCAACAGTATGCAGCCTTGTTGAACTCCTTCTCAATTTTGAACCATAAGTGGTTCCATGTCCAGTTCTCACTGTTGCTTCTTGGCCCACATACAGGTTCTCAAGAGGCAAATAAGATGGTCTGGTGCTCCCATCTCTCTAAGAACTTGCCACAATTTGTTGTGATCCACACAATCAAAGGCTTTAGCATAGTCTATGAAGCAGAAGTAGATGTTTTTCTGGAACTCCCTAGCTTTCTTCATGATCCAGCATATGTTGGCAATTTAATCTCTAGTTCCTCTGCCTGTACTTCTGGGAGTTCTCGGTCCACATTCTGCTGGAGCCTAGCTTGTAGGATTTTGAGCAGAATTTTGCTAGCATGTGAAATTTTATTTTTTTATTTGGAATTTTTGTATGCCGTCCCATTCGCATAAGCCCCGGGATGGCTTCCAACATCATAAACAAACAGTTATACTGACAAGAACATATAAAATCTGGATTCATCCTGGCTAAAAAATTTTAAAACCAATAATATTAATACTTATTAAAACATCGTTTAAATAAAAAGTTCTTGGCCTGGCGCCGAAAAACAAATAACAAGGGCGCCAGGTGGACCTCTCTGGGGAGCGCATTCCATAAGTGGGGCGCCACCTCAGAGAAAGCCCTCCTCTGCGTACTCACCCTCCTAATATCTTTCACAGAGGGTTCCTGGAGGAGGGCCTCTGCCGCCGATCTTAAGGGGCAGGAGGGCAAATATGGACGCAGGTGATCCTTTAGATATCCAGGTGAATTGAGCGCAATAGTGCGGTAGTTTGAACATTCTTTGGCATTGCCTTTCTTTGGGATCGAAATGTAAACTGATCTTTTCCAATCCTGTGGCCACTGTTTAGTTTTCCTAGTTTGCTGGCATGTTGAGTGTAGCACTTTTACTGCATCATCTTTTAGGATTTTGAATAGCTCAGCTGGAATACTGTCGCCTCCACTAGCTTTGCTGTTGCTCAGACTTCCTAAGGCACATTTGACTTCACATTCCAGGATGTCTGGCTTGATGTCAGTGACCACCCCATCATGGTTATCAGAGACGTTAAGCTCTTCCTTGTATACTTTTTCTGTGTAATCTTGCCACCTCTTCTTAATCATTCCTGCCTCTGTTAGGTCCCTGCCATTTGGGTCCTTTATCATGCCCATCTTTGCATGAAACGTTCCCTTCATCTCTCCAATTTCCTTGAAGAGGTCTCTGGTCCTCCCTAGTCTATTGTTTTCTTCTATTTCTTTGCACTGTTCATTTAAGAAGGCATTCTTATCTCTTCTAGCTATTCTCTGGAATTCTGCATTCAATTGAGTATATCTTTCTCTTTCTCCCTTGCCTTTCACTTCCCTTCTTTCCTCAGCTATTTGTAAAGCTTCCTCAGACAGCCATTTTGCTTTCTTGCATTTCTTTTTCTTTGGGATGGTTTTAGTTGCTACCTCTTGTACTATGTTGCGAACCTCCATCCACAGTTCTTCAGGCACTCTGTCAATCAGATCTAATTCCTTAAATTTATTTGTCACCTCTACTGTATATTCATCAGGAATATGATTTACGTCATACCTGAGTGGCCTAGTGCTTTTCCCTACTTTCTTCACTTTAAGCCTAATTTTGCAACAAGAAGCTCATGATATGAGCCACAGTCAGCTCCTGTTCTTGTTTTTACTGACTGTATAGAGCAGGGGTCCTCAAACTACAGCCCGGTCCACCATACCCATTTATTCAGCCCATGACAGAGTTTTTGGATTGGCTGCATGCATGCATGAGCGCATGTGCGGCGAGGCGCCGGCTTGCTCGCAAGGAGATAATTTTGGACTCACTCGGAGAAAACAATCTCTGTGCATGCACGCTCCCTGGCTCGCCACACGTGTGCTCCCCACGCCCCAGCCCGGGCCCCCTGCCCACACCATCTTGGCGGCCCATGCCCATCACCAGCACCTTTCAATTGGCCCCCTGTTCAAAAAGTTTGAGGACCCCTGGCATAGAGCTTCTCCATCTTTGGTTACAGAGCACATAGTCAATCTGTCTTCTGTGTTGACTGTCTGGTGATGTCCATGTGTAGAATCGTTTCTTGGGTTGTTGGAAAAGAATGTTTGCTATGACCATTGTATTCTCTTGACAAAATTCTACCAACCTGTGCCCTGCTTCATTTTGTACTCCAAGGCCAAACTTGCCTGTTATTCCAGTTAGCTTTTGGCTTCCTACTTTAGCATTCCAATCCCCCATGATGGTAAGGACATCATTTTTTGGTGTTAATTCTAGAAGGTGTTGTACGCCTTCATAGAACTGGTCAACTTCTGCTTCTTCAGCATCAGTGTTTGGAGCACAGACTTGGGCTACTGTGATGTTGAATGGTTTGCCTTGGATTCAAACTTTGATCGTTCTGTCATTTTGGAGATTGTATCCCAGTACTGCTTTTCCTACTCTTTTATGGACTATGAAGGCTACTCCATTTCTTCTGAGGGATTCTTGCCCGCAGTAGTATACCTGATGATCATCTATCTATACCTGATGGTCATCATGGAAATTTAAATCTCAATACAAATTTTAAAATGGAACTTTAAAAAAATGGTTAAAAAAACCATAACAAATTCAGGTATCTCTCTTCCAAAGTAGTGCCTCCCAAACTGCAGCTCCAACCTTACTCCTAAAGTCTCTGGGGGTGAAGGTGAAATGGCTCACCCTTCATGGGGCAGTATCTCTCTCCCAAAGCAGTGTCTCTCAAACTTACCCTTAGAGGTCCGTTTCTCAGCAATGTGTCAAATGGCTTTCATTCCCCAGATTATAGAAGGCCCTCCATGACGAACTACACTTGGTTCACTCACTTGGCCCTTAGAAAGGATGTGAAGTTCCATCTCTTCAGTGTAGCCTTTCAAAAGATGCAGTTTTTAATTAAGGAGCTGATGTATTTATTGTTTTTAATCCTCTTGTTTTTATTCCTTTAAGGTGTTATTGTTTAAAATTGTGCATCACCTTCATGGCTACACAACAGATTAAGCAGTATGCAAATATTAATAATAAAAATAAAGAAATAAATTGACAAAACAAAATAGTCTCTTCTCTGCACCATGACTCCATTTTTCTTAAAGGGTTGGGTGAGTTAAGATGCAGGGGAAAAGCATACTTTAGAACTTTTCTTTCTACCACCCTGCCCTCTTGAAAACATGCAAAGACTTGCTCTAGATGAAAGAAAGAAAAGAAATAAATTTTAGGAGCGGGAGAGAAGAAGAGGAAGAAAAAATGGTAAACAAAACAGGAAAGCGCATTTCACAAGCAGAGTGACTCCTTTCAAACTTCAGGGGCATTTGGGGCTGGGTGGAAGGTGTCAAAAACTGGACATACCTTAATCTTATGAAGCTAATTAGCTGAGGGATTTTTTTCTTATTTTTTAAAAAACTGTAAAACTCATTTACAGGAAGAAAAGTGATGAATTTAAATATGTTGCTGGAGGAGAGCTTAATGAATACCATGGACTGACAGAAGGACAAACAAGTGGATCCTAGATCAAATCAAGCCAGAGCTTTTTCTAGAAGCAAAAACAACAAAACTGAGGCTATCATCATTTGGGCACATCATGAGAAGCCAAAACTTCCTCAAGAAGATAATCATGCTAGGGAAAGTCAAAGGCAGAAGAAGAAAAGGACAAAATATGTGATGGATTAAAGGAAACCACAGTCTTGAACTTGGAAGAGCCAAGCAGGACATACACGGATAGGACATTTTGGAGGACTTTCATTCACAGGGTTGACATAAATCAGAGATGTCTTGATGGCACATAACAACAACAAAACTTATTTAAAATCCCTGTACCTGCTGGCAGCACCATCAGGCATTTTGCATACAACAAGCTGAACAATGCCTTGAACATGATATTACATACTCATAACCTCCTTTTACTACAATCAGCTGCCTGGAGCTATCTTAGGGACGTTAAAAGTGGACCGGAAAATAAGAAGCTTGTAGAGACTAACCAAATTCTTTGCTAGGCTAAGCCAGTGTGCTTCTGCGGAAGCCAAAAGTTCCAGTCTGGGATAGAAAAATCAGATGCTATGTGACATATCCCTGGTACAATGTTGAGCTGAGAGCGATGAAGCAGGAAGGGAGATGGCTGGAGCAAATGTGAAGAAGATCTTGCAACAAGTCCAATCAAACACATTTAAGAGCTCATTGAGTCTAGTCTGTGGCAATAAAGTAGGCAAAGAGTGTTTTTTTGCCTCCTCTATTGCTTCATCACAGTGCCATCCATCCAGTTCTTTCAGTTGGTCCAGGGGCTCTTGCAAGCTGCTTCACCGTATGAGACCCCGGAGTCCTCAACAGCTCACTGTGACAAATTTGCTCAGCACTTTGGAGGAAAAATCACTTGGATCTGTCAAGAGCTTGACTCCACTTCTTCTATACATCAATCTCTGGAGGTGTCCAGTACACTGTCTTACATTTCATCATTGGATGAATTCCAGTTGTTGTGAGTAGAGGATGTGGACAAGACGCTTGGCTCTATCCAATTTACCATGTGCCCACTCAAACCCTTGCCTGATATGGTTAGTTGGAAGATCTGCAGAATGGGTTTGGCTCTGGGTCCAGGAAGTTGTCAACACCTCATTGAGAGAGGGAGTGGTCCCCATCCCCTTGGATGAGGCAGTCGTGAGACTACTCCTTCAAAGGCCAGGACTGGATCCAGGGATAATGGACAACTACTGGCCCATTACCAATCCTCCATATTTGGGAAAGGTGTTGGAGGGTGTGGTAGCTCAGAAGCTTCAGGCACTCTTGGAGGATACAGATTATCTAAATCTATTTCAATTGGACTTTAGGCCTGGAGAACGGAGATGGCCTTGATCGCCCTGTGCAGGGAGAGGAACAGGGGGATTGTTGGTTCTCCTTGACCTCTCAATGGCTTTTGACACCATTGAGTATGGTGTCCTTCTGGACAGGCTGGACAGGTTGGGAGTGGAGGCACCGCATTGTGGCGGTTTCACTCCTACCTGGCTGACTGGATCCAGAAGGTGGTGCTAGGGGACAGTTGCTCTGCCCCATGGTATTGTGTCATGGGGTTCCACAGGGCTCTGGTACTGTCCCGCATGCTTTTTAACATATACATGAAACCTCTAGGAGAGGTCATTTGGAGGTTTGGGCTGAGGAGTCAGCAATATGCCAACAATACTCAGCTCTATCTCTCCTTTTCATCTAATCCAGGTGAGGTTGTCATCATCCTGAGCTGAGGCCTGAGCTCAATAATGAACTGGATGAGGGTCAGTAAACTTAGGTTTAATCCTGGTAAGACAGAGATACTATGGGGAGGGGGGGAGGTTCCTCTGACACATTGAAGGGGCATTGCCCTGTCCTGGATGGGGTCACACTCCCCCTAAGGGACAGGATTCGCAGTCTGGGGATGGTCCTGGACCCAAGTCTGTCCTTGGAACACCAGGCTGACTCGGTGTCCAGGAGTGTCTTTTACCAGCATTGCCCCTACCTAGAAAGAGGGAACATGAAAATAGTTATCTATGCAGTGGTAACTTCCAAAATAGATTAATGTAATGCACTTTACATGGGACTGCCCTTAAGATGGTCCAGCAATTGCAACTGGTACAAAATTGGGCAGCTTGGTTGGTGACTGGCACTCCTAGAGCAGCCCACATAACACTGGTGTTGAAAGAATTACACTGGTTACCAGTTGTGGCCCAGGCCCAATTCAAGGGGTCTTAATATATAAAACCCTAAACAACAATTGGGCCTGGTTATGTGAAGGAACATTTACATCCATATATACCTACCTGCCCCTTAAGATCAGCTCAGGAGGCCCTTCTACAGGGAAATAAGAAGTGAAGGGTCTTTTCTACTGCTGCCCCCGCCCCCTCTCTGGAATTCCCTCCCTAGGGAAATTCTCCTGGTGCTGCCTTTGTTTTCTTTTTGGTGCCAGGTAAAGACATACCTTTTAAAGACATTCTTTAATATCTAAGCCCTTTATGAGTGCCGATGGACCTTTAGTGGTTTTATTATACTGTACTATTTTTATGTCTTACAATTTTATTCTTTTAACTGTTTTATGCTGTTTTCTTGTGTGAGTCATCTAGGGAGGCCACTCTGGCTGTTATAGGTGGCATATAAATATGTGTATAAATAAATAAGTATCAATATCTCACCGGGGTGGGGGGGATTGAGTGGCTGAGAAGCTCAGCAGACAAGCAGGTACACTCAGCAGTGGGAAGGGGGAAGCCATCTCAGGACTACAGAGGACCACTCAGAAGAAAGTTGCTGTTGTCAATAGGTAACCAGAGGGAAAATATGAGAATTTTACTCACAGGGGAAGTCAGAATGTATGGTGAGAAGATGGAGCAAGGAGTACAGAAACCGTACTGCCTGGGTAACCATGCAGTCCTCTTAAGTTGTTAAGTCTGGGCAAAAATCCTTGCACTGTGGCAATAGTGCAGGTTTGTTTTTACTGTGTCACATGAAACAGGCCATGCATTGCACTCTGTGCATCATTCTGGTATTTTGTTGCCTTACTGCACATCCGAGCCTTTCTGTATTGCTAAACAAATCCTCTGTGTGTGGACACATGCTGTTTCTTGTTTATATCAGTAAAGGGCAGGGGATAGCACAAAAGTATTGTACACATTACACATGAGTCATGATCCCAGCCACAGAAAATTATAAGATATTATAATAAACTTTCTTATCCATCAGCTCAGACATTTCTAATCTCTCAAAAAAGAATGCCAGATGGCCAAAGAACCATTTGTGTGGCTAAGAATCACACAGAGCAACAAAGGAATATTGCATTTCGGTGTTCAATAGTAATTTTTTTTTACAATGATTTCTATAATTTCACTGCCTCAACTTTGGACATGGAGGCATTCAACCTATGGAGCACAGTCTTGTATTTGAAAGGCTTTTTGGTCTAAGTTAACATCTGAATAGCACAAAAAACTGGCACCATCTTCCCCAATACAGTGAAATGCATTGCATTTCCATTACACTAATTACTTCTAAATTTTAATCTAAGTGTATTATCATTATACTCAGATATTAATTATATAAATCTGTATATAACATTTTCATGGAAATCTATCCCCTTTTATCCTCATCTTGGAGAGAACTTTAGGACACATAAAAGAAAGAACTTTTTCACATAATTAAACTATGGAATTTGCTGCCATGGGAAGTGGTGATCGCCACCAATCTGGAGGGTTTAAAAAGGAATTGTTCAGATTCATGAGGGAAGAGGCTATCAGTGGCTACTACCCTTGCTGGCTATGTGCTACCTCTTTACCAGAGCTGGCATGCTTGTATACATCAATTGCTGAGGAGCTTGGGTAGGAGGTGGTCTTGCACCCATAGAAACAGAAACAGAAAAAAAATTGAGTCAGAAGGGGCCTCCCAGGCCATCTAGTTTGACCCTCGGCTCCAACTGGCTCCACTCATGTAATTCCCCACAGCATGTGGTTGTCCAGGCTTTCCTTGGACACCCTCACTGATGGGGCCTCAGCCACCTCCCATGGAAGCCCATTCCCTATTCTAGGGGTCCTAAATGTCAGGAAGTACTTCCTGACATCCAACCTGAAGCCTGTTTCCTTGAGCTTTGCCCCATTGGAACACATACTGCCCTCCACTGCAGGGAAACCAGGTCACGGCCCTCCTCCACATGACATCCCCTCAGATACCTATAAGTCATGAAAAGCTCCCCTCAGAGTCTCCTCTTCTCACAGCTGAAAAGACCCATTTCCCTCAATCTCTCCTCATATGTCATCCCTCCCAATCCGGCTACCATTCTTGTGACCCTGCACTGAACCAATTCTAACCTAGCTACATCTTTCCTATAATGTGGAGCCCAGAACTGGATTCAGTACTCCAGTTATAGGTACACCAAAGTCATGTAGACTCATCCTGCCTGAAGGATCCTGTGGGAGGCTGGTTTGCCGCCATGTGTATGGAATGCTGGACTAGTTGGATGTTGAGTCTGATCTGGCATGGCTTCTCTTATGTACGTATTCATGAAGTAACTACTCATGAGTAGTCTCCACATGCCTCCATCTTCCCTCAAAATGGCAGCATGTATGTCTGTGAACCAACACAACCTCATGTGAGAGGAAACTGCACACTAACAAAGGAGGATGAGCCAGTCAGGAACATGGTGACAGGCAAGACAAACACCTCAATGATCCAGCCGTGAGATGGGCAATCAGACAGGCAGCACTTGAGATCAGTGTACGCAGTGGTGATGCAGCCACTGGGCATCAGGGAATGCACACCAGGAAGCACAGACAGGAAGCACGGGGGCCACCAATCAGCACCTTTCTGCGGGCAACTCAGTCCTTGCTAGGGCAGCGGAAAATGGCACATGGACTGACTGCAGCCACTCTTGTCACTGAGCCCTCTGGCTGAAATGGGGAAACCACAGGAAAACACTGTAACTGGCTTCACATGTACTGAAAAGCAATGCTGAAATGTGGAAATGTTAGAACAAATCGTTGGTTCTCCATGGTGATTCATGGTAACAAAATGTGCCACATTTAGCATGCTTCCAATATTCTCACATAATGACAAGCAATCTGCAGTATTATTTGTTGTTATGTGTAAATGCAACCATTAATAAGCCCAAACATTCTGGAGAGATTTGACCCTTTTGACTTGGTGTTTCAACTTTTAAAATACCATACCACACCACACCACACCACACCATTAAAAATATAGTTTTCAGTTTCTAAGAAATTGAGAAGGCCTACTTTCCAACAAAGGCAGAACAATACATAACCTCAAACCTGAATAGTAGATTATTTATCAGGAGGGAGCGAAATATATTGGTACTTCCTTAACAGCCTTCAGTTGAGAGAGGATAGCCACTGTACCCTATATGGTAGTGGCAGGGCCAATAATTATCAGCCAGTATTTTGTTCCAATTACAACTTTATTTAAACACTTCTATGCCACATAATATATTGTAACAGGCCAAATAATTAAAACGTTAAAAACTTTTGTAAATATCACAATACTATAACAATAACTAAAGGTTAGTAATAAAATCCCTTACTAGTCAGGAAAAAAGTGTGGATTGGTGTATTTTCAAGATGTATTTATGTAGGTATTTATTATATTTATATCCCTCTTTTTTTCCTGCAAAAAACCCCAAAGTGACTTGCATAACCCCTTTCCTCCTCTCCTCTCCTCCTCAAACCCTCTGAGGTAAGTTATACTGAGAGTCAGTCAGTGGCCCAAAGTCAAGAGTAAGCTTCATGGCCCAAGGGGGACTAGAGCCTGGATCTCTCA
>NW_025336598.1:3519734-3540733 GCF_004798865.1 Varanus komodoensis | reverse complement strand
AGTTATCTGACAGTACTTTGGCAACTTCATGATGTCTTCAGAACAACCGATAAGACATTCTCAGAAGATCTCATGTGTCAACTGAGTATACATAAAATAAGACCGTTAGTTAGGTATCTTTGTCTCAAGTCATTTAGGGATTTGTACGTCCAACTTTGAACAAGGCATGGTAGTTAATAAGCAGCCAGTGCAGTTCTTTTAATCCACATTTAATATGTGCATATATAAAAACTCAACTGAGCATCCTAGCTGCTGCATTCTGCAGTAGCATCAGCTTCTGCAACAGATGCAGTGAGGGCAGCCTTACATAGAATACATTACATTAGTTTAATCATTTGGTTACCAGTACATGGACCATAGTAGCTATACTATACTTATTCAGGAACACAGTTGGCTCACCAGTAGAAGTTGGTAATGGGTGCTCTGAACCAGTGAGGGCACCTGGACCTCTGGTGTTCCCAAATGCAGCTCTGTGCTTTGCATTTGAATGAATGGCACAATCCTCCTACCTGGGAGAATGCACAGGGCTGCCTACATTCATAGAAACATAGAAATAGAGCGAGTCAGAAGGGGTTTCCCGGGCCATCTAGTCTGACCCCCAGTTCCAGCCGACTCCGCTCACAACATGCCCACCATGTGCATGTCTAGCCTGTCCTTGAACACCCTCACCTCAACTCGCTTGCCTTCCAGAAACCTATCCCAGGAGACTTTCCCCAGTCTGGCCTTCAGTTGGCCAAAGTTGGCCCTCTTGAAGTCCCAGCTTCTAGTGCTCGACCTGCAGCATGTCCCATTTCCCTGATCTCAAAGCAAAGGGTGGAGTGATCACTCGCATCCAGCACTCCCCTAATCTGTACATCATCTATCAGATCCTCCCTGTTGGTCAAAACCAAGTCAAGGATTTTGGACCCTCTGCGTGAAAAACCCTCCCTCTATAGCATCTAGGAAGTGACGTGATCTGGCCGTCACCGCTGAGTGAGTCTCCCAACTAATATCCGGGAGATTGAAATCTCCCATAATTACTGTGCCCCTCCCCCGAGATAGCCTTAGAATCTGGCCTGTCAGAACATCATCCAGGGTCTCAAGTTGACCTGGAGGGTGATAACATACCCCCACTGTCATGTCCCTTTCCCTGTCAAAACCCCTAAGTTTCACCCAGACTGCCTCTACTGAATGCCCATCTGTGCTGCATTTTATCTCACTGCATCCTATCCTTTCCCTGACATATAAAGCTGTTCCCCCACCCCTCTTTCCTTTCCTGTCCTTTCTAAACAGGTGATACCCCTCTATGTTTACGTTCCAGTCTTGCCTTTCATCCCACCATGTTTCTGTGATCCCCACCAGGTCATACCCTCCTATTCCCAGGAGAGCTTCAAGCTCTTCCCGCTTATTACCCATGCTTCTAGCATTGGTGTACATGCACCTCAACTCTTTTCCACCACTTCCTTTCTTTGGAGTCCCCAGCCTCCTCCTTCCTGCCATCTTCCCTGAAACCTGGCCTCTCTTTGTAGGAGTCCTGTCAGTCCTTGCAGTACCTCTAAAACCTTGCTCCCAGAGCCCTGATCCCTTCCTCACACTTGTCCAGTGCAGGTAAGTATCTGGGGAGTCTGCACCCCCCCCCCCGGCTCAGTTTAAAGTCTTCTGGACAAAGCTCGATAGAGCTTTTCCAAAGGACCTTTTCCTCATCAAGAAGAAGCATGGCAGCCACTCAATGGCAGCGGCTTGGCCACAGAAGGCCGCGGCTCCTGCACCTTCGCTCTCTGCTCAGTTTCAGAGAATGCCTACACTGGCTCAGAGCTTTCAGACTCACTCAGAGATTGTTTTCTCCGAGCGAGTCCTAAAGCTCTGAGGCGAGCCAGGTAAATGCCCATGGTAGGCCGTATCCAGTCCGTGGGCTGTTGTTTGAGGACCCATGAAGCCTAAGTCCCTTATGCTCTTTCCAGCTAGCCCAAATACCAAGAGCCTCAGTTTCCTTTGAACTTTCAAACAAGTGCTGAAAAACCAGCCCTCTTTTTTTTCACTTGTAAAATAAATACTGAAAAATAGATTGCCTCTTTATCAGAAAAAATGGTTTCCTTTTAAACAGTTCTACAAGCCTAAACTTCAAAGAACCTTCCCAGCCATGTAGATGAGCAGTTCTTCCACCTCCTCTGTGTGTGTGTGTGTGTGTGTGTGTGTGTGTGTGTGTAGATTCAGTAGATCACAGGCATCAACACCTGTCTTCTAATTTGATTGACAATCAAGCATTCACTCACTTTATAACTATAAAGTAAGAAACCATACAAACAGCATGTTAACTAGAATAGTAGATTCTGTTTTTTCTATCCATCTATCTATCTAAAATCACTGGACTAAAGTTGTCTTCAAAGTCCATAATGTTTCCAGTCAATTCAAGACATTATATAGAGCAATTATATGGTTATAAAAGCTGAAGCACATGCAATAATGGCATGAACTCTTGGGGCCACAATTTGCTTACAAAAAAATAAAAATCTGAATTTCTGCTGTTTGAGATTGCTGGTAGAACACATACATGCAAGCAGACAGAAGTGATGAAGGAGCTTAGACATAAAACAATCATGAATGGGAAAACATTCAATTTGGGTAGTTTTCTTTAAAGAAGATTCCTATAACACCCTCTAATCCATTAATGGTTCAGGAACACTGGTCTTTCCAGTATATCTGTCCTTCAAATGATAAAATGGGTCAATCAGACAGAAAAGGTAGCTGCCAATAAACAAAAATAACTTTTTGAACTCTAATTTAATACAAATTATATCAGTTATTTGTAAAAAAAATTACCAAAGAAAAATAATTGGCAACTAGCATTTTTATATCTAGATTCTGACCTTGAATAATTGGTCTTCAAGCCCAAATTTATGAAAATTATATTATTTTTTCTAAAAATTCAAACATGCTAGCCTTTGGCTTTCATCAACAATACCCACATTTGCAACCAGGTTTGTTCAAATAGAGCATGAATATGCATTAAGTTTAATCATGTTTGTAAGCTAAAAAGTATTTGTTAAATGTCACTGACTCCTGATTTTCCAAATGTACATGACTTTTTTTAAGGTATGGTAGTTAGATCTCTAGTATTTGTTCACTGCAGTTCCAACAGCTCCTGGCTAGCAGATCAAAGAAAATCAATTATGATCCCATAGGATTGCAAATTGTGATCACTATCTTGACACACCATGAATAATAGTGCCTGAGATGAAATCCCCACCATTTATCATTTGTACTGAAAATATTAAAGGCCAAATTGTTTTGTTTCTAAAAACTCACAACTGAGTGCAAAAGACTAAGGCCATTCATACTGAAAAGTCATTTAGCATATTTTTTTTTCTTTTTTAGGAAAGTGAGTCAGATGAATAGGGACAGCTGCATACTAACTACAGCTTATTAAGGTATTAAAGGAGAGTGCAAAAGATACCACAGTACTGATATGAATAATTCTGCCTGGGGAAAATGGTTCTGTGCCCTTTAATGCAGCCTGATCAATAATAATGACAGCAGCAATCTAGTCAAAGTGCAGCAAAAGAAAAAAAAATGTGAGTCCCTCTCTAGCACATGACATGGATTTAGCAGGAAAGAAATCTTAACTGTCAGACTTAAAAGGTATGAGGTAGGAAAAGGATTTTTAGTGAATAGAAAATGCAGTACTCACCCAAAATATCAAATTGAAAAGGAACATCATGTATTTCAAACAACACAAGCAGCCTCTTGCCATGCTGCACTTCTTAAATTCTAAAAGGAAAACAAATGATAGATCCAAGTAAAAGACCACATATTTGCTGCCTTTGGGTGCTTTGTATTTGTCATTTTTTAAACCAGTTCCAGTTCCAGCTGTGTTGCGGTTCTCTGTAGGTGATCCAGTAGTACCATAGAAAGCTCCAGCACTGAAGCCTCGACCAAATTGCCTGCCTGAGGTAGAAGGTTTAACAAAGTCTGAGTCCTTGCTTTCCAAAGATGGACTCCGATGAATTGAGGAATCCTCACTACTTGACTTCTCCATGGTCTTTCTTTGCATAGTCGTCAGATTTAATGTCTACCATCTCTCAAAATTCAGCATAGTACCTCATGTTAACTCCACCATTCACATGAAGCAGACGTCCCTTATCTTCACCCTCTCCCTATTAAATCCAACAACCTAATGCAGATTTCTATTATGACATTCCCTGCATTGCCTCCATTCCTTTTTTTTCTCTCCACCCTTATAGCAGTGCAGGCTGTCCTATATGAATCAATAGAGTGGAGTTTCTTGCCAGCATTTCATGCAACAGCATTTCTCAGTCTGTTTTGCCAAATCAGTTATGCATAACTTAGCATTTTATTCAAGAGGGCTGTGAAGTTCTCCCCCACAACCACTCCACATTCAGTCAGTTCTGATCGATAGGCAGCAAATGATCCTTCTATCCATTTCCAAAGGGTTTTTGATTTTTCAGTACACCTGTACAACATCCAGCATGCACATTCCTTCCTTCCTTTCTTCCTTTCTTCCTTCTCTCTCAGCTCTTCCGTTTCCCTCTTTATTCTGACTGCTCCTCTCACACATGCAGATTATTTTCTCTTCCTCTTTTCAGCCTTTTGCTGTATTTCATTTGATATTCAGCTACTAGGTCACTCTTTCTCTCTCTCAGCAGTTCACTGCTGCCAATGTGAGATCATCAGGAACCGCTATGTATGGGCATTTCCCACAGTAATTCTTGCTCTAAAACGGTATCAAGTCATAAATCCTCCTTTTTCTCAAAGATCCTGCCCCTTCTGCTTTGCACTAGCCAATCAAAATAAAACTTCTACCTCTTACACGAGAACCTATTCCCTCCTCCATGACATAAGATCCTTAATAGGATTATCATTACTCTTTCGACTATACAACTCCACAAGAAAATCACTTGAAAATGTCAAGCCTGCTTATCATTTATGAGCTTGAAATGTAAAGGGGATGATAATGTAAATAAGAGCTGCAAAAAGACATAAGATATCAGTGCATTTGTCACATTCCTTCTTAATTAAATTGATAGCAAATATTTATGTTTTAATTTCCTGCAGCCTAAAACAAACATCACAGGACAAGCAGTTTGTCATATGGAATTCAGACATAGTTGCCATGCTGACTAAATAAATCCATGTGACAAATTTAACCATAAAACAAAACTCATGGGATTGCATCTAAGGGTTTCCTTTTTCTGGAGGGAGTAGTCTTCCTTTCAGGAAAGACTTGTGGAAGGTGGTTGCCTGCAGAGGAAAGCTTTCTCTATCTGTAGAAGTTCTGAAATTTCTGAACTTTATTCTTGAAATGAAATCATGATTACCATTAATTATTTACAATCCCATTCATCACTTAAATGGAATTAAATGCAAATGCATTGCCAACAATAAATTCAATGATTTAAAAAACCCCTACCAGTTTACAATGAGAGTAAAGGCTCAAGCTCTACAAAGTAAAGAAACTGAAAGCTATGACTGATACCTTAACTAATTGTGCCCCATGATTTAAAAAAAAAGATGCTGTACAATGTAACAAATTGTGCTTGCTTACAATGTACCCTCCATGGGTCCACAACCATTTGGGGGGGGGGGGGAATCAACAAACATGCTGTATATTATTCTTGTCCTGTGTTGCCTTACGAAATACCTAGCTCTATCACTGTTTACTCCATCTTGCCAGCTACTTATGTAAGTCACAAACTAGCATAGGTCAATTCATGGAAGGATTCCTTTAGCAGAACGTTAAGACTCAGATACTTCATAAGGTAATGCAGGACAAAGACATCATATGGCATTCATGAAGGCATGAATGCATGAAGGATGAGCTGCAAAGTGAGTGCAGTATGTGACACTGAACAACATTGTGGGGCACGTCAGCTAGATGTCAGCCGTAGTGTCCAATTTCCTGGTTTTGTGGAGTCTGAGAAAGCCTAAGAACTGGTCTGAAACTAGTAGGGTTTATTTTGTTTTATTATGTATTTATTTAAAGATTTTCTATATTGTCAGTTATTAAAAATCTTATAATTACTCCATCTTGCCAGCTACTTATGTAAGTCACAAACTAGCATAGGTCAATTCATGGAAGGATTCCTTTAGCAGAACGTTAAGACTCAGATACTTCATAAGGTAATGCAGGACAAAGACATCATATGGCATTCATGAAGGCATGAATGCATGAAGGATGAGCTGCAAAGTGAGTGCAGTATGTGACACTGAACAACATTGTGGGGCACGTCAGCTAGATGTCAGCCGTAGTGTCCAATTTCCTGGTTTTGTGGAGTCTGAGAAAGCCTAAGAACTGGTCTGAAACTAGTAGGGTTTATTTTGTTTTATTATGTATTTATTTAAAGATTTTCTATATTGTCAGTTATTAAAAATCTTATAATGGTTTACAATTTAAAAAATAGGTCAAGCAATAAAACATTAAAACTCCTTAGTGCCAGTACTTATGGTAAAATAGTTAAAATACCATTTGACAATTTAAAAAACTGGGTAAATTCAAAAGTTTTGGTCTGCCACTGGAAGAAATGAAGCGTTGGCAACAAGGACACCTCTCTAGCAAGCAAGTTCCATAATTGGGGCACTATAGCAGAAAAGTCCCTTCTCGTATTTATCACTGAATATGGTGTGTGCATCAAATTTTACCACAGGAAAAGATGGTATCAGAAATCTGGAAAATTGCACTGAGGATTTTAGCTTGTTCCAAGTGATCCTGGACATTTTAATTGCTCTTTTATTTTGATGGATTAATATAAACTTCAGATATCTTTTTCATGTTAGCTAGGTTCAAGATACATTTTTAAGATTAAGAACATGAAGAGCTGCTACTAAACCCATATTTTTGTATGAGAGCGCTTTGAACATTTAAAATCTAGGCAGATAACTAAATATTTAAATATATTTTAGCTTCTGTTGTTGGGGTGGGGGGGGAGTTTGCATTTTAGTAATGTTCAGACAAGCATTTTAGTAATGTTCAGCCAGTTGAATTTCAGATGGTGTGTTTCCGGTAACTGATTTGTCTTTTTAATTTAATATTATAAAATATCCCTGAACTGAATTTTACCTTTCCTGTATAGACTTAAATATATTTCAGTCTATATAATAATTTTCTCTTCATATACTGACATGACATCTAAACTTTACCGTTTCTTAAAGTTCTACGTATTTAATCTCTAGCAAAAGTCCATTATTTTTATTGGAAAAGGAGTAAGGATGAGGAAGCAGGGAGTGAGGTTGATTTCAGTATGGTGTGCACAGAAACACAGTGCATCCTCATGGTGTCTCCATCAGTACAGTTAACCCTGCTTCAGGCATTTGCTACAAGCAAATAAACAAGGCCATGTGGTTCCTTATACAATATCCCCAACCCCTTCCATTTTTTATTTCAAATGCAAAGAGTCAAAGTGAGATGAACCAAAACCTGGTTCCTGAAACTGGATTATCATTTTAAAGTTTCTGTCAAACCTAAACTAGAACAGAAGCTGAAGAAACACTCACCAATTAATACTGGTTAAGAATAAGAATACTGAGGCATATGTAGAGATGATGGACCCTATTGCTGCACAGCCTCCCAGCAACCACTCTCACTGCAGCAAGCACCATTTATTTATTCATCTATTTAACCATTTATAGCCTTTCAAGAAACTCAAGTCATTTCCTCTTCATCTCAGTCTTATCTTCACAACAACCACCCTGTGAAGTAGGTCGAGCTGTGTCTAACCCTAACCCTGACTTATGGTTCCAATGGGTTTCCAGTGGAGTTCTTTGGCCAGTTCTGCTAGTGATCCTGTCAAGTTCCTGGGCACAAAATGGAAACAGGAGCTGACTTACGGCCAATTACTCCTGAACATCCTGTCCATCCTGCTTCCAAAAGAGCTACCTGGTATAAAGAGGACCTCTGATATATAAAGCAGGAAGAAGTGGAGTGCCTATGGCAGAAATCTGGGCTCATCTCTAACAAACACTTTATGAGAGATCATTTTCACTTCTATGGGGTGATAATATAAACAGCAGAGAGGGGGTTTCTCCTCTATTTGTATTCATGCCCAGCAGGGCTGTTTAGGATGGTAAGGGGCTTGTCTCAACCCCAATGCCTCCTAACCTAGCTTTAGTGTCATCAATTGCCCACTGTGACACTGCAACCATTTTGCAGGTGAAAGGGGGAGATCAACACAGAGGTGTCCATCAACTCCATGAATGGCATTATACTGCATCAATTTCAATTTCTAAATCCTGATGACACTGACAGGCTGCTTGGACTGGTGAGAAAAACAACCTGCCCACTTTTTCCATGTTCATCTTGGCTGGCAGTCCAGTGGCTGGAAACATTGAGGGAGCTATTATGTTATATCATCAATGCTTTCTTCAGGAAGGGTAGGGTTCCTGACTGTCTGTAGGAGACTATTGTATGGCCCCTCCTTAAGAAACCCTATGGACCTTAACAACTTCATACCAGTCACGAATATATGATTTCTTTGCAAGATAATCAAGAAGGCAGTGTCTTTCCAGCTTAAGGCAGTCCTGAATGAAATTGACTTTCTGGGCCCATTTCAAACAGGAATTTCAAGTTGACTTCAGAGTGGGATATGGAGTTGAGACTGCTTTGATCACAGAGGCGGATGATCTATGATGCAGAATTGATAGCAGTCCCTCTTGGTTTTCTTGGATCTCTCAGCAACCTTCAAGACTACCAACGATGGTATACTTATTGATCATCTTAGGGAACTGAGAATTCAAGACACCGGTTTGCAGTGGTGCTGTTCCTATCTCTAGGGTCAGTTTCAGATAGTGAGACCATTGCTCCTATAAAAGGAGCTGACTTGTAGAGTTCCACAGTGCTCCATTCTGTCTCCAATGCTGTTTAACATCTACATGAAGCTGCTGAGAGAGACCATCTAGAAGAATGGTGCTAGATCTCATCAGTATGATGCAGACACCCAGATCAACTTCTCTTTACCACCATCTGTTGCTGCTTCTAGAGAAAGCATCTCCACAATGAATAACTGCCTGAAGTTGATAATGGGCTGGATGAGGAAAAAAAGCATATTGAAGTTGAATCTAAGCAAAATAGGGCTGCTTGCTATTAAGGGTCTGAATCATAGAAACATAGAAACTGAGCGAGTCAGGAGGGGCCTCCCAGGCCATCTAGTCTGACCCCCGGCTCCAGCTGGCTCCACTCATGACATGCCTACCATGTGCACATCTGGCCTATCCTTGAACACCCTTACCGATGGGGCTTCAACCACCACCAATGGAAGCCCATTCCATACCTTCAGGGTCCTAACTGTCAGGAAGCACTTCCTAACATTCAAATTGAACCTTGGATCCCTGAGGTTTGCTCTGTTGGAGCGTGCCCTGCCTTCCTCTGCAGGGAAGAACAGGTCTCTACCCACCTCTGTCTACCCCCTCATATACCCATATGTCGCCAGCAGATCCCCTCAGAGTCTCCTCTTCTCCAGGCTGAAAAGACCCAGTTCCCTCAGTGTCGCCTCATATGGCCTTCCCTGCAAACCGGCCACCAACCTTGTGGCCTTACGCTGCACTGACTCTAACCTGGCTATATCCTTTCTGTAATGAAGGGCCCAAAACTGAACACGATCCTCCATTTGCAGGCACACCAGAGTCGTATAGAGTGGTAGTAATACCTCTCTCGTTCTAGAAGCTACAGCAGCTATTTTGTACTAGTGCCTGCAGAATCTCCAGACAGGTCAAAAGAGGTTTCCTTTCCTCTGTTCTAAAAAGAAACTATGTTCATAAAACCATCATATGTTTTATGCTTCTTTTGCATGTCAAACTGGTTTTTATGTAAACCATTTTGAGATTTTCTAATAACTGGATGGTATGTAAGAAATTTTTAAAAATAAATAATAAACTATGCTCAAAGCAACATACAGCAATATAAAAAGTACATAAAATTTAGCAACATTCTCAGATACTAAGAATTACAAGCCATAACAAAATTTAAATAATTGTACGAGTGGACTGAATATCTCAGGGTGAATATACACCAAAATTAAACAATCAATAACAAAAATAAAATATAACACACTTCCAATATGAACAGAAATGATTTATCTCATCTAAAGGCAAGGGTGCAAGGAGTAAAACTAAGAGTTTGTCTTCTGTTACATAGCTTTGTGTTGGTGTGGAAAATGGTGGGTGGGTTCACACAACATGACAAGACATTGTAATTTTTTTTTACCATTGTTGGTCTGTCCAGTCATCTGAACACAACTGTGGTACTCCATTGTGGTAAGTTTGGTTTTTAGAAGCCACATACAGAAACATTCTTCACCTGGAAAACTCTTCCTTCCAGTGCCCCTTTCTCTTACAGTAGGTGCACTGATCTTTTTCCAACCCAGCAGCAGCCAGTCTAGACCTGGGGTGCTCACTTTAGCAGAGCCCTTGCAGTAGCCCTGAGGAAAAGGTCTCTCTCTCTCCCTCTGTTACATTACTTGCCAAACAGCATTTCAATCACTGAAGACATCACCATCAGCCTTCTGTCTCTTCTCCACTTTCCATTCTTTGACCCTCTCTTTAACCTTCTCTCTAAATGCAATATCTATCAATTTTAATAATGGCCATCCAGGTGCCGCTTCAATTCTCTGCAGTTTCCTACAAATGTCCTCACTGCTCTGACCAATGAACAAGGTAAGTCCTAACTGGACAAGTGAAGGGAAAGGATCAGGGCTCTGGGACCAGGGTGTTAAAGGTACTGCAGGGGCTGACAAGGACTCCTACAGAGAGGGAGCTGGTATCAGGGAAGATGGGAGGAATGGAGGAGGCTGGGGAACCTAAAGAAAGGAAGCAGTGGGAAGGAGTTGAGGTGCATGTACGCCAATGCTAGGAGCATGGGTAATAAGCAGGAAGAGCATGAAGCTCTCCTGGGAATAGGACGGTATGACCTGGTGGGGATCACAGAAACTTGGTGGGATGAATGGCAAGACTGGAATGTGAACATAGAGAGGTATCACCTGTTTAGAAAGGGAAAGAGGGGTGGGGGCGCAGCTTTATATGTCAGGGAAGGGACAGGATGCAGTGAGGTAGAATGCAGCGCAGATGGGGATCTGATAGAGGCAGTCTGGGTAAAACTTTGACAGGGAAAAGGAACTGACAGTGGGGGTATGTTATCGCCCTCCAGGTCAACTTGAGACCCCGGATGATGTCCTGACAGACCAGATTCTAAGGATATTTCAGGGGAGAGACACAGTAATTATGGGAGATTTCAATCTCCCAGATATTAGTTGGAAAACTCACTCAGTAGTGACAGCCAGGTCATGTCGCTTCCTAGAAGTTATAGAGGAAGGGGAAATGCAGCAGGTCAAGCACTAGAAGCTGGGACTTCAAGAGGGCTGACTTGGACCAACTGAAGGCCAGGCTGGGGAAAGTCTCCTGGGATAGCTTACTGGGAGGTAAGGGAGTTGAGAAGGGGTGGAGGGCACTCAAAAGGGAGGTTTTGGAGGTGCAAGCCTTGATGATACCTCTAGTTAGTAAGGTGGGGAGGCAAAGGAGAGTGCCGCCATGGAGGCGATAGGAGGTGGTAAGAGAGATTAGATGCAAGAGGAACCTCTGTAGGAAATGGGTACTGGAGCAAATAGACAAAACAGTATACCAGGAGGAGGAGGCCCATTGCAGACGGATTCTTCACAAGGCTAAGGCTGATTTTGAGTTGAGACTTGCAAAGAATATCGGAAGCAACAAAAAGGGCTTCTATCAACATGTAAATAGCCAATGGAAGGGGAGACAGGGTGGGACCATTTAATAAGGAGGAAGGGGATCCAGTGACTGATGTGAGGGAACAGGCACAGATGCTAAATGACTATTTTGCCTCTGTGTGCTCCCCAAAGCAGGATGGGGGAGATCCCCATGGGAGATTATATGAGGCCGGGAACTTAGGGACACAGATTAGAGCCACCCCCTAGAAGTCGAGGAGGTCCTCAGGGCACTGGATGTTACAAAGGTGCTGGGCCCTGTCAGGTTACACCCAAGAGTACTTGGAGTGTTGGCAGGGGTTCTCTCATGCCCACTGGCCTCCATGTTGGAGGCCTTGTGGGTAACAGGTGAAGTTCCAGAGGACTGGAGTGTGGCGTCAGTGGTCCCAATGTTCAAAAGGGGTAATAGAAGGGACATGGGGAATTACAGACCAGTTAGCCTTACATCCACTGTAGGAAAAACAATGGAAAAGCTCATAATAGCAAGATATTTAGTGATGCTAGATAGGGAAGGGAGGCTGGCGGCCACACAACATGGTTTCTGCAAAAGCAAGTCCTGTCAGACAAACCTTGTGGAATTCTATGACAAGGTTTCAAGATGGCTAGATGGAGGGGATGCAGTGGATGTGGTTTACCTGGATTTCAGCAAGGCCTTGGACAAAGTGCCCCATGATATCCTGGTGGAGTAACTGAGAAGTTTTGGGATACACCAAAGCACTGTCCGGTGGATTAGGGCATGGCTGACTGACCGAAAGTAGAGGGTAACCATTCGTGGGGAATCATCGGGATGGCGGCCAGTGACAAGTGGGGTCCCCCAGGGCTCTGTCCTGGGGCCGATCCTGTTTAATCTTTTCATTAATGACATGGAAGAAGGGGTGAACAGTCTGCTGATCAAATTCGCAGACGACACTAAAACTGGAGCAGTGGCCACAACTGAGGAGCAGGTACTCCAGATCCAAAAGTGGACAGGAGACAACAGGATGGCGTTCGATGTGGATAAGTGCAAGGTCTTGCACTTGGGGCATAGGAATAGGTGTCATAAGTACAGGTTAGGTGACAAGTGGCTGGAGATGGACCTCGGGGTACTGGTTGACTGCAGACTAAACATGAGTCAGCAGTGTGATGTGGTGGTCAAGAGGACGAACGCCACTCTTGGTTGCATAGCCAGAAGTGTGGCTTCTAGATTGAGAAAGGTATTACTACCACTCTATACGACTCTGGTGTGACCGCAGCTGGAGGATTATGTTCATTTCTGGACCCCTCATTACAGGAAAGATATAGCCAGGTTAGAGTCAGTGCAGCGTAGGGTTACAAGGATGGTGACCTGTTTCTCATGTGCTTCTGGGAATCTTGTCAGAGCGGGCCAAAGACTCCCCCACCCCCATGTCTCCCTGTAGGATGGAAATTGGAGACAGCTTACATAAGAGCTCATGGCCCCAACTGAAATAACATCTGCACCCTGGCAAGCTGAAGCCTCTGTCAATTTATAATCTGAGTAATAATACTTTGAGATCTGCATTCTCCATCATGTTTCAGATCTTTAAGTTCTCCATTTGTTTGTACTTCTCTTCCAATATCTTCTCAACAAAATCCATCATCTTTTCTTTCTCACCATCTCCTGTATCTTCACCTCCCCTTTGCGCTTCTTTCTGCTTCACCCTCAACTGCTTCTGTGTCTAATACTTTATCTTTGTCAACTTTATTTTTGTGAAATCTTGGAAAGGTTCAGATCTTATGGTTTAATCATGAGTTTTGGTATTTGTTGGGATTTTTGTGATCTTAGCTGCCATAGAGACATTCATCCACTAGGTATGCTTCTCTCATAAATTACCACAACATCGAATCAGGAACTCAGCTCCTTCCACTCTGCTTCAGAGCCTTATCAGTACCACAATCTCTGTGCTCTTAGCATCTTCAGATGTTTAAGCAACATTATTTTTATTAGACTCCAGTTAGTGGGTAACAATAAAAGAAAGATGTAAAACTCCTTTTTTGTTTCTTCTTGCAAGGTTTTAGCCTTCATCATGCAAGAGGAAAGAGGATGGGGAAATCCTCCTTTAAAGCCTTTAAAACTGATTTTTTCAGAGTCTATGAAATAATGCCCCAATATTCTGCTGTTCTCAAACAGACACCTTCCCCTTTAACTTGCATCCAATATCATGCTATTTATCCAAGTAAATCCTTCCAATCAAAGTAACATTCAAAAAGAGAGCAAAGTTTAGTGGCTGATTATCACCATGACTAGAAGTCCCCTCCACACCCCATCATTATTCTGAGTTTATTAAAATTGGCTCCGCCACTCCATCACCCACCTGGCTGCTCTGCCACGCCCCTGCACGCGTTTGAGGCGCGCCAGCCGAGGCAGGGCCTCGGGAGCCCGGCGGCTTCAAAGTGCCGGCGGCGGCCGGGGCCGGCGGCCGAAGGGCGTTGGCCAAAGGGCGGGCGCCGCCGTTGGGGGGGGCGGGGTGGGGGGGCCGGGTGGGGGGCTGGGCTGGTCAGGGGGCTTTCACTTTCACTATTAAGCCCTCCTGCTGAGCGCTGAATTTTTAAATGTTTTTATAATTTTATAGTGTTTTATATTGTTTTATGGAGTCGTCCCTGGCCATGCTGCCGCTTGCATTTCCTGGGGAGCGCACCGGCGCTGCCATTGGTGTGGTGATGGGCAGAGGACGTAACAGCGGTGGGAGCTTAACGTGTCCGCATAGAAGAAGGAGGGACAGATGGCTGACACCTGTCCCTACTTCTGGTTTTGCTTCCAGCCAGAGGGTGCCAGGGAGTCTTGCCAGTCGTCCCTCGGGCTTGACGGTGCTGTTGCTTAATGCCAGGTCGGTCAATAACAAATCTGCCCTCATCCATGACTTGATTGTGGATTAGGGGGCCGACCTGGCCTGTATAACGGAGACCTGGACGGGAGAGGGGGGGAATGTCGCCCTCTCTCAAATGTGCCCGCCTGGGTATCTGGTCCAGCACCGTTCACGGCCGAAGGGGAGGGGAGGGGGGTTGCTTTAGTTTACCGAGCCTCCATCTCCCTCACGGGACTGCCTGTCCCTTCGAGACCAGGGCTGGAGTGTCTCTACTTGGTGTTGGGCAACCGAGACAGATTGGGGATTTTGTTGGTGTACCGTGCACCCTTCTGCCCAACAATCTCCCTGCCTGAGCTGACGGAGACAGTCTCGGACCTGTTGTTGAGGACCCCCAGGATGTTGGTCCTGGGGGACTTCAATCTCCATGCCGAAGCTAGTCTGACCAGGGCGGCTCAGGACTTCATGGCCTCCATGACGGCCATGGGGCTGTCTCAACATGTCACCGGCCCGACTCATGAACGTGGACACACTCTGGACCTGGTTTTCTCGACGGGGCAGGAAGAGGGTGGTCTGAGGGTGAGGAATTTATGCTTAACTCCCCTGTCATGGTCAGATCACTTCCTGGTGAGGTTTGTGCTCGAGAGCGACCTCTCCCTCTGTAAGGGTGCGGACCCAATTGTGTGGGTCTGCCCCCGGAGCCGGATGGATCTGGATGGATTCCTGAAGGCTCTGGGGGAGTTTCCGGCTGACAAGACGGGTGCTCCTGTCGAGGCTCTGGTCGAACTGTGGAACGGGGAGATGACCAGGGCTGTGGACATGATCGCTCCTAAGCGCCCTCTCCCACCGGGCAGAGCCCACTCTTCCCCTTGGTATACCCCTGAACTGAGGGCGATGAAGCAGGTTGGGAGACAGCTAGAGCGTAGGTGGAGGAAATCACGGGATGAATCTGACCGAACAGACTTAAGAGCCCATTATCGGGCCTATGCTGTGGCGGTGAGGGCGGCGAAAAAGAGATTTTTTTCCGCTTCCATTGCCTCTTCACAATGCCGTCCGGCGGAGCTCTTTCGAGTGGTGCAAGGCCTGGCCCGCCCAGGCCCGAAAGAAGATCTGATTCCTCCCTCAAAGGCCCGCTGTGATGACTTTGCCAGGCATTTCAGGGAGAAAATCGCTCAGATTCGTCACGAGCTGGATTCCACTATTGAGTCAGAGGTCTTAAGGGAGACACCGATGCCACCGTCTGGTCCAGAATTATTGGATGAATTTCAGTTACTGCGGCCCGATGATGTGGACAAGGTGCTTGGACAAGTACGTCCCACCACTTGCCTATTGGACCCTTGCCCGTCTTGGTTAATAAAGGATTCCAAGCACGGGATTGGAACCTGGATCTTGGAAGTGGTTAACGCTTCTCTGAAGGAGGGTCGGGTGCCTGCCCCTTTAAAGGAGGCGGTAGTCCGACCAGTCCTGAAGAAGGCGTCACTGGATCCAGGGATGGTCACTAACTATAGACCAGTGGCCAACATCCCGTTTCTGGGCAAGGTGTTAGAGCGGGTGGTGGCGGGACAACTCCAAGCACTCTTGGATGAAACTGATTATCTGGACCCATTTCAGTCCGGCTTCAGACCCGGGTACGGTACTGAATCTGCCTTGGTCGCCCTGTACGATGACCTGTGCAGGGAGAAGGACAGGGGGAGTGCGTCCCTGTTGGTTCTCCTGGACCTCTCAGCGGCTTTCGATACCATTGACCATGGTATCCTTCTGGATAGGCTTGCGGGACTGGGGGTCAGAGGCACTGCTTTGCAGTGGTTCCGCTCCTATCTCAATGGCCGATTCCAGAAGGTGGTGCTGGAGGACTATGGCTCTGCGCCATGGCAGCTATGCCATGGAGTACCGCAGGGGTCCATTTTGTCCCCCTTGCTGTTCAACATCTACATGAAACCGCTGGAAGAGGTCATCAGGAGGTGTGGGCTGCGGAATCATCAGTACGCTGACGATACCCAGCTCTACCTCTCGTTTTCCACCAATCCAGGTGAGGCAGTGGCTGTACTGAACCGGTGCCTGGCCGAGGTAATGGGCTGGATGAGGGCCAATAAACTGAAGCTCAATCCAGACAAGACGGAGGTCCTGTTGGTAGGCGGTTCAGGCTTCGGAGAAGGTGAATTGAACCTTGTCCTGAACGGGGTTGCACTCCCTCCTAGGGATAAGTTTCGCAGCTTGGGAGTGCTCCTCCACCCGGAGCTTTCACTCGAAGCTCAGGTAACAGCAGCGGCGAGGAGCGCTTTCCCCCAGGTTCGGCTGATTCATCAGCTGCGCCCCTATCTGGAGTGCGACTGCCTCGCAACAGTGACTCATGCACTGGTGACTTCCCGTCTTGACTTCTGTAATGCGCTCTACGTGGGGCTACCCTTGAAGACGGTCCGGATACTTCAGTTGGTTCAAAATAGAGCTGCCAGGCTGCTGACGGGGACTGGACGTTATGTTCACATGACTCCAGTTCTCCGTCAGCTTCACTGGCTCCCCATTGAAGTCCGGGCCCAATTCAAGGTGTTGGTGATGACCTATAAAGCCCTAAACGGCTTGGGTCCTGGTTACCTGAAGGAGCGCTTACGTCCATATATGCCCAGTCGCCCCCTGAGATCAGTGGGAGAGGCCCTCCGCCGGGAGCCCTCAGTGAAGGAAATTAGGAGGGTGGTTACTTGGAGGAGGGCTTTCTCAGCGGTGGCGCCTAAGTTATGGAATGTGCTCCCCAGAGAGGTCTGCCTGGCGCCGTCGTTATTTGTTTTTCGGTGCCAGGCGAAGACCTTTTTATTTAAGCAGCATTTTAAATGTTAATATCATTGAATTTTATTTGGCCAGGGCGGCTTATTTTATTCCAATGTATATATTTTAATTGTTATTGTTTTAATTTATTGTGTATTTTATTATGTTGTGAGCCGCCCCGAGGCTACGGCAAGGGGCGGCATAGAAATGTTTTAATAAATAAATAAATAAAATTCCAGGGTACATGTTTGGCTACATCTGGCTTTTGCTTCCTTTAGAATCTAGCATTCAAGTATGGCATGGACATTTTCCCCAGAGTTCCCGTAACTGCCACTTTGTCCACCAGGTCTTCCCTGTTGGTTAGAATCAAGTCAAGGATAGGTGTTCCTCTACTTCCTCCCTCCACTTTCTGTTGGAAGAAGTTATCAGCAAGTTTAGGAATCTCCTGAAAGCAGAATTTGTGTTTGGCAGTGTGTCTGACAGAATCTGTCTACCAACAGATATCTGGGAAATTGAAGTCCCCTATAACTATATTTTCGTGCCTTCTTGCAACACTGGCAATTTTCTTTTCAAAAGTTTCATCCTCATCTTCTCCTTCTCTGTGTGGTTGGTAATAGACTCAAACCACTGTGTTCCTTTTATTCTTTACTCCTTTTATAGTAATCCAGATATTCTTAATGGAGCTACTGAGCTCATCCTCCTGTATTTCTGTGCAGGTATATCTATCTTTAACATATACTACAAGTTCATATACTCATACATCTCTACCTCCCTTTCTCTTCCCCCTGTTCTTCTTGAACAGGTTATATCCTTTATTGTTGAAATCTAGTCATGGGAGTTAACCCACCAAGTCTCAGTTACACCTATCAGGTAGTTTTAAGAGTTCAAGTTCATGCAGTTGAAATACTCCAGGCATTAATATATACACATCAAATACCAGGTGCTTTATACTCTAGTTTTCTTCCTACATTTTTTGGAAAACTATTAGGTACTGTTAGAGTTGCTCTCTTTGTTCGCAGTGCATAAGCTGTTATGCCCAGGTGTACTACTTCCTCTCCTGCAGGGGAGTCACATATGTGACTGCATTGAATTTCCTTGGCATTATATATATTTGACTGCACTATAATCACCATTTCCTATCGGTTTGGCCACACTCACATCTCAATGCTGAGTGGCATGCTAAGTCTGAAGTCACTCCTCCTCTGGATGGTTCCATAACAAATTAAGGAACTGTAGTTTAGAGTATATCAATAAATTTAACCTCTTTGTTGTGACAGGAACATGCAATTATGTAGTCAGTGTAAACTGTAGTCCTGCTGTGAGGTCCACAATCCAAGTCAAGGGGATCAAATTGCCAAGAAGAACAAGGAGGAGGAGGAGGAGGAGGAGGAGGAGGAGGAGGAGGAGGAGGAGGAGGAGACGACTAAAATGATTGAGATCTAAGATTCCACATTAGAGTCATAATCCAGATCAGCTTTCCTGCACTTACTGTTAAAGTAAATCTACAGCTTTAAAATAAAGTACAATTTGACCCTCATGAAATTCTGGTAGGAGGCACAAAAGTAAAGAACTGGAAAGTTCAGTCTCCCATTATCTCCCTGGAAACAGAAATGTAGCACAAAGGCCCCAGTCTCTCCCTTCCTCTGTGATGGGAAAAGGTGCATGTTTGGAATTTTATATCTGAATAACTATATATGTTTAGAGGTCAACAATCTGAATACATGTATTGAATGTGAGATCACAACACCCCTTTCTCTGGCCTCTGGGTTGTTGAGAAGAGGGAAACTCGGAGAACCTTGTAAATGACCTTAAGAAGTTCCCTTGAGGAAGAAAGGTGGGATAAAAATATATCAAGATAAAGAATTCAGCATTTAGTAGGCATGGTAGGCATGCCTTAAGTGGAGCCAGCTGGAGCTGGGGGTCAGACTAAATGGCCTGGGAGGCCCCTTCTGACTTGCTCTGTTTCTCTGTTTTCTATGTTTGTGCTTTCCCCTTGGATGTAGTTAATAGATGTTCATAATAATTACACATGCATACACAGTATAATTCTTCACTATTCAGCAGGAAGATGATAAAATGCTGACTCACTAGTTTCCTCCTTTGCTATTTTAAACAAACCATCATGATAATTTATATCGTAATAGATTTTTCCACTGTAAATATTAGTGGTTTTCCTGAGATCTATGGCTTAGGAGAAACAAAATTTAAAAAGTTAGAAATAGTTTGCTAAATTGGATTTTGATTGGTTTGATAAATTGTATTTTGGGTTAGCCTGTAAATAAACTCATTTTCATTGGGATTAGTTCAGTGTTAAATGCCCCAGTCCATTCAAGGCAATGGGATCTTCTTATCACATATCAAGCTTGTCCTATGCAGTTATCTGATCCTAAGACAGATTCAAAGGCTGAGAAAGTCACTTTGCCTGAAAAACAGGTAACTGATGAAAAGATGATAGAAGGGGGAAAGTATGCTTCAATCCTATGCAGGCTTACTCAGAAACAAGCACAAACAGCTAAATCTAAAGGGTACTTTCACCATGCTTATTTCATTGTGGAGCAGCAATTTAGCACTTTAGCACCAAGACAACCTGAAAGGAATGAAGAAATGCGTGTTTCTGGAAAGAGGCAGGTTAGCAGAGCTTGCATAAGGGAGCTCTACTGACCTGCCTCCTTTCAGAAACAACTGTTTCTACTTATTCCAGGACTTTTCTTAGGAAGAGTCAGATTTCTCTTGCATAACCTGTGGGACCTGTTTCCCCTAATAGAATTGGAAGGACTCATTGTTTATGGAAGGGAATTGGTGGGCAGAAAAGAATTGCTAGGCATGTTAAGTGCCTCTTTAGAGTATGCTTCTCCCCAGCTAGTGATTTGTGTGTGATTTTTGAGTTTAGGAAAGCCAGTGTCACATAGCGATTAGACTGTCAACCTGCAACTAAGGACCTCCAGGTTCTAGTTCCCACTCATTGCATGGCTTTGGGCCAGTTACCAAATCTCAGCTTAACCTACTACACATGGTTTCTTTGAAGATAAAATGAGAAGGGTTATATAAGCAGCCTTGAATTCCTTGCAGGAAAAGGCAAGATAGAAACATAGCAAATAAACAAATAAATAAATTTTAAGACTTCTGCTTGTTGACTAGTAGTATGGAAGACCTTGTAACTATAGAGAGTACATCTAGATTTTTTATCCTTTAGTCTATTCCATCCTAGCTATGCTTCTGTGGGAAGGGGTGGAAGGGATGGAACTCATCCTGCTGAGTTTCTTATTGCTTGTACACCAATATATATCACACCACTTCTTGGAACAAGGATATTACACTGACTTAATTTTTGTAAGCCAAATAATTCATATGAAAACTGGAAAAGAGGGGAAGAGGAGCAGCTTTATAAACCTAACACTTGCATTTAATTGGTAACTGCTCTTTGACTAGGTTACTAAAAAAATTTAAAAGTATAAAATAAACCAAAGCAGGTATGTCCGGAAGAAATATATATTCTTTTCTTCTGTTGGGAAAATTTGGGTAAATCCTGCCTGAAAAGCATTACTCCTGTGTGCCTTTGCATTGTGGGATCAAATCCTGTCTTCCTTCTCAAAACCAAGCTGTCACTGTTTAAAATGGCTCCCCCCCCCCCTTTCTCTCACCTTTAGCTGTAGGCTACAGTAGGTCATTTTAGCCCAAATATACATTATAAATAGTCATTGTTGGAATTCAGTTTACAATAATCTTTTGATAGCCC
>NW_025336598.1:3458536-3519634 GCF_004798865.1 Varanus komodoensis | reverse complement strand
TTCTCAAAACCAAGCTGTCACTGTTTAAAATGGCTCCCCCCCCCCTTTCTCTCACCTTTAGCTGTAGGCTACAGTAGGTCATTTTAGCCCAAATATACATTATAAATAGTCATTGTTGGAATTCAGTTTACAATAATCTTTTGATAGCCCAGAGGGCTTCATGTGCCCTGATCATGCAGAATGTTTAGATTTGAGACAGGGGTCTGAGCTTAACATGAATAGTTTCTATTGGCTTGAATTTGCATGTCTGAGCAGACCTGGAGATGGGTTCAAGTTACTCAACTCAAGTGTCAATACCAGAAATATTTTAATCTCATTGTTACAGTGTGATTGACTGACATTTCTTTATCTGTTCTGTATGTGATGACCTCAGAATCTTATTGTAATCTCTGCATTCTGTCATCAATTGCCCTGTACCTGTGTACCTTATAAATGCCCTGTAATGGTATTGAAGCTTTGCAGCAGAGTTCATCTCTGCCTGCCCCGTAATGCAGCATGCATTATCGTGAGGGTACCGCGGGAACCTTGGGGTAAATACAATAAAGCCTCAGATGGTCTGGACGCTTGGTCTTTCCCATGAACCCGAGTTTTATTCCCTCTTCTCAAATTGAGATTCCGGGATTCTTACACTTCCTTCCACCTGCATCCTCTTCCTCTGTTGTTTCCTGTGTTTCCCTGATTTTTAAATTAAAAATTCCTTTGGGATTCTTGTACTTTGCAAAGCACCTTGCACCATTATATAAGTACATAGATAGTTGAAATAATTATTTTCCCTTCTCCTGTATGCAAAATTTAAGATTTTAAAAAACAGCTATGCCCTGTTATGTGATGTTTTGATTAATTTAAAATGTTGAATCAACCTGCCCCTCCTGCAGTCATTTTAATTTTCCTATCAATGCAAACATGACAAATGAGAGTGTGATGTAGTGGTTAAGAGTGCAGGACTGGAACTAAGATGATCTGGGTCCTCATCCTCAGTCATCCATAAAGCTCACTGACTGATTTTGGGACAGTCACAGACTCTCAGCCCAACCTACCTCACAGGGTTGTTGTTGTGAAGATAAGATCTAAAGGAGGAGAATTATGTAAGCCACCTTGAGTTCCTAGAAAGGAAAAAAAGTTGGGATATAAATATAATAACCAAAGAGTAACTATTTCACAAGTGAGGGCCAGACTAGAAACAACCACCCATGTGAGCAACATCAATCATCATACTCTCTGGAGTAGTTATTCCTAGAGATTTGCTACACATATATACTATACAGTGGTACCTTGGCTCACAAACGCCTCAGTTCACAACCAAATCGGGTCGTGAACAATTTAAGAAAAAAAAATTACTCGAGTCGCGAACTCTGCATTGGGTGACGATCGCGATTGCACTCGTCTCCCCGCAAGCACTTCCGCAAGCGCACTCGTCTCCCCCCTCAACCTTGCCCACAGTTGAGCCCATCTACGGCCACGATTGCGGTCGCACTCATGCAGGGATGACGGGCGCAATCATGGTCATGCTGGTGGGGGCGGGGGAGATGGTCGCACTCGTGCTCGGAGCAGGGGGAGATGGCCACAATCTTTGTTGTTCTTTGTCACTTTGCTTCAAATTTTTCTGATTAAAAAAAAAATAGTTACAGAACGGATTAACCTTATTTACATTGAACCTTATGGGGAAATTTGACTTGGCTCATGACCAATTTGGGTCATGACCAGAGTCATGGAATGGATTAAGTTCATGAGCCAAGGTACCACTGTATAAGAAGCACTTAGCTTCCTCAGTGTGACGGGAAAGCTGGCAGAGCCAGAAATTTTAGCAAGCAAGTAATTTAATTTTTTTTCCCTGATGAGAAAAGAATGGGAAGAATGCAGCTTGCCCAGTAAGAAATCTGCTACATAATCAAATTTACACATTCAAATAGTTATGCTATGAGGGGTCTTGGGAGAGGGCAAAAATCCAAACTTTAGGTATTAAGTCAGAAAAATCTTTCCTTAGAAATCTGAGCCAGCAGCTAAAAAGAAGCAACCTTTATTTAAGTTTCCCCAGATTCCATGCTCGCTGAGAACAAGGAATCACTTTGCCCAGTCACATGAAATGCAACTGAAACAATTTTTAGAATTTAAACAGAATTAAGCAAAATAAACCAGGCCACGTATTACCTTGTGGGGACCTATCCATAAGGAAATGTCCTGAACACAAATCTGTTTCCAAATGTTACTATTTTGTGAATGCTGCTGTGGCTCTTTCATTCAATCATCCAATTTTAACAGGGGAAAACAGAGTGAATCATAACTTTGGGTGTATGTGTTTTTGTATAGGCTTCTATGATAGCAACTCCAGATTGCTATCCAGCTACCATTCAAAAAGCAACTGTACACCTCACCTCCTTTACAGGCTTTTTTTGTGGAAAGAAAAAAAAGAAGCATAGGAAAAACATAAGAGGATTACAGATGGAAGACAGTATCAACTGGTGAGAAGCCTACGAAAAAATTAGCTGTATATTGTCAGTGGTAAAAGTAATGCCACTATTATGTTTGTGCTTTTATGATTATGATTGCATTTTAACATTTATACCTCTGCACTGTAAGCTGCCATGCATGTGGTTGTCACAGAAAAGTGGGGTAAGAACACAAATCAGTATATAAATTAATAGGAACCACAGTCCAAAGACAATGTGGTAAAAGAAAGGGGAATAGAAGAAGGTTAGGAAAGGCAGGGCAGTCCAGCAAAGTTCTGAAATACGCATAGTGGGCATAATAGTATTATTTGCTAGGAATAAAATACCAAGGAAGCAATCAGCTTAGAGGTGTTGACGAAAAAGTGAAGAGGGTTGAAGACAAAGGAAGAAAAGAGAGAAAAGAGGATGAAAAGATCATTGCCAGTTGTCTGTCTGTCTCTCTCCCTGTGTGTGTGTGTGTGTGTGTGTGTGTGTGTGTACACGAGGTGAGACACAGAAATAACCGGATTGCACTTAGGGCTTTCCTGGAAAATTGTCTGGAGGTCGGCTAGACATACATCATAGAACTATATCTCCTCCTATACGCCCTCTCAAACCGCAGACCGGCTAGGTATATCCTATGAATAGCCCAGTCAGTATTGGAACTACACTCGCTACGCATGTTGCCGCAATAATGTTGGGAGAAAAAATCGAACAGCGAATCAACATCGTACCCCCACGCACAATGCTTTTTCCGTAAAGCAGTTTTTGAGTGGAAAAAAAATCCTGTCCTTGATCATCCTCCTTATTCACCCAGTTTAGCTCCCTGTGATTTTTACTTGTCCCTGAAAATAAAAAGTGACCTGAAGGGAACACGTTTTATGCCAATGGATGAAATGAAGACAAAAACGGCAAGCCTGCTGAAGACCCTCACACAAGAAGACTTCCAGCACTGTTTCAATCAATGGAAAATACGTATATAGGGGGCGTATATAGAAGGTGACCATGTTCAGAATGCTATAATTCATCAATAATTTTTTTATTACTTATCTGGTTATTTTTGTGTCACACCTCGTATATGTATATATAAGCATTTCCCCTTATAAACAGAAACAGATGATGCAACAGCTAAAATAAAGCTGCTGTTTTACACATAGTGCATTACTATATTTAAAAGACGTGCAAGAGTGAAGGGTAAAAGAAAAACATGCCCCTGGTTCAACCTACAGGGGGTAGCTATGTTACTAGGCTGGCTACAAAATTCATCCAGGGCTGTAGTTGACAGATGCTTACACCATAACTAATGTACTAGTTTTTAATGTGCCACAAAACTTTTTCCACTTTACTTCAGTCAACCCTACATAAGATCCTTGGATAGGTTCCCTGGTTGGCAATACAATGCCAGCTTCTGTGCACCCTCACAAATGAAGGAGCACCATCCTTCCCACGAACCTTTCCACAGCAAGCCAGCTTTTTTTTTTCCTCCCTTTCTCTCTTCACAGCATTTTCCTCTTTCTAGTTTCAACTTAACCCATTTTCTGTGTAAAAGGACAATTGTAACACCACTATGTAACTGTGAGAAATACACACCTGCTCATTCTACACTAACAGAAGGGGGGGGGTGAAATTCCAATGTAGATTGTCTTCCCCCAACATAACTCCTGATACCCACTCAAAGCAGCCAACGTTTTTCCAACAGTTACAAAGAAGCAGTCAGAAGGTGAAGTTAACCTTCTGGTTTTGTTTTCTGGTTTCTAAGTTCTCAGCAGTCACCCCACTGGCGGATAGGTAGGCCCCTTCCCTTTACCATATTATTGGCTGGAGTTTGGAGGGGCACACTGATTAACTGATGAGTCCTATTGTCCTTCGGTTGGGAGAGCCAGGCTGATTGTGCAAAGAAATGGAAATAACAATACAAGGAAAATCAGAGGTTGCAGTGATGTATAAGAATTTCATTTTGGTTTGTGTGTGACCAGAACTCACCCATTGGCACCCCCACTACAATATTAACGGAAGCACATTTTGCTGACACATACTAAGCTTGAGACACTAATTCAAAAAGTGCACATTTCGGAAAAGCTTGTGATTAAAAAGCGTATTTTGGCACTTCAGTCACTGGTGGAATGTATGCATTTAAGTGGAAAATGTCTGCAAAAATGTACACTTTTTTCAAATAACAGAAACAAAAACTTGCCATTAGGGACATAAATTAAACAATATGAGCTTCCAAGTGGAACCCAGAAAATCTTGATAAGCTCAAGATTCAGTAATTTTCCCATCCTAGAGAAGACATTTTCCAAAGAGATCTGCAAATAAGGAGTCTGCTTTAAAAGGAGTTTGCTTTTTTATTGTGTTTTCATCCTGTAATTGTGAGCCACCCAGAGGTGTGGTGGTACAATTGGGCGGCATATAAATGGTTTAAATAAATAAATTAAATTAAAGGCTTTATCTACTAATGTACACCACCTCCCAGAATTACAATCATTTCAGCCACCTTACCTCACAAGACATGAAAGAAGTGCTAGCCACAGCAGGCACCAACATCAACTCAGGTTGGCAAAATTGGTCTTCCTATGAAGAGGGGACACTTGCTAAGAGCCACTCCTGAATACAAAGTAGGAACAAAACCCTGCACCTCATAACTCCTTTCCTTGCGGGAACTTTGTTGTTTCTCTATAAAACACAAGGAAAGGAATTTTCAGGGTAGGTTTTGTTCCAGTCTTGCCTTACAGTTACTCTCAACTAACTTTATGTAGAAAGCTCAGCTGTATAGCCTGACAAAACCCTGAGCAGTAGAAGTTGGCCTCCTTTTGGCACTAATTGAAGTGAAGCAGCTCTTCCCAGTTAAGAGCATTTTAACTCAGAAAAGAAGAACAGCTGTCCAAGTACAATAGTCACTTTTGAAAAAGAGGAGGGGAGCTGACCAACAATGCCATCCACACACATGTGTGAGAAAGATCTGCCATCAGTCACTCACAGTCCTTCCTTCCCTCTCTCCTCATGCAGCTGAAAAAGAAAAAACTCTTCCATTTCACAGCTCAGCACAGCCTATTTCCTCAGTTACTTTGAGCACTTTGCTTTTAAGATCTCTGTGGTGGCAGCAGCATAGAAGGAGCAAGAGGACTAAGAGTTGAGCTGAAGAAGCCAAGGGAGTATGTACATTCATGAGAAAAAAGCAAGGCAACCAGGGAAAGGTGATTGACACTCATGAGGTGAGTGGGGCAGGGCATATTTTAGGTTCGGAGCAGCTGTTGATGGATCCAATGGTGTGCACCAATGAGGGACATGCTAAGGCCGATGTGAGGGCATCTTCCCTTGTTTGTGTCCTTTAGCTGCAGCCCAGGTTGCCTGGGGGCAATTTCCTGGAGACTTTGTTTTTCCTGAAGGAAGAGGGTACCCAGATCCAAGCAGGAGTAGTATAAGCAGGACACACCAGTGGGTGAATAGACATAAGGCAAGCTGATGGGTGGGCTATGCCAGACCAGGGGAGATCCATGGCAGGAGTGGCAAGTGCTGCAGTTACCTGCAGCACCAGTGCCATGTTTGCATACCTCCCGCCAAGAGGAGCCAGGATACACTTGCACTAACTGCAAGTTAGTTTCCCTCAGGAAGAAGGTGAGAGGTCTAGAGTACACCATCACCTCACTCTGGGAGTAAAGGGAGGGGGAGCAATCCCTAGGCACTGCCCAAGAGGACCTCCAGGCCACCCAGAAACAGTTCCCTTCCAGACAGGATGGATGCATTAGAATGCATTAATAGAAGGATTACTTTCAAACCATGAGAAGTAGTAATTCCCCTATACTCCTCACTAGTCAGACCCCATCTGGAATATTGTGTCCAGTTTTGGGCACCAAGATTTAAGAAAGATGCAGAAAATTAAAAAGGGTCTAGAGGAGGACAACAAAAGTAACCCAGTGTTTGGAAACACTGCCCTGTGAGGAGAGACTGAGAGAACTGGGCATGTTCATCCTTGAGAAGAGAAGACTGGGAGGGTGGGGAACACATGCTATCCCTCTATAAGTATCTCAAAGGCTGTCACAAAGAGGAAGGTCAATATTTCTTCTGGCTGATACCAGGGTACAGGACACTGATTAATCAATTCAAGCAGTGACAACCCAGATTCAGGCTTGATATCAGGAAAAGCTTCCTCACTTCAGAGCATACAACAGTGAAACCAGTTGCCTAGAGTGGTTGTGGGCTCTCCCACATTAGAAACATTCAAAAAGAAGCTGGACAGCCATCTGAGTGGGATTTTTCTCTGCTTGAACAGGCTGAGGCCACAAGTCCCTCAGGGGACCAGGCAGACTATCTTGAGAGCTGCTCCTGGAGAGGCAACTGATGAGACACAGCCCCCTAGCTCCATGGGGAGAAGGGAAAGGCAAATTATTGTCATCAGGGACTCCTTACTAAGAGGTAGCGAGGTGTGCCAACCAGATCTAAAGGATAGGAAAGTCTGCTGTCTGCTGGTTGCACGTACCCAGGATGTGACAGACAGACTGGTGCATCTTCTTCCCTTGAAAGGTCAACAGCTGTTTCTAGTGATCCATATGGGAATGAACAACACAGCCAGACGGGGACTGGGAGGGATCAATCAGGACTTCAGGGCTATGGGCAGGAAACTCAAGGGCCTGAAAGCCTCAGTCTTATCAGTCCGTGAACATGGACCAACCAGGGAAAGGAGGGTTGCAGAGACAAATGACTGGCCAAGGAAACATTTCAGGTTCCTTGAATACAGCAACCAGTACCTTGCCGAAGGACTTCCAGCAAGGGATGGGATGCACCCCACCAGGATGGGGAAAAGGACCTTTGGGAATGCTATAGTGAGATGTGTCCAGATGGCTTTAAACTAATGGGGTGGGGGGGAGGACCTCCAGAAACCAGTCAGGATTGGTCAAGTGAAGGAACAGGATAGGGGCCCCAGGAGAAGGGTGATGTAGGGACTGCAAGAGATGGCGTGGTAACGGCTGTGCCTGCAGTGCTAGGGAGGACAGGAGAAAGGAGGAGGCTGGGGAAGCTAGGGAATGAGATCCACAGAAAAGAGCTGAGACGTATGTACACCAACAGTAGGAGCATAGGAAACAAGCAGGGAGAGCTTAGGGTTCTCCTGGAAATAGATGGGTGTGACCTGGTGGTGATCATGAATACGTGGTGGGACAAAAAGCAGAACTGGAATGCCAACAAAGAAGTTTATGCTTTGTTTAGGAAGGACAGAAAGGGAAAGAGGGAAGGGAAGTAGCACTATATCTTAAGAAAGGATATGATGCAATGAGTTAGGGGGCGGGGTAGAAGGGGACCAGGTAGAGACAATCTGGGTATGATAGGTCTAGATGGGAGCAGGGATCTGACAGTGGGGGTATGTTATCATGGAAGATGCTCTGATATCTCAGGGGAGGGACGTGGTTATAATGTGAGATTTCAACATCCCTGATATTAGTTGGGAGATGCACACAGTGGCAGCTTGGCATCGCTGCTTTCTGGAAGCTGTGGAGGGAGGATTTTTCACCAAGAAGCAACGGGATGGGGTGGGGGAGGAGGTAACATCCTAGACCTGGTTTTGACCAACAGAGGGGATCTGGTGAATGATGTGCAGACTAGGGGAGCTCTGGATGGGAATGACCACTCCATCCTATTCTTTGAGATCAGGAGGTCAAGGATGGGGGGTAGGTCAAGTTCTAAGAGACAGGACTTCACAAGAGCCACCTTTGGGCAATTAAACACCAGGCTGAAAGAAGTATCCTGAGAGAAGGCACTGGAAGGCAAGGAGGGGTGGGTGGCACAAAAAAGGAAGGTCTAGAAGCACTGATCTAGAAGCACTGACCACTGGTCAGTAAAACAGGGAAGCAAAAAGAGGTGGTATTACTGATTAGAAGTAAAAGGGACTGCCACAGGAAATGGACATTGTGGCAAGTGCAAAAGGCGTATCAGGAGGAGGCAGTTCAATGCAAAACAACTCTTTGCAAGGTTGAGACTTATGACAAATGTCAAGAGCAACAAAAACAGCTTCTATTCCTATGTAAATAGAAAGAGCAAGGGGAGGAAGGCAGTGAGGCTGCCTGAAGAGAGGGAGGGGATCTGGTAACTGATGTAAGGAAACAGGCACAGACGTTAATGATTAAGGTCCTGATGGGTTACACCAGAAGGTACTTTGGGAATTGGCAGGGGTACTCTCACATCCACTGGCCTCAATTTTTGAGGACTTGTGGAAAACAGAAGTTACAGAAGATTGAAGGGTGGCATCAGTGATCCCAATCTTCAAAAAGAGTAGCAGAGGGGGCAAGGAGAATTACAGCCCAGTTAGCTTTATGTCCATTTTGGGAAAGCAAATGGAAAGGCTGATAATAGGGAAAGCTCTAGAGATCCTGGATAGGGAAGGGAGGTTGACAGAAAATGGCTTCTGAAAAAATAGGTCCTGCCAGAAAAACTTTGTGGACTTCTACAACAGGGTTTTGAGGTGGCTATATTGGAGGGAGGGGAGAGCATTGTGGATGTGGTTTACCTGGATTTGGGCAGAGCCTTTGACGAGGTGCCACATGATATCCTGGATGAGAAATTAATGAGTCTTGAGATAGATCGATTGATTCATTGTCTGATGGATTAGAGCATGGTTGATGAAGAGGGTAACTATCAGTGGGGAGTCATCAAGATGGAAACATAGAAACATAGAAAACAAAGCAAGGCAGAAGGGGTCTCCCGGGCCATCTAGTCTGACCCCCAACTTCAGTCAACTCCACTCATGACATGACCATCATGTGCATGTCTAGCCTATCTTTGAACACCCTCACCGATGGGGCCTCAACCACCTCCCATGGAAGCCCATTCCTTACCCTTGGGGTCCTAACTGTCAGGAAGTACCTCCTGGCATCCAAATTGAACCTTGGTTCCCTCAGCTTTGCTCCATTGGAATGCGTCCTGCCCTCCTGTGCAGGGAAAAACAGGTATCTATTCACCTCCATGTGGCACCCCCTCACGTACCCATATGTCAACAACAGATCCCCTCTGAGTCCCCTCTTCTCCAGGCTGAAAAGACCCAGTCCCCTCAGTCTTGCCTCATACGGCTTTCCCTGCAATCTGGCCACCATCCTTGTGGCCCTACGCTGCACCAATTCTAACGTGGCTATATCCTTCCTGTAATGTACAGCCCAGAAGTGAACACGATACTCCAGTTATGAGCACACCAGAGTCATACAGAGTGGTAGTAATGCCTCTCTCAATCTAGAAGCCACATTTCTGGCTATGCAACCAAGGGTGGTGTTTGCCCTGCTGACTCATGATTAACCTACAGTCAACCAGCACCCCGAGGTCCCTTTCATAAGTGCTGCTCTCCAGCTACTTGTCCCCTAATCTGTACTTATGAAACCCATTCCTATGCCCCAAGTGCAAGACCTTGCACTTATCTGCACTGAATGCCATCCTGTTATCTGTTAATCTGTTCTACAACTATTTTTTTACTCATAAAAATGTGAAGCAAAGTGACAAAGTGATCGATGTGAAGCGATCGTGCGGGGGGGGGATGGGCGCAATTGCGGGAGTGCTGGGGGGGCGGGCATGGGCCAGCGGGGGGAGGGGGCGTGGCCTGTGGGGGGAGGCGGGCACAGGGGGAAGGTGGGCATGGGCAAGGGGGACGGGCACAGGGGGCGGGGGTGCAGGGGGCAAAGGTGGGCACGAGCGCAGGCGCGGTCGGGCAGGGAACACAGGTGCAATTGCGGCCATCTCTCCCCCCCAGGATGAACGTGGCCATCTCCCCCACAGCACGACCGCGACCGTGCCCATGCAGGGAAGGTGGGCACACTCGCGATCGTCACCCAATGTGGAGTTCACAACCTGTGGCAATTTTTTTATGAAATTTCTGTTCCTGACCCGATTTGGTCGTGAACTGAGGTGTTCGTGAGCCAAGGTACCACTGTACAATGACTGAGCTGTATTTTATTGCTAGGTTTTAAACTTAATTTTGTTGTGGGTGTGCCTGGGGAGCGCAAGGGTGCCACCATTGGGGTGGTAATGGGCAGGGGAAGATATGGCGGTGAGGGTCTAAGAAGAAGGATGGACAGATGTCTCATATCTGTCCCCTCTTCGGGTTATTCCCCCAGCTGGAGGGTTCCTGGTAGGTTTATCAACTACCACTCAGGCCTGACGGTGCTGTTGGTGAACACTAGGTCAGTCCATAATAAAACATCCCTCCATGATTTAATCATGGATGAGCAGGCTGACCTGGCGTACATTACAGAGACCTGGGCAGGAGAAGGGGAGGGATGTCTCTCTTACTCAGCTGTGTCTACCCGGGTACCTGATCCAGTATCAGCCACTTCCTGGGGGGAGTGGAGGTGGGGTCACTCTGGTTCATCGAACCTCAATTTCCCTCATGGGACTTCTGGTCCCCTCAAGACCAGGTCTAGAGTGTTTATACCTGTGTTGGGTGATCAAGAGAGATTAGGGATTCTGCTGGTATACAGTGCACCCTCCTGCCCATCAGACTCCCTAGCTGAGCTGACAGAGATCATCTCGGACCTGGTGTTGAGGACACCCAGGATGTTGGTTTTGGGGGACTTCAATCTTCATGCCGCGGCTGTTCTGACCGGGGCAGCTCAGGACTTCCTGGCCTCCATAACTGTCATGGGGCTGTCTCAACATGTCATGGCCCAACCCATGAAAGAAGTCACACTCTGGACCTGGTTTTCTTGATGGGGCAGGAAGATAGTGATTGGGAAGTGAGGAAGTTGTGTTTGACTCCCTTGTCATGGTCAGATCACTTCCTTGCTCTGGGCTGACCTTCACCTCTGTAAGGGTGCAGACCCTGTTAACATGGTCTGCCCCTGGAGCCATATGGATCCTGATGGATTCCTGAAGGCTCTGGGGAACTTTTTCAGTTGATAAAGCTGGCTTTCCTGTTGATGTCCTGATCGATTTGCGGAATGGGGAAATGACCAGGGTAATTGACATGATCGCTCCTAAGTGTCCCCCCCTGTCAGGCAGAGCCCGCTCATCGCCATGGTATACACCTGAGTTGCTGGCAATGAAGCGGGCTGCGAGACAACTAGAACGCAAGTGGAGGAAATTACGGGATGAATCTGACTGAAAACGATTACATGTCATTATCAAGCCTATGCTGTGGCGGTGAGGGGCGTGAAGAAGAGATTCTTCTCCACTCCCATTGCCTCCTCACAATGCCGTCCAGGGAAGCTCTTTCGAGTGGTGCATGGCCTGATACATCCTGGTCCTAAAAAAGATCCAGTGGCACCATCGAGAGCCCACTATAATGATTTCACCCAGCATTTTAAGGAGAAAATCACTCAGATTCATCACAAGCTGGATTGCACAGTTGATAGAATTCCATTATGGGAAGTGTCCAGAGCCCAGTCTGGTCCATCATTGTTGGATGAGTTCTAGCTGATGTGACCTGATGTTGTGGACAAGGTGCTTGGACTGGTACATCCTACCACCTGCTTGCTTGACCCTTGCCCTTCCTGGCTACTAACCAAAGTCAAACACGGAATTGGTTCCTGGATCCAGGAGGTCATTAACACTTCGCTGAGGGAGGGTTGGGTCCCTTCCCCTCTGAAGGAGGCAGTGATCAGGCCCGTCCTGAAGAAGGCATCCTTGGACCTAGAGGTGGCTGCCAATTACAGACCGGTGGTCAACATTCCATTCTTGGGCAAGGTGTTGGAAGGGTGGTGGCGGGACAACTCCAGGCACTCATGGATGAAACGGATTATCTGGACCCATTTCAGTCCAGTTTCAGACCCAGTTACAGTACTGAATCTGCCTTGGTCGCCCTGTATGATGACCTGTGCAGGGAAAGGGACAGGGGGAGTGTGTCTTTTTTGGTTCTCCTGGACCTCTCAGCGGCTTTCAATACCATCAACCATGGTATCCTTCTGGATAGGCTGGCCACTTTAGGAGTAGGAGGCACTGCTTGGCAGTGGTTTCGCTCCAATTTGGCTGGACAATTCCAGAAGGTGGTGCAGGGGGACTATGGTCTGGATACTTCAATTGGTTCAGAACAGAGCTGCCAGATTGCTGTTGGGGGTCAGTCGCTATTCTAATATAACACCGGTTCTTTATCAGCTTCACTAGCTTCCAATGGAAGCCCAGGCCCAATTTAATGTGCTGGTAGGACAGTGGTTTAAACTGCTGTGCTGCTGGGCTGGTTGACTGAAAGGTCGCCGGTTCAGGTCTGCACAATGGGATGAGTTTCCATTGCTCTGTCCCAGCTCCTGCCAACCTTGTAGTTTGAAAGCACGCAAATGAAAATAGATAAAAAGATAGATATATGGCTTACCCTGCAAATCAGCCACCAGCCTAGTGGCCCTACACTGCACTGAGTGCAACCTTGCTATATCCCTCCAGTATTGAAGGGCCCAGAACTGAACACAATACTCCAGCTGTGGATGCACCAGAGGTGTATAGAGTGGCAGCAATACCTCTCTCGATCTAGAAGCTATGCTTCTGGCTATGCATCCAAGGTGGTATTCACACTCCTGACCACCGCATCACACTACTGACTCATATTTAGCCTGCAGTCAACCAGTACCCCAAGATCCCTTTCAAGAGTGCTGCTCTCCAGCCACTTGTCCCCTAACCTATTCTTATGACACCCATTCCTATGCCCCAAGTGCAAGACCTTGTACTTATCCACATTGAACACCATCCTGTTGTCCCCAGTCCACTTCCATAGTCTATTCTGATCATTTTGAATCTAGAGTCATAGCCACCACCTCCATTTTAGTATCATCTGCAAATGTGATCAGCAGACTTGTCACCCCCTCCTCCAGGTCATTGACAAAAAGATTGAACAGGATCAGTCCCAGGACAGAGTCCAGGGGGACCCCGCTCATCACTGTCTACCATCCCAATGATTCCCAACTAATAGTAACCCTCTGCTTTCAGTCCATCAGCCTTGCCCTAATCCATCAGACAGGGCATCAGTCTAAACCAAAACTCCTCAATTTCTCAACTAAAAAATCAAGCAGCACTTTGTCAAAGGCCTTGCTGAAATCCAGGTAAATTACATCCATCGTGTCCTCTCCATCTAGCCACCTCGTAACCTTGTCATAGAATTCCACAAGTTTCATCTGGCTGGACCTCTTTTTACGGAAACCATGTTGTGTGGCCGCCAACCTCCCTTCCCCATCTAGGGACTTCAGAGGATTTCCTATTATGAGCCTTTCCATTGTCTTTCCCACAAGGCTAACCAGCCTGTAATTCCCCATGTCCCCTCTGCTACCCTTTCTGAAGACTGGGACCACTGACACCACCCTCCAGTCCTCTGGAACCTCACCCGTTCTCCACGAGGCCGCAAAAGTTGAGGCTAATGGACATGAGAGTTCCCCCACTAACTCCCTAAGGACCTTCGGTTTTAACCCATCAAGGCTTGGTGTCCTTGTAACGTCCAGTGCCCTGAGAAGCATCTTGACTTCTAGGAAGGTGATTCGAGTTTATGCCACTAAATTCCCAGGTTCATCTGATCCCCCATGCGGATCTCTCCCATCCTGCTTTGGAGAGAATACAGAGGCAAAATAGTCATTTAGCATCTGTGCATGTTCCCTCACATCAGTCACCGAATCCCCTTCCTCCTTATTAAGCCGTCCCACCACCTGTCTCCCCTTCCTCTTGCTCTCTACATGGTGCTAGAAGCCTAGTGAAGAATCCTTCTGCAACAAGCCTCCACCCCGTTATACCCTTTTGTCTACTTGCCCCAGTGCCCATTTCCTACAGAGGTTCCTCTTATGCCTAATGCCTCTTACCACTTCTCTTCTCATCCACAGGGACACTCTCCTTCGCCTCCCCGCCTTGCTAACTAGGGGTATCGACAAGGCTTGCACCTCCAAGGTCTCCCTTTTTAGTGCCATCCACCCTTCCTGAACTCCTTTGCCTTCCAGTATCCTCTCCCAGGAGACTTTCTCCAGTTTGGTCTTCAGTTGACCAAAGCTGGCCCTTGTAAAGTCCCAACTTCTAATATGTGACCTGCCACTCATCCCCTTTCCCCTGATTTCAAAGCAAAGAATGAAGTGATCACTCACATCCAGAGCTCCCCTATCTGTACCCCATCTATCAGCTTCTCCCTACTGGTCAAGACCAAGTCAAGGATATGCCCCCCCCCCCATTACCTCCTGAACCCTCTGAATGGAAAACCCTCCCTCTATACCCTCTAGGAAGTGATGTGAGCTGGCCATCGCCACCAAGTAAGACTGAAATCTCCCATAATTACTGTGCCCCACCCCAAATTATCCTTCAGATATGGTCTGTCAGGACATCATCGTCCAGGGTTTCAATTTGACTTGGAGGGCAATTATACCCCACTGTCAGGTCCCTCCCCCTGTTGAAACCCATTAGTTCCACCCAGACCACCTCTACCAGATCTCCATCTGTGCCACATTCTATCTCATTGCACCCTGTCCCTTCCCTACACCTCCTCCCCTCTGTCCCTTCCTGCCCTTTCTAAACAGGTCATACTCCTCTATTTTTACATTCCAGTCTTGCCTTTCATCCCACCAAATTTCTCTGATCCCCTCTGAAGACGATTGGAGTATATCTCTCAGTGCCTTATACCAAGTCAGATAATTAGTTGATCTATCCATAATTGCCAACGCTATAACAGCAGCTCTCCAAGGAATTAGACAGAGTGCTTTTTGTTACCTAGCATCTCTCAAATGAGAATTATTGGGACTAAATGAGGAACTGTCTTCATTCAAAGCAAGTGCAGAGCTTTTCTTCCTGTGCTCTTTTTTCTCATGGGCAATTGGGACTTCAGAAGTTTATCAAGTTGCAGCTGTATTAAAATAGTTTAACAGGAACAAAGTAGCATAGAACTCTCACTGGTATGCCATTCTGCATTTTGGGGACTTCCACCTGTTATGTCATACTGTATTTTGCACACATGCCATATCACAGAACCATGCTTCCTTTGCACCTCTGTTAGGTATAGGTCACCTGACAATAAAGTACATGTAACATTCTTTTTGCATCAGAAGAGGCTCTACTAATAACTGGCACTAATGTAAAATGTGATATTCCGATAGATGATAAAATGGCAACAGCTGCAGAAAGTAATATGAGGAAAAGGCTGGAGCCACTGTAACAGCTGGAGCTAAAGCAGAGGGAGATTTCTCAAAAGTTCCTCTGAGTGAGGTCATTTGACATTGGGGAACAAACAATTTTAGATGGGTTGCTGAATTTTACCCAAGGGTCAAGTAATCAAACACGTCCTAGTATAAGTCATCACATTTGGGGGCATATGATTATATAAAAGACAGAGCTAAGATTCTGCAGATATTTTATTTCAGTCAAAATTGCCTTTAAAAGTCAAAAGGACTTAATATTGAGAGGGGAACATTCCAGGAACTATATTTGTGCTACAGATATTTCCTCCTGAGATGCATTCTTGGAATCCAATTAGTTGTTGGATTTGCTATCTTTTGTTTTAGTTGGAATTGTTTGTTTAGAATCTCCTTTTTTTAAAAAATTCCCATTCATTTTGGACTCCTTTTTTCCCTAGAGTCATTTGCCATATGACCTTACTTACTCATATCATTGTCCTGGGTTTATTTGATAGGTGTGAAAGGATGATTTGAATCAAGGGAGTGTAGGAAGATTAAAAAGGTAACAAAGAAAATTACTTAGCCTAAAGGGGGAGCGGGGGGGGGGGGCTAAGATCACAGAGTGCAAGAAAAGAGGCATGTAGCCAGCATGGCCAAATACAGTGGTACCTTAGCTCACGAACACCTTAGTTCACAACCAAATCGGGTCGCGAACAAAAATTTCATGAAAATTCTGACTTGGGTCTTTCTTGCAGGAGTGCACCCATGACAGGATTTCTTTGAGAAGCACCACCCCAACGTAAGTGTAACGAACAGAGTGTTGAATCTGATGAACGATAATGTGTTCTCTCTTTTCCGGAGGATTATGCAGCACAGGAAAAAATAAGTGACTATAGACAGATTTTTCATCAAAATTGACCCTGCAGCTAAAAGACAAAGAAGAGAGGAAACCCCTGAAAGAGATCTCCCCAGTGTCCTTATGGAGGGGGACTCTCCCTCAAAACAATAACCTGCCTCCCACCTAGGTTAGTGTTCTCCACTGTACTGTACAGTTTTTGTCACTTTGTTGTTCTTTGTCACTTTGTTTCAAATTTTTCTGATTAAAAAAATAGTTACAGAATGGATTAACCTTATTTACATTGAATCTTATGGAGAAATTTGACTTGGGTCACAACCAATTTGGGTCACAACCAGAGTCGTGGAACGGATTAAGTTTGTGAGCTGAGGTAGCACTGTACTAGCTCAATGACTTCCTGATTGTTTATTGGCAAGCTTGGCAGGACAAAATGAGCCTGTTGTACATCACCAGGTTGCTTAAGGAGGGCCGGTATTGGAGCAGAGCGGAGTAGGCGGGCGGAAAGATTGTAAACTCCAGGTGCCCTAGCCAATGAGGGGAAAGGTGGAGGGCAAAGCGGCCGGGGGCAGGGCATAAAATGGGATGTGAACATGTGCTGAGTTGAACTGGAAAATGGGAAGGAAAACATTTCCCTTTGTTGCAATACAGTTTTAAAAGTTTAAAAGTTTAAAAAGAATGCATGCTTGGAATATTGTTATCTTCCAAAGGAATGCATGCTTGGAATATTTTTATCTTCCAAAGTGTTTCTAACAATCATGGGGGCTCATCCAGGATTCTCCTAAATCTGTTGTTGGCCCGGATCAGTGAGTGACTATGGGGGAGGTACCTCGCTGAAAATTTCAGCAACCCCATGGGCAACGCTGATCAGTGTGAGGGCAAACAGAGACCCATGACTAAATGAAAATCCGGCAGCAGAGACTTCTAAGGGCCCTGAGGGGTGGGGGAAGCTGGTGGTTCAAAAGGATTTACTCAGGGGGGGAAACTTGATAGATGCATCTGAGTTTAGGTAAGGAATCTTTATTTCTCACCTGAAGGAAAGGACTGGGAAATAAAGTGTTTAAAAAGGAATGGGAAGTAAAGTATTTTAAAAGGGGAACTCCCCTAGACATGTACATGGGAGGCATGTCATGAGTGGAGCCAACTGAAGGGGGGGGGGTCAGACTGGATGGCCTGGGAGGCCCTTTCTGACCTGTCCTGTTTCTATACGGGTAAAGGGACCAAGGAAAGATGCTTTCCTTGAAAGTTCCTGGGGAGGATTTTAAGGTTCTGGGATAGCTTTCTGGGTTGGGGGTCTGGGAAAAGGTAAAAATGAAAAACTACTGTGTATTTGTATGATGGATGGGAATCCCACCTTTAAAGTGGGCGGGGGGGGGGAGATAATTAGTCATGGTTAATAGGTAGTTCTTGCAGATTGGTCCTAAACTGTGGGGCCTTTTAGGAAAGAACTGCCCAAACTTTCTGGAGGTCCAGTTGAAGCATGGAAACAGGTTACAGTGGCTAGCAGATTTTTTTGAAGAAGGAACTAAGGCTGGATTTTTGAGTTTGGGTTTTTGTTTTTGGGTTTGTTTGTTTGGTTGGTTTGGGTATTTTGTTTCCTCGTGGGGGATCCAGTGGGTGACTAGAGGTATGTGGATTTGAGGGAACCTCACAAGAGCAGGGGATGCTCTGTGCTGGCTTCCAGAAAGGGGAATTAGGAATTATTAGAGTGTATCTGCAGGTGGCGCAGTGGTTTAAACCGCTGTGCTGCTGGGCTGGTTGATCGAAAGGTCGCCAGTTCGAATCTGAACAATGGAGTGAGTTCCCATTGCTCCGTCCCAGCTCCTGCCAACCTTGCAGTTCAAAGCATGCAAATGCAAATAGATAAAAAGGAACCACTTTGGTGGGCAGGTAACAGCATTCCGTGCACTTCGGTGTTTAGTCCTGCCGGCCACATGACCACGGAGACTGTCTGTGGACAAACGCTGGCTCCCTCAGCTAGGAAACCGAGATGAGCACTGCCCCCTAGAGTCAGGCATGACTGGACTTTAATGTCAAGGGGAAACCTTTACCTTTACCTTTTTATTGCCAGTATAGGGTTAAGGGAATAAAGGGATGGTACTTTGGAACAAAAAGAAAGGTGAAAACTGCATCTGAGGGACTGGAGAGGCTGAAGGAAAAATGGATTCAGGAAATCCAGCCCATCAGATATTGCTGGAGTATCAGTTTGTGAAGGAAGGCAAGGTAGGATGTTGGACAGAAATTGGAATGATGGGAAGTGAGGACGTTGGAAGATTTGTTGAGGGAGGTTCAGAAAGCATGTAGGAAAGAAGGAAAAAGATTTGTTCAGGTGAAAAAATGTGCAAAGGGAAAGCACTGTGTGGTGTGGTTTTGCACTAGTGGAAGGGAGTTGTAATCTCATGGTTTGGATTGGAACTTTGTAGATGTTGCAAGTGAAAGTAGAGGCAGGTAGGGCAGATGGATCATGGCAAAAAAAGAAAAGGGAGGAGGGAATCCTGCCTAAGGATCCTGAAGGGATTCCCAGAGACAGAATTGAAGAGAAAAAGGAGGGAAAACAGAAGCGAAGATATAAAAGGGAAGGGTATTCTGTCTTGAGGAGGTTTGTTGGTAAAAATCTTGGAGATTTGAATGGTTGTGTTTAGCAATCAGCCTGAACAGTGGCAGGCTGGAGTTCAATAGAGTGAAGATTGCCCCTGGAGGCAGCGAAGGAGGGAGAGGGGGGGTTCTGTGGGTGCAGGCCTTGCATTTTCCCTCTCACATAAGGACTGCTGTTAGAAGTCCACCTTGTCAGGCAGGTAGTAAATATGTTCTTGGTTTTCTCTGGGCTGATTTCGTTTCTCTACCTGTCGAACATGCAATTGTTTGGAATGGGGAGTTAGAGTAAAAGGCAAAAGGAAAATTTTGCTGGATGGTGTGTATGTCATGTAAGAATGAAAGCATGTGAGGTGCAGGAATTCCTTGCTCTAAGGGTGGGGGGCATGGTGCTTGGTGTGTGAGAGGGCGTTTTAAGAGTTTGGATGAATGGTGATTGAGTGCTTTGGTATAAAACGGGGAAAAAACGTGTAAAGAATTCAACTGCTAAAATTTTTCATGAAAGCACAAAATGGAGGAATTGGGAGGAGCCATGAAGGCCATCAAGTTCAAACCCCTGCTGTTGCAGGGTACCATGTTACACACTTTTCATTTGGGTAAAGAAAAGAAGGAAAAAACAAATGAAAAAGAGCAGGGATTGGTCTACCTTATTTGCTGAGAGCACTCCATTATTTAAGGGACAGCAACTGGAGCTTTTTCTGGATTTGGTCTGGCCAACTGAATTCAGGAAAATGTGTGCTGCAGATTATGGATTTCTTGACTCCGTGGGCTTGGCCATCCCCACAGAGCCACGAAAAGGGGGAATGCTCTGGCAGAAGGTACCACCATTTTGTGAGTGTTGCAGAGGGAGCACACACATGAGCCTCTGAGCATGTGCAGAGTTCAAAGTGCTTTGGGAGGTTGGGGCAGTGCTGCTACCAGCCACAAGTTGGGGACAGGCTTGCACTGGTTTTCTGGATGGGTCCTGATGTATCTAGAAAAATATAAAAGGAAATCTTGGGGTATCTAAATTTGTTGGGGGGCTATAAGGTAATGCAACTGAGGCAAGACATTGGAGGTTCTTTAAGTGTTTGACGCTTATATTGCCTCAGAAAAAATTCTGCGTGGGAAGGGATTGGGTTAAAACGAAAGATCTTTAAGCACTCTCAATGAAAGGCTGGGGGGGGGGGGTTAAGGAAGGGAACCCTCTAGAAGTAGTACTGTGGGCATGAATGCATTAATTCTTTGTGTTGGCCACCAGGAGTTTTGTGTGGGAAGGGGGGAAATGCGTTCTGAATTCTGAGTATACCATCTTGTGGCTATGGCACAACACAAAAATTAGAGGGGGGGGAGGTACGTAATGGATGAAACTGGGGCTGTTTGGGTGTGTGTGCGCGCACACATGGGTGCACAGTGGGAGGGGCTCTTTTCAAAAATCCCAATGAGGCTACTTTTCCCTGTGGGTTCAACAAGAGTGTTGTTCCATTTTTCTCTTTCTTTCTTTTTTTGCAATGTTGCCAAATGTTTTTGATCAGGCCCCAAATTTTACAAGGAAAGGGATCTATGGAGTGTGCTTTGTACAAGAAAAAAATAAATATTGATGGTGCTAAAGAGAATTTTCCTTACAGTAGCCTAATGTTTTGTGGGGGGGGGGGGGGGGGCTAAGCCCATCGCTAGCCCAAGAAAAAGGCAAAGCGTTTTGTTTTGGGTTTTTTGGGGTTGGGTTGTTTGTTTTTTCCTTCTGTGAGCATAAACACTCATGCTCATCAAAATGCACAAACATTGGTTGAGAAGGGTGCTAGTTCAAATTGCATGTCTATGTAATGGATTTGGGACATTTTTGTATCTATGTATATGGGGGGTACCATATCTGTAAATAAGAAATTGTGTGATACCATGTGCTCATTGTATAATTTCCATCAGAAAGCACATTTTGCTTTAGCCAGGTCAAGCAATAGGTTTGTGAAGCACACAAGCTCAGCAAAGGGTTTCTCTTGTGTGCATTTTTGGCATTGGTTGGATTTGGTTTCAACATCTCAAACATTTTTCTTGAGACTGTGCTGAACAGACTTGTGGGGGGACCAGGTTTGAAAAGGACAAGGATATCTCAACTTTCTCTCCAAGCTAACATGGTTAACCAGTGTCTGTGAAGAGATGGAAAAGCCTTTTCTCTAATCCACCTGTTTTTGAGCTGTACTTTTCCAGACACCAAATGAACTGAAACTGCAGAGACTGTGATTTCTGTGTTCTGCCTTGCTTTTTGCATCATCCATGAGGAAGCAAAGGACTAACCAGGCAAACCGTGAGAGACAAGTTTTACAGCCAAGTTTACAGCTGAGTCCAGAAATTGAGTGAAGCCTAGACAACAAAATATCAAAGAATTGCCTCAAATGACTGACCTGGACATCAGGCAACTGCCTCATCTCACACTGCTCCCATCATGCAAAGCAGGCTAACCCAAGTCTGTTGAACCAAAAGGGATGGTGGCCTTAAACAGGGTATTCATCATCATGAAGGTATCTTTAAGTCAATAGGTCAAAAAGGAGGGGGCCTAAGGAGCAAGGAACCAGGCCTCAGAATAGATTGAGCAACAGCACTGCAAAAATGCAGGGGAGCAAGGTGAGAGTAGACTGGCTGGCTGCAAAGAGTTTAGTGCCAAAGGAGGGGACAAACAGATCAAGGGATTTGATTAAGACAATCCCCATCTGAGCTGAATAGATAGAAGCTGCTTCCTGAGAAAGAGGAAGTATCAGGAGTTATCTGAACTGGCTAATTTGTTTGGCTGATGACAAAAGGGGGAACTGTTGGAGAAATCTGATACAATCCTGGCAGAAGGGGGTTGCTCATATGCACCTCTGTGCTAAGATCAGATCTGGGCACTTTTCTGTTGGTATTGGCTGTTGGTTCAAGAGGATGGGAACTGATGGCTTGTATAGGGGCTGCTGGAGCCATTGTTTTGCTGATCAGGTAGGGCAGGTAAAGCTGTCAGATAGACAGCATTGCAATCACCCTCAGTTGCATGCCAAAATCCCTGTGTCTCAGTGGCAATTTCACAACGTGGGTACAGTGGAAGCAGGAATACAGCAAGTGCGGGCGGCTAATCCATAGTAGAAAGTCATGCAGCAAGACCTCAGGGAACCTCTGAAGTAGACTTTTAGACAATGATACTTTTAGTATGTCCACTGATGCTTATTGGCATAAGAGAAATAAGGGGGAGTTCATTTTTGGAATTGCACAAGGTAACATATGGTAATCAGGCAGTTTGTTACCCCTGGGGCCCCAGGTTGGCAGTCTGAAGCTTATGGAATGAAATTCCAATGCATCCAAATATTACAAACTATGATCTCTCACATCAAAGGCCCCATCAGATAATTAAGGGGCGTTTTGGATATGGGTGAGCAGGAAATTGTCTGGGGAATGAACTGGGATATGACAACTGCCCCAGGCAGTCAAAAGTGGCTTGGATAGTGGACCCCTTTTCAAAGGTTAGAGGATCTATGGTGTAAGGGAAGTCTTTTGAAAAGTCAACCAGTACCTGGAGGCCGGTGCTCTCCAGGTCCCTTTCACAAGTGCTGCCCTTTTGGCTCTGGCCTCTTGGCAGAGCAGCAGAGGCACAGGCTGGGAGAGAGTACTGAGTGGCCAGGGGACTGGTGAAGGCAAGGGAGGAGCTGGGCAGGGGAGCAGAGGGCCAGGAGCAGCGGAGAGGAAGGGAGGCAGGGCCAAAGAGACTAGAGGAGCCTGGAGGAAGCAGACGGGTGGGACCACTGGGCTGAGGGGCTGATAAGGCATCATCCCTTGTCTGCTTCCCTTAGCTGTGGCCTGGGCTGCCCGGGGACTCCCTTCCCTGGGAGGCGGAGGGATTTTTTGTTTGTTTGTTTTGTTGTGAGTTTTTTTAATTGCTTTGTTTTTCTTTATGTTTTGTTTTGTGCTGTTCTGTGTTTTACTTTCCTTTGTTTTTCCTCCAATTTAAATTTTATTTTATCCTTGTGTGTGGGAGGGTTGTCTGGGAGAACTGGGCGAGTGATGGGTACTGCAGGACAGACAAGATGGGGGATCAAGGTAGGGTCTCAGAAGAGTTCCCAATGGCAGACCAGGAAATGGCCTTGGCAGGAGTCATGGGTGTTGCTGTTCGCTGCAACAACTGCAACATGTTTGCCCTTCACTCCCAGGAGAGGCAGGGTTACGCTTGCCCTCGGTGCAAGCTGCTGGTCCTGCTAGAGGAGAAGTTGAGGTGCCTGAGGGCCAAGAGAGCTCTCCAGCCCCCCCCCCGGAGCAGCCCCCCTATGGACAGAGGGTTGAGGGAGAGGCCACGGGAGGAGCAGCTGTGGAGACATGGAGGCATGTCACCCACAGGAGGAGGAGGCCACCACGGCCTCCTCCTTCTCCTGGCACCAATCTGGAGCTGGGAAACAGGTTCTCTCCACTTGGGGAGGCTGGGGCTGATGAGGCCTTGGGGGACCAGCAGGACCCCCAGCCTGGGATGTCAGGTGGCAAGGGGGCCACTGCAGGAGAAGCGAGGGCCAGGGCATGGCTGCCCACCACCACCGGGAAGACACAGCAGCGGATAATTGTTGTTGGGGACTCCCTGCTGAGGGGCACTGAGGTGGCGGTGTGCCGCCCCAACCTGGAGACAAGGGAGGTTTGCTGCCTGCCGGGCACACGCATCCGGCATGTGAAGGACAGAGTGGAGCATCTTCTTCGCTCCGGAGATCACCAGCCGCTCCTGGTGATCCATGTGGGCACAAACGACGTGGTCAAGCAGGATGTGGTCAGGATCACCAGGGACTTCGAGGCCTTGGGGAAGAAACTCAGGGAGTTAAAGGCCCAAGTGACCTTCTTGTCAATCTTACCAGTCCGGGGATTTGGGCCAGGAAGGGACAGGAGGGTCTCTGAGGTGAACGACTGGCTTAGGGTGTGGTGCCAGAAGGAACGCTTCGGGTTCCTCGACCACGGCACTCGTTTTCTTGCCAATGGATTTCTGGCAACGGACGGGTTACACCTCACGAGGATGGGGAAAAGGTCCTTTGGAGATGCTCTAGTGAGCTTCGTTCAGAAGACTTTAAACTGAGCCGGGGGGGGGGGCGTTCAGGCCCCCCAGAAACATGTCTGCACTGAACAAGTGTGGGGAGAGGATCAGGGCTCTGGGAGCAGGGTTTTAGAGGTACTGCAGTGATTGACAGGACTCCTACAGAGAGGGACCAGGTATCAGGGAGGATAGGAGGAAGGAAGAGGTTGGGAACTTCAAGGAAAGGAAGCGGTGGGAAGGAGTTGAAGTGCATGTACACCAATGCTAGGAGCATGGGTAATAAGCAGGAAGAGCTTGAAGCTCTCCTGGGAATAGGAGAGTATAACCTGGTGGGAATCACAGAAACTTGGTGGGATGAAAGGCAAGTCTAGAATGTGAACATAGAGAAGTATCCCCTTTTTAGAAAGGACAGAAAAGGGGTGGGGTGTTACTTTATATGTAAGGGAAGGGATAGGATGCAGTGAGATAGAACGCAGCACAGATGGGGATTCGGTACAGGCAGTCTGGGTGAAACTTAGGGTTTTCGACAGGGAAAGAGACCTGACAGTGGGGGTATGTTATCGCCCTCCAGGTCAACTTGAGACCCTGGATGATGGCCTGACAGACCAGATTCTAAGGATATCTCGGGGGAGAGACACAGTAATTATGGGAGATTTCAGTCTCCTGGATATTACTTGGGAGACTCACTCGGCGGTGACAGCCAGGTCACGTCGCTTCCTAGAAACTATAGAGGGAGGGTTTTTCACACAGAGGGTCCGAGATGCGACGAGGGGGGGAAACATCCTCGACTTGGGCTTGACCAATAGAGAGGAGCTGATAGATGAAGTACAGATTAGGGGAGCTCTGGATGCGAGTGACCACTCCATCCTTTGCTTTGAGATCAGGGGACTGGGCACTTGCAGCAGGTCAAGCACTAGAAGCTGGGACTTCAAGAGGGCCAACTTTGGCCAAGTGAAGGCCAGACTGGGGAAAGTCTCCTGGGATAGGTTACTGGAAGGTAAACAAGTTGAGGAGGGGTGGATGGCACTCAAAAGGGAGGTTTGGAGGCGCAAGCCTTGACAATACCTCTAGTCAGTAAGGTGGGGAGACGGAGGAGAGCACCACCATGGATGCCAAAGGAGGTGGTTAGAGGGTTAGACGAAAGAGGAACCTCCATAGGAAATGGGTACTGGAGCAAATAGACAAAATAATATACCAGGAGGAGGAGGCCCGTTGCAGAAGGATTCTTCGCAAGGCTAAGGCTGATTACAAGCTGAGACTTGCAAAGAATATCAACAAAGCAACAAAGTAAACAGAGCAACAAACAGGACTTCTTTCAGCATGTAAATAGGAAGAGGAAGGGGAGACAAGTGGTGCAACCACTAAATAAGAAGATCCAGTGACTGACATGAGGGAACAGGCACAGATGCTAAATGATTATTTTGCCTCTGTGTTCTCTCCAAAGCTGGACGGGAAAGATTCACATAGGAGATTAGATGAGGCCAGGGACTTCGGGGCGCAGATTAGAGTCACCCCCTAGAAGTCGAGGGGCTCCTCAGGGCATTGGACATTACAAAGGCGCCAAGCCCTGACAGGTTACACCCAAGAGTACTTGGAGTGTTGACAGGGGTTCTCTCATACCCACTGGCCTCCATTTTTGAGGCCTCGTGGAGAACAGGTGAAGTTCCAGAGGACTGGAGGGTGGCATCAGTGGTCCCAATTTTCAAAAAGGGTAGTAGAAAGGACATGGGGAATTACAGACCTGTTAGCTTTATGTCCATTGTAGGAAAAAGAATGGGAAGGCTCATAATAGAGAGAGATCTAGTGATGCTAGATAGGGAAGAGAGGTTGAAAGCCACACAGCACGGCTCCTGCAAAAGCAGGTCCTGTCAGACAAACCCTGTGGAATTCTATGACAAGATTTCGAGATGGCTAGATGGAGGGGATTCAGTGGATGTGGTATACCTGGATTTCAGCAAGGCCTTTGACAAAGTGCCCCATGATATCCTGGTGGAGAAACTGAGGAGTTTTGGGATACACCAAAGCGCTGTCCGGTGGATTAGGGCATGGTTGACTGACCGAAAGCAGAGGGTAACCATTAGTGGGAAATCATCTGGATGGCGGCCAGTGACAAGTGGGGTCCCCCAGGGCTCTGTCCTGGGGCCAATCCTGTTTAATCTTTTCATAAATGACATGGAAGAGGGGTGAACAGTCTGCTGATCAAATTCGCAGAGGACACTAAAACTGGAGCAGTGGCCACAACTGAGGAGTAGGTGCTCCAAATCCAAAAGGATCAGGACAGACTATGGAAGTGGGCAGGAGACAATAGGATGGTGTTCAATGTGGATAAGTGCAAGGTCTTGCACTTGGGCCTGTCATGCCTAACGACTCGGAGGAGTTGTTAGCACGCGAAAGAGAGCCAGGAGCCCCCAGCGAGGATCAGGCTTTAGAGCAGGAAGATTTCTACTAGGTGCCCATGGCACAAACACCCCACCCCCTCACCACCTGACTCTGAAGTTTTTGTACAAGTTCCTGGTAATGTGGCTGGGCGGCCCGTGGAACAGTCTGTTGCCATGGAGAATGTCCAGCTGAGGAGAAGACTTCGACGCATGGACCAATTAGAAGAGAGGCAAGGTCAAAGAAGGAGGGAGAGGAGTTTATCTAGTCAGCGGGAGAAGGTGCGAGTTCGCTGAGTTAGGTCAACATCGTAAATCTCGGAGAGGTCAGAAAGGAGGGGGCAACTGTGTAGCTTAGAACTATCAACAGCAGCTCCTGTACTATCCATCGCCTTTATATCTTGTAGTTGTTTAGAATAAAAGGGCTTTACACTTTTATTGCCTGTGTCTGTGTGAGTAATTGGGATGAGTACTACGGCCTCAGACAGGGGCAAAGGAATAGGTGTCCTAAGTACAAGTTAGGTGACAAGTGGCTGGAGAGCAGCACTTGTGAAAGGGACCTCGGGGTACTGGTTGACTGCAAGCTAAACATGAGTCAGCAGTGTGATGCGGTGGTCAAGAGGGCGAACGCCACCCTTGGTTGCATAGCCAGAAGTGTGGCTTCTAGATCAAGAGAGGTATTACTACCACTCTACATGACTCTGGTGAGCCCAGAACTGGAGTATTGTGCTCAGTTTAGGGCCCCTCATTACAGAAAGGATATAGCCAGGTTAGAGTCAGTGCAGCGTAGGGCCACAAGGTTGGTGGCTGGTTTGCAGGGGATGGGGTATGAGGCAAGACTGAGGGAACTGGGTCTCTTCAGCCTGGAGGAGACTCAGAGGGGATATGTTGGCGACATACAGGTATGTGAGGGGATGTCACATGGAGATGGGTAGAGACCTGTTCTCCCTTGCAGAGGAAGGCAGGACATGCTCCAGCGGAGCAAAGCTCAGGGAGCCAAGGTTCCATTTGGATGCCCGTAAGTATTTCCTGACAGTTAGGACCTTGAGGGTGTGGAATGGGCTTCCACAAGCTGTAGTTGAGGCCCCATCGGTGAGAGTGTTCAACGATAGTTTGGACATGCACATGGTGGGCATGTCGTGAGTGGAGCCGGCTGGAGCCGAGGGTCAGACTAGATGGGCCAGGAGACCCCTTCTGACTCACTCTGTTTCTATGTTTCTAAACTCCAGGTACCCTAACCAATGAGGGGAAAGGAGGAGGGCGAAATGGCCAGGGGGCAGGGCATAAAATGGGATGCGAACATGTGCTGAGTTGAACTGGAAAATGGGAAGGAAACCATTTTTTCCCCCTTTGTTGCAACTCAGTTTTAAAAAGAACTTTCTGCATGTTTGGAATATTTTCTCTTCTGAAGGAAAGGAAAGAGTGTTTCTAACATATTAAAATCAGCTTTCCCAAAATCCAGAGTAAGTGTATGGCTATGCTCCAGTTTTGCTTCCTTTAAAACCAAGAATTCATGCATTTTGTATCACTTTTGCCCAGAGTTCCCATAGCTTTCTCTTTATTCACTAAGTCAAGTCATCCTTATTAGTATTAAGTCGAGGGCAGCCAATCCATTAGTTCTTTGCTTCACTTTCTGTAGAAGAAAATTATCTGCCATATATGACCATAATTTTTTGAGGGCCCACTTTAGGCAGAATTTGCCTCCCAACAGATAGCAGGATAATTGAAGTCTCTCCTTACAATCACATCACGCTTCCTTGAAATACTGGCAATGTGCTTTGCAAAAATGCCATCCTTATCTTCTCCTTGATTGGGTTGTCAGTTGTAGACTCCAACTATCATGTTCCATGTTTGTACCACTGCAGGAGGCACCAGTCTACTTATGCAGAGGCTGCCCTTCTCAGGAAGAGCACACGGACAGCATGTGGGATTTCACCAACAGGGCAAGCAACCCAAGGAGTGTATGTCTCCCATTCTGTCCCTTGCCATCTGTCTGCCTCCCATTTTGTCCCTGGCAATCCTCAGGACTCTCCATATGGCCCAGAGCTGCAGAACTAACAGCAGCCTTGGGAACATTTGCTCCACAGGATGTACTCCCTCTATCCAGAAAACAGGTGCCAAAACTGATGCCCTCCATGTGTCTTGTTGGATGGGGGAGGGGGCACTCCTACCAGCATGTATGAATTCTGCACATAGGGGGAAGCATGGACACACGTGCAGAGAGGGAGGGATATGAGTGTGTGGTTTGGTGTGCTTGTGCATTTGTATGGTGTGTGGCAGCAATGGGGAACCTTCCTGTGGTGCTACCCTGGAGCAACAGTGTATTTATGCTCAGGGCAGCATGTGGGTCAAAGAAAGAGGCAGGCAATGATTCTGAGCTGCAGGGGCCAATGGGATATGTACCACCATTTGGAAGGAAGAAACGAAAGCATGAGAACCACACATGCATAGAAATCACACAAATGTGTGAATCCAAGACACAAGGTGAGATACCATGCAGCATTGCTTAGTGTTATGTGTGAATATAGCCATTCTCTGATGTCTCTGTTGACCTGCATAGAGACTACAAACTCTCATCATGGCCGTTCTTTCCACAACATGTGGTAACTGGAATCCACAGCTCACATTCTGTAATTCATACCTAAGTAGTCCTTACCAACTCATTCTTCTACAACATTGTCACAAAGTGCCTACTGTAAAAGATCCCCAAATTAAGGGAAAGCTGTGCGATGACTTTTGCTGTGCGATGACTTTTTAAAATTTTGTAGGTCAAACCATTATTATGTAGATTTTTTCATTTAGAAGGGATTACATCTTAAATTAACTAAATGTTGATTGCAACCCTCTTGTGGAAATATTTCAGGCAAAGGATTTTCAGATTCAATGTTTCTCTGGCCTGAGGTACTTTCTGCTTTTGTCAAAAATAACACTATAATGCAACTAGTGCTTTTTTTGCTAACACAGGATGAGGGATATGGAATATTCAAATAAGCATCCTTCCCTTAGTATTCCTCTGAATATCAAACACTGGAGACAGTCATTTATTTACTTAAACCAAAATTCAGTACAACTTTACCGGGGACAGGAAAACCACCCCCAAACATCTAGCTGGCTGCTAGTCAAAGAATACTAGACTAGATGGCCCTGATCCATTCTAGAGGTCTGCTGCAGCAAAGCTATTTCTTACCCATCAAAACAGCATATATATGAGTTGAGAGGAAGAAAGAAGTCAATCTTGATGTTCACTACTGCTTGAGCAGGAGAACACTTGTCTTGTTTGGGATAATTTTGATCTAGTACTTGGACTGAACCCTGATTCCCCTAAGGGTCCAACAAAATTCCAACAAAGTATCTCTCTTTCATACACATGCATGCACACCCACACAAGCACACCCCTCCTAAAATTGCAGCAATTTGACCTAATGAATAAAGTAGGTAGGCTGCCCTCCCAACCTTACTGAAATTTGAGCATTGCCTTAACAGCCACCTGGTTGAATTCCCTTTTTTTTAGTGTCTTACTGTTTAGCTCAATGTTTAGCACAATGTGTGACAGTTTGATGTAGAGTACATGGAACAAAAAGGCATTTTGCCATCTGAATTGGAGATTAATTATTATTTTTTTTTGTAGGGGGTGGTCTCCAGATGGGAAAATTATCATGCTGAGAAGCCTTTATAATCTGTGGGAAATGATGTTTCCTCCTGCAAGCATGAAAACCATGACGAAACTACAGAGTTTGACAAAAAGAAGGCTGTCTGTGTTCATGCAGCATAAAAATACAAATCTGTTCTTGTCTTGTAGTTTGTTAGTTCTTAATTAAAGAGGCATGTTGGTAGGAATTTACATGTCCTTGTCATCTACAAGGACAAAAACAAACAAACCAACACTCCAGCATTATTTTACACTGAAGGCATTCAAGGAATTGTGATACTATTCTTGACTTTATGATGCATGAATATGTGAAACAACAAAGTAAATCAGTAGATAAAAAAATCTGCTTAAACATACTTAAGTCACCTTGCTGCTGTAAGAATTTATGAAAGGGAATTTTCTTCATTTCTTTGCTTCCTTTGTTTAAGTATGGTATCTCTTCCCTTGGGGTAAAGCTTTACATACATGCACAGTAAAGCAGAAAGAAGTTTTGTGGTGGTGCAAGGCACTGTACTGGAAAACCCAAGTGGAATCCCTTTTGAACTAATTAGCATGGGCCACAACCTGCTTAGACGTTCTTGTGAGGAAGATTGCTTGAAATGCATACAAAGTGTGCAAGGTTAAATAATGTAACATCATTAGCAAAATATGGGAAATTTAATTTTAACCAGTACATTTGTATCATATAAACAAAGTAAAAGCACATGAATATTTAATGGATCTTCAGTGCTTAAGTACTATAAATTTTGTTTTATACCTTTAAATTTCAAGTAGGTGTTAGCCATTTGGAAGTAAAAGCTTCTTTTGTAAAGGATTTTAATGCCCTCTGTGATTTTGATTGATTTGTAAGAAAGATCCTATTTTTCATGAGCTGTTCCTTTCCCTCTTTTGGCTTACCAAGCTCAGGTAAATTTTTTGTTAGAAATGAGGTTCTTTTATTGAAGCTTTACTGGTTACAGTACAGAATGAACTCTAAATAGCTTTCAACTAAAGTTGAAGGCGAAATGTCCATGCCAAAAGCTGAATCCACATTGTCCCTCCCTTTCAGTAAAGCTTCGGACCTCAAGGTAGCTTGTATTGCTTTGGACAGGACAGCAGAAAAGCTCAAAATCCTCTAATTAGGCAGTTCATTTCTCCCATCTCCTCCTTACTGGATCAAGCAGTTCTTCTTGCATATGCTCCTATGCACATCCTGAAAAATCTTCCACCCTTTCCAAAGTAGGCAGATTCTCACACTGTCTGAAAAACTTCAGTAGTTTGAATCAGGCATCTCCCACTCCACCCCCTTGCTTCTCTGCCTTCTCAGATTTGAACAAATTAATTAATTAATTAATTTTTGGATTTATATCCTGCCTTTTTCCTACAAAGGGCACAAGGCAGCTTACATCTCCTCCTCCATCTTATCCCCACAACAACAACCCCGTGAGGTAGGTTGGGCTGAGAGTCTGTGACTGGCCCAAAGTCACCCAGTTGGCTCCATGGCTGAGTGGGGACTTGAACCCAGATTGTCTGAGTCCCAGTCCCACTCATAACCACTACACCACACTGGCTCTCAAATTTATCCGAGCAGCTGGTCTTATAACACCTCCCCACTCCCTATTTTTGCTCCCTCCCCCACCCCCCTTTCATGGGTAGCAGTCATGAAACTGCCAAATTAGATGCGGGGGCTGTATAGAAAGATGGGTTCCCTCTCTACACCATTCAGGCTTCAGTGGCTCCCATAATTTCAGTAGGGGAAATGTGTCTGTATGGAATAAACAACAATTAACCAACATGAATAGTAATTGAACAGTAGGCAGCCCAGTTTTCCTGTTCCATTACGCTGCCAAGACCTTATGCTATGAAAATGCTGGTGCAATACTGGAATAGATCCACTAAACAAGTATCTCTTTGCTCTCTGGCATTGTAAGGGAACTTCTCTTCCAAACAGCAAACTTTTGGTTAGGATTGTACTCTAAGACAGTAATTCCCCAACTCTAAACTAAATCACACCATGTGATTTAACAGAAGTATTCCAAGATTGTGGAAAATAATACTTTAATACTATTGCTGCATTAATCAAAGTGCTTCCAGATTACTGTGTCCCATTCTGGCCTCCAAATTTTAAGGACACTGACAGATCGGAGGGTATCCAAAAAAGAATGATCTAAGGGGTCTGGAAATCAAGTTCTATGAGGAACAATTAAAAAACCTATATATATATTCTGCCTGAAAAAAAAAGGGGGGGGGGACATGATAGCAGCTTTCACATACTTGAAGGACTGTCATATGAAAGACAGAGCAGAGAGTAGGACTAAAACCAATAACTGGAAGGAAGCAGATTTCAGCTGAACATTAGGAAAGACTTCCTAATAGTGACAACTGCACAGCAGTAGAACAGAAGACCTATAAAGATAGTGTGTTCTCTTCTGCTGGAGCTATTTAAGTAGAGGTTGGATGGCCCACAGGATACTGCATTGAATTCTACATTGATTGGACTAGATGATCTCAATGTCATGAGCAGGTCTCTCTTTCCCTCTTTTCCTCTCCAGCCGACTTAGGCAAGGCTTTAGAAGAACAGTCCTTTTATCAGAGCGTAACAGATTACAAAACACCATAAATCAAAGTAATGTTCTCTTTGAGATGTAGGGAAAGCACTTGCCCATGTGAAGAGTTGAATCCAAGCTGAAATATCCTCCTCTTTCCTCCTTTTCATTTTTTTTTTAATTTTCTTAACTGTCAGGAAGTGGAGGAGATCACTCATCTTCCCATGACAGCTGCCAAAGAGTAGCCAGAGATGGTGGGGCACGGCCAGGAAACTGCTTGGAAGGATCAAGGCATGTAACTCTGTTTGTGGGAATGCACAGGCACACACACAGCTGTGCAGGATTGGAAGCTGGAGCAGAGACAGCTGCACTGGGGAAGGGAGAATAAAGGCAGCGGCAAGACAAACAGGAGGGAGGGAGGGGATGACGTGACGTGACGTGACGTGACGTGACGTGACATGCAAAGGCAGCCTTTGGGAGAAAGCTGGAAGTGGCTGAGGTTGCTGCAAATGGGCAGACAGCCAGACAGGAGCAGCAAGGACAGACCCTGTGCAAGCTTGCCCTAACCCAAGACACGCAACTTTCCCAGCATCAGCGTTGCTCTTTGCCTTAGAACCAGGGGCAAGGAAGTGTCCAGGTGAGGAGAGGGCTTTGGTGTTTCAGACAGCACAGCCACAACAGAAGCTGTAAACCACAAATAAAAGGACCTGCCAGGTAAGCTGGCTTCCTCGTGAGTTTTACAGGGAACAAGGCACCTTCAATGAGCCCCTCCCTCCTAATCCTGTTATACTGGAGGGAGAATGTGGACGGGGTGGCAGGGTGGACACAGACTGTTTCCTCCCATCCCCACCCCAGCTGACTCCTGGATGGCTTGGTGGGCTGAGCAGCAAAGGCTCCAGGCCTAGAAACAGTAGTGCCTGTTGCAGCAATTAGCTGCACAACCGGCGTGACTCATGGAGCAAGTTTTCAGTGCACAGCTCCAGAACCAAAGTTCCTTGTTCCAGCAAGTGCTGGGGGACTGTGTTACAGTGTGCATGGGTTCCTGAAGGCCTAAGAGACCCAGAAGAAAATGAAGAATCAAAGAGCATGAAGGGACTGACCAAGACTGAGTTATTTGCACAGCAAAACTGAAAAGCTGGGAGTGGTTGGAGAATGGGACGTAATAAATAAGATAAGCCCGCCCTGCACCATCCAGAGAAAGAACGGAATGTGGTGAGCATGTGTGTTCAAGATAAGGGAAGACCAGTACATCCTGCGTCAATTCTGCTCAAATGAGTTCACTGTTCGATCCAGTTGGACTAGCTGATAGCATCAGCTTTAAGGTATAAAATGCCTGGGCTTTCCAGCTCCCATGTGTGCCAGAACAGCGCTGCAACTGGTCACCCACAGCCCTCGCTACTGCTTGATCACCACTGGAGAAGGGTCCATTGGACATGTGTGAGTATTGAATGAATGCAAGTATGAATGAGGCCTCTCTTGATATTGTTGCTGATGATTGCTAAATTTGTATTCTTATACTTGCTTATTCTTTATATCATAGAATAAATGTTACATGCATAGTGTTTAAAACCAGATCTGGCATTCAGTCTCTCTTTGATAAGGGCTTTCCTTGGAAACCTGATGGTCTCCTCTTTACTGACCGTTTTATTTTGGTCTTAACTGCAGGGTCCTCAAGCTGAGAAAATAGGAGGAAGAGGCACAGGCCATATCTAAATCTCTAAGATGACTGCAGAAGATGATCCTGAAGCCTTTTTAAATACATTTGAAAGGGTCACCCTGGCTGCCAAGTGGCCCAAAGAAAAGTGGGTCTTCATCCTTACACCTTGTCTCACAGGTCCTGCCCAGGAAGCAGTTGACATGCTTACCCCAGAAGCCACAGGCCAATATGTTGTCTGGTATAAATTGCCTGAATCCAATTCAGAAAGCTTGAACCACAGTTTAGATATTGAAGTGCTTTTACATTAAAAACGACCAAGTCATGTTGTCAAAGGCTTTTTCCACATCTAAAAAAATAAATGCAGCTTTCTTCTTCCTCTTCTTAACCCATTCAATTGCATCAATCACAAAATGTATATTATCTTTCATATTCCTTTTAGGGACAAATCCAGTTTGATCTGTATGGATCTGTTTTTCATTAATTTCTTATTATTGAATCTCTCTGCCATTATTGAAGTAAGGAGTTTCTAATCCACATTTAATAATGAAATAGGTCAGTAAGAATGTGGCAACATAGGATCATTACCTTCTCTATGTATCTATGTTATATGAGCTTTCTGCCATGTTGGTGGTAGTAATTCCTCTTCTTTAATTTCATTCATTACTTGTTGAAGTGGCAAAATTAGTTTTCCCTCTAGACACTTGTAATACACAGTAGTAAATACATCAGGACCAGGTGCTTTATCTTTTTTCAGTTTTCTAATAGCTTGTGATAGCTCATGAACGGTAAGAGTATCATTCAATATTTTCCTCTGCTCTTGAATCTCTCAAGACAAGGGGGTTTTTTTTTGTGTTTTTTCCCCCCGATTTATATCCTGCCTTTTTCCTACAAAAGGCTCAAGGCAGCTTACATCATTCTCCTCCTCCATCTTATCCCCACAACAACAACCCTGTGAGGTAGGTTGGGCTGAGAGTCTGTGACTGGCCCAAAGTCACCCAGTTGGCTCCATGGCTGAGTGGGGACTAGAACCTAGATTGCCTGAGTCCCAGTCTCATGCTCTTAACCACTACACCACACTGGCTCTCCAGAAAGAAAAGTTTCTTTTATATGCTTCTCTATTCCATCTTCTGGAGTATTTCTTTTATAAAGCTTTGGAAAAAATGGTAAATTGCTCATGGATTTCCTTTTCAGCATATGTTATGTCATTGCCTTTCTTCATCCCTGTTATAGACCTTTCTATTTCCTTCTTAAGACAACACACTAGATATCTTCCAGATTTTTTTGCACATTAAAATTGTTTTTATTTTTAAAATCTCAGCCTCTTTCCTATCTCCTATGTCTCTATCATGTCTAGCCAATTTCTAAATAGTCTGTTTAGTTAAAATTAATTTGTTTTGGTTTTCTTTGTGATAATCCTCTGATATCTGAATTCCCTCCAAAAGTCTTGTTCTTCATGCTAACCTCTCTCTCTTTTTCTTGGATGTAATTTCTAAAAAATTTCATCCCATATAAGTTCTATTAGCTTCCCATATTGTGGCTATAGAGACATCATTTGTATTATTTAATCTAAAAAATTCTTCCAGTTCTTCTGATTTTGTCAAAACATCTTCTTGTAGCAAAAGATTGTCATTAAGTCCAACCTGTTCTTCCCACCATGTTAACTCCAGTGGATTGTGATCAGAAAGTATCTTGGTTTGAATCTTTACACCCTCTAGATTCATAATTATTTTTTAGATATCCATCACATATCAATCCTTGAATATGTTTGATGTCTGTTAGGGAAAAAAAGTATAGTCTCTTGCTCCAAGATTTTTAAGTCTCCATGCATTTTCTGGTTGCAACATTTCCATAGAACTAAAACATTTTGGGTAATTTGCCACCTCTTGCTTTTTTAGACTTATCCTTATTTGGGTCTATAACTCCATTCATATCTCCAATAATCAAAATTTCTCCTTCTTGAAAGTTCAATATCAAGTGAAAAAAAATCACAAAAATTTTCTTTTGCATCATTTGGGACATATTGTTGCCAATTAAATTATTCTTCCATTCAGAATTTTTTTCTTCAGAACAATGAATCTTCCTGGGTCATTTAATTCTTCTACAACTTTTAAACCTTGATTATTAATGTAATGACACCCTCCTTTTTAAGGTCAGCTGAAGCTTTCATACACTTTACCCAGCTGCTTGCAATTCAAAATAAGAGCAATTTTTTTCTTTATATTAATTTCTTGAATACATATTAAGTCTGCCTTTTGTATTCTTAAAAATTAAAAACATCAGTTCTCTTGAAAGGAGAGTTCAATCCATTAACATCTATTGACAGGATCTTCATTTTGTCTCTCATTTTGTAAGGAGCTTAGACAATTACCTCTTAACAAATTTATCATCAATTTTCCAGCATCCAATTCAGATTTTCCTTCTTGCATTAATTATTCTCTCCTCTTCTCCTCTGCTCTTCCACACATCCACCTGTCATATTTCTTCATAACTGTGAATAAACTCACAATTTAAGACTACAGTTTAAAGCAAAAGAGTTAAGGGAGGAGGCGAGACCAGGAAAGGAGGGTAAAAAAAAAACAGAGAAAGGGAAAAAGGAGGATTAAAAAGGCAAGAGACAGAGGTAGAGTCAATTAGCCTTTTATCAATGTTAGAATTATTAATCCCATTCTATCTCTTTTAAAATATTCATTTAGATTAATTTGTTACAATGAGACATTGTTCAAACATTACGGGGGGGGGGGGTTGACTTCCAGTTTTCTCCAACCCCAACAGGTGGCGCAGATGGTTTCCAACTCATTTTGTTATTGCATCACACTTTGTTCTCCACTACTCAAGGCCAAAAGCAAGGGAGATCCAGAAAATCAAAAAAAAAAAAAAAAAAAAAAAAAAAAAAATCAAATCACTACCTCCCCAAGTCCCAGTCTCAGTGAGACATACTTGTCCTTTGGGACAAATCATATAAATCCAATAAAAAGCAGTGACAGAAAGGCTCCCAACTCAAACAGCCAGCAACTCCCTCAGAAAATGGCAATGGAGAAAGAGAGACCATCTCTTTGTGAGCCGCCCCGAGGCTTCGTTGCGATGGGGGTGGCATAAAAATGTTTTAAATAAATAATAATAAATCTCTCCCATCACACTGAAGCTTCAGCCAAAATCAGCTTGTAATGTCCATAATTCCAAAGTTCTTAAATAAGGATATCAGACAGTTTTGCAAATGTTAAGGTCGTATTAAGCTTCAAACAAGACATTCAGTAAATATCCATTTCAAAGTCCTTTCCAAACATATAAACAAAAATGCCTTAAGAATCTGGATTACAGCCAAAATCTCAGCCTCAAATCTGAGCTGTCCAGAAATCACAGTTGTTCTTCATCTCAATTCAAGAGCTACAAAATGAACACAAAAATACCCCCAGCTAGTATTCTCATGCCAAGGTCAGACTGTTTGTAATTCTTAGTTCTAAAGTAGAACCATTAAACAGCATTGCAAATGAGACATCATTAATCATCAAGAAATTGTCTGTTTCAGAGTCCTTTCAAAATATGCAAACAAAAATGCCTTAAGAGTCTAAGTTGCAGAAAATTAGAATATTATGTCCTTGACAAAGAAAATAATATAAGTTATAGAAAATAATAAAAATTAAAAATAATATAATAATACTATAAAAAGAAATAGTACAAAATAAAAAATTGTCATGCATGCACACTCTGAAGAGATTCCCAGGCACACACAAGAGATGGCCTGTTTTGGGGGGACTGATAGCTCAGACTTGGATGATGTGAGGGTGGCTTAACCAGAACAGGCACAGAGCTCACATTCTAATAACAGAACTGTTGTTATAACTGACAGGCCTGAACATGCTCTAGATGAAAGTAGCTCAAGGACACCCAAGGGGCCCAGTCTTACTTCCACCTGTGGAAATGAGGTAGGCGAAGGACAGGAAGGGGGAGATGTCTCAGATGGAGAACATGAACCTCCTGTAGATGTGGACCCAAGGGCCCATCGTCACAGCTGCAGGCTGGACCAATTAGAGGCTCAGAGTGCAGAATGAAGGTGCACACGTTTTCATAGCACCCACCTTCCAAAGACTGGCCCTGAAGGGCTCATAAACAAAGCTTTGGGTAAAGGGGGACAGAGAGGGGTCAACACTTCTCCTCATGTATGCTCAGAGACTTGTGAATGCTTAGATTTCCTGTGTAGAATAAAACTCTTACAGAAGTGCTGGAGTGACTGTCTTGCTTGGGAGGGATGCCCAGCTCACAACAAAAATAAGAAGAACGAAGAGAGTATATGGAGGGGAGGTCAACTCTATAACTTGTTCCAATTTACCTTATCTGGCCATCTTGCTGTAATCAGTCACAGACCGAAAGTCTTCATGTTCACCTGTCATTTAGAGAGGTAAAAACCTCTCAGAGATTATTTATAATAATCTAAATGAGATAAAAGACAAAGCAGCAAACTTCTCTGCTGCTTTTTTCAAGTCGCCATTCCCCAAAAGTCTCCCCTTCCCTCCTTTTCAGAAAGGTCTTGACCTCAGGGTGGCTCCTGATGTTTGAGGGCTAGGTGGCAGGAATGTCAAACACTTCTTAATTGGTCTGCTTCTTACAGGATCAAAGAACTTTCCTCAATCTCCTCCCCATCCAGCACTGAAATGTCTCCAACCTTTTCCAATGCAGGCTGGTTCTCACACTCCATTGTAGCTTCACTGGGTAATTCTGAAACTGCAAAGTCATCTGCCCCTTTCTGCCCCTCTGCCTTCTCCTTAGAATCAGACGAATCTATCTGAGCAGACCGTAATGTGCAAAAGCTGGGCCCTTTCTCTACATTCCAAGTACTTTTCAGCTCTATGACTTCAATGAAGTCAACATATCTACCTATGGAAAGAGCTGCTTGCCCTGTCTCCAAATGATTGACTAAACTAATCTTGCTGCCCTCTGTACAACTTTGTGGGAAAGTAACCTTACTGACCTCCATAGTCAGTATAATTGGATCATTTAATGACAAAAGCCCACCCCCAGAGGAAGCAAACTGGGATAAGTGATTTATTTCAAAACTCAAGGGGTGAGTGTGAATATTCCTCACTGTCTAATAGCTAAAGTACACATTACCTTAATGGCTTCAGAGCCAAACATGGTATCAATGTCAGCATGGTCACCATCATGATATACTATCCAGCTTGAGTGCAACATTGATGTTAAAGTGAGAGCCATGGATGGAATGCGTAAATACAGTTACAGATAAACAAGCTGTCTTTCTTCTTCATGGTCACTGTGTAAACCATATATGGGATCTGTGCCTATGTGGAGCAGGACATTTCTGTAGTTGAGGAATACTGGTTGTAAATTCCACCCCCACTCCCACCCACCCCATATCACACTGTGCATGTAAATCCCTAACTAGTTCATGCCATTTGTCTCAGTTCTTCTTTGTCCACCTTTATAGAAAGTTATGGAAAGTTTTAGGAAAGTTTCCTTCATTCCTTATACAGTGGTACCTCAGCTTACAAATGCCTCAGTTCACAACCAAATCGGGATGTGAACAAAAATTTCATAAAAATTTTGACTCAGGTGGTGTTGTGAGGCCAGAGCACTCTTCCTAATTACCCACACAGGAACAGGCAATAAAGGTTTAAAGTCTTTTATTCTAAACAACTTCAAAGTTATGCAGGCAATGAATAATACAGGAACTGTTAATGGCAGTTCTAAGCAACGCAGTTGCCCCCTCCTTTCTGACCTATCTCAGATTTATGACATACTCTTCACCCGATGGGACACCCCTCCCCATGAGGGCTAGATAAACTTCTCTCCCTCCTTCTTTGACTTTGTCTCTCTTCTAATTGGCTCAAACGCTGAAGTCTTCTCAGCTGGGCATTCTCCATGGCAACAGGCTGTCCCACCAGCTGCTCAGCTGCAAGTAGAAATCTTCTTGCTCTAAAGCCTGACTCTCGCTGGGAGCTTCTTGCTCTCTTACACGTGCTAACGACTCCTCTGATTCATTAGGCAAGACAGGTGGTGAACTCCACATTGGGTGGCGACTGCAATCACGGCCATCTCCCCACCCCCACCCCAACTGGGAAGAAGGCCATAATTGTGCTGGGATGGGGCAGGGAGATGGCTGCGATCTCTGTTGTTCTTTGTCACTTTGCTTCACATTTTTCTGATTAAAAAAAAAAGTTACAGAACGGATTAACCTTATTTACATTGAACCTTATGGGGAAATTTAACTTGGCTCACAACCAATCTGAGTCACAACCAGAGTCCTGGAACGAATTAAGTTCATGAGTCAAGGTACCACTGTGTATTGTCTTTGTTTGTTTATAGAGTTTTTTCCCATCACTACTTTAACTTATTTCTATGTTTTTTTCTTTTGTGTTTATATTGTATTTTATATTTTTCTTCAGAAATCTTTGTGATCATGATCAAACCTTGAAGGCTATAGGCCTTGAAGGCTCCTTTCTGCACGTGCCTCTCCCAATAGACAGTCATTCTTTCTGTCCTTTTTGTCTTGGAGAGGGTTAAGCCATCTGACCCACTGTCAGGCTTTTATAAAGCAAGCATAGCAGAATAGGTCCAACAGACTGAAACCCATGCTGTCAAAAAAGATGCTGAAGGCTGCTGAAACACTGAGGAACTCTGTGCTTTAGACTTGTCCTTATATACCTGTTCAACAAACTTAGTATGTGATAAGGACATCGAAGATCTTCTACCCTGCTTAATCAGGCTCTAGTCATGAACCACATAGGCTTACCTAAAACAAAGCATTTGTTTATACCAATCTCTGGCAAAATAAGTTGACTAAGAAAACTTGAGTCCCTAAACTCCCAATATGCAGCAGAAAAATAACAAAAATCTAGGAAATTACCTGAGAAGTTGTTTGTATCAATCCCATCTCCATCACCTCTCTTGGATCCTCAGATATATGTTGCTTTGCCAACAATACTGGTCCATCATACTTCAATGTCAGAGGACAAAATCAGAAACCCTACCCCTACCTGGAACCAAGGAGTGGATGTGCCTCATTTTTCCCTACCTTAATGCAAAGAAAATCCCCCAGATTTAAAAGCATCTTGGATGTTAGAATCTAGGCAGCATGAGGTAACCTACCATATGGTAGTCGGTCAACTGTGTTCACTTTGTCCCATGTCAGACTGCATCTCTGGCTCGTCTCTGCCTCTGCAGTAGCATTATTACTATAGGGATCATTAGCTGAGATGGATACTATGACCATTCAGACCATTCTGTGCCTCTTCAGTGTCGTTGCTTGACACTATCAGCCTGTCACCAGAGGCCAATTTCTGGGTCCCACCATTACAGCCACCCAGGGCACCTTCTGTTCCTATAATACATTCTTCTCCTTTACTATTGGTGCAACACCACAATACAACACATCTGTTGGAGACTTTGGGCCAGGTGGCTCATCATGAAGATTGGCCTCAACCTCATGAACAGACATACCTTGAGCTCTTCAACTGTACATTTTGCTAATGTCAGCAACAGATGACTCTGCCTTGAACATGCCTTAACTCTTCCCACCATGTCTCCAGGAGCCTGCAATGGAAACAATTCCCTAGGGATGTTGTGGGTTCTCCCATACTAGAGGCATTCAAAATGCAACTGGACAGCCATCTGAGAGGCATGGTTTAATTTGTATAATAATAGCTCTTGCATTATAGGATGGCATACAAAAGCTTTTAATAAATAAATAAATAAAATTAGAATTCTGCACTGAGTAGGGATTGGACCCAACAGCCCTCTCCCCCTTCCAATTCTATAATTCTATATGTGTTGAACACCATAACACCCTCTTTAGGAGGCTTGAGAACATTTATTATGCATCAGAGGAAGAGGCAGCATTTCTCTTTTCATATGCTTGCCCCTGCATCATTTGTCAGTAAATAAGGAAGGCCACATATGAAAAAGCACATCACTGGTCTTCAAGTATGCGAGGTAACTGCTATGCAGACTGGAGGAGCAAGGGGGAGAGAGAGAGAGGGAAAGAGCCTCATAAAGGCTCTCCATATGGAAGGGTAAATGAAAGCCTGGATGACTTAGAGAATGCTGTAAGGGGGGTGGGATTCTAAGGACACAGATCGTCCCATCCCTCAGAAATTGATGTTCCCTACAGGGGAAAGTGGCAGGGATGCCTATCTCAGGCTTGACAACCTGTGGCAGAGGATCTGGAGGACTGTGCAGTAGAACTTGTGTGGCAGCAAGGGAGAGGGGGTCAAGGGGCTGGGCAGGGTGGTGAGCCAGCCTGCTGTGTGAAATCTGTGATTTAGATTAACCTGTGTGTGCCCCACTCCAGGGTGGTGGGTGCTAGAATAAGGGCTCGGCTAGGCATGAGCTGGCTGGCTTGCATATATAGCACATCATCATAGCATTGGATATCAGGATCCATTTCTAGTGATGTCACAGGGTATCAGGGAGGAGGCAGAACCTCATTTTCATGGCTAGTATTTCCAGGAGGTGGATTTGCAGCCATACTTTTCCACAGGGCACAGGTCTGTATGCATAGGCTGTCTTGGGGGGCAGGGGGTGCCCAACTCATGCATGAGGCCTCTGTTGTAAGGAGCCCTAAGGGACTTCCCAAGGAAGCAGGAATTGTGTGTAGCATACAGAGTGTCAGTTGTCAACAGGTAGCACAAACAAGCAGGCTAGAATGTCCTGCACCCTGAGGCGTATAGGGGCCACTGCCACGGGCCCGGAGATAGGCATAGAGTTGTAGGGGTACAGAGACTCCTGCTTGGGTCCATGGAAACCTGGTGTGGCTGCCTTGAGGGTTCCTGCTTCTACCACCCCCTGCAGTGCCATGAGCATGAATGGTCATAAGCACAGCTGTGTGGGGAAGTGCTGGGTTTGAACTTATGGCCGTGAGCAGCTAGACAGAGGGCAGGAGTGGAAGAGGTTGCTTCCCATGTGGAGGGGGCAGCCGAGTAGTCATGAAGTTGGAGTAGGTGAGGGAGGTAGGCCAGACAGAGGCAGTAGTGCCTGCAAGTGGACTGATTGCATCTTATTGAGGCCTCTGACTAGGCTGGGTGCCATGCCCCAGGAAGAGGGCACAGTCTGTGGCCTGGAAAGTGGCCAAGGGACACAGCTGGAACTGAGCAAGGGACTCCTCACAGCATCTCTGTAGGTGACTAAACCCCATGCATCTAGCCATGGTCTAGACTTGTGAAGGTGGTCCACTCTCTCATCCACAGGGGCACTGAATAGTCCCTGCCTGTCAGGGGCATGTCCTTGTGCATGCCCCCTTGTCCTGGAGGGGTTCACAAGATGCAGCCGTGTGTGGAAAAGGGTGGACACTAGACCAATCCAAGCTTTGCCACTGCAGTTGGTCTGGTGCATGGCGACCTAGATTTGTTGATTGGGCTCTGAGTGGCTGTGGCTGAGCAGACAAGGTGGGCTATCTCAGGGAGGTGCTGTGCAAGGGACCTCCTGTCTCCCCTACTGAGTGCTGAACCTGGGCACAGTGGCTTCCGAGGTGAGTGCCAGGGGCCCACATGGCATGGCAGACCAGGTCCTTTGGGGAGGCTTCCCCACCCATTAATATATGCCATTCACAGCAGTGAGTCCAGTCTGGGGATGGAGATCTATCTGGATGCTTCTGTGTCAGGACAGTAAGCTCATGGCCAGCCTCAGGGTTGGCCATCTAGGATCAAGCTGCCTGCTATTTGGAGCACCACATTGGCTGGCATGGTCAATGCATGGTGGGTGCCAGTTTCCAGGTTGCAACCGGGGGGCGGGGGGTGGGCAGAGTATAGGTTGCAGTACACAGTGGGGTGGCCAGGCAGTAAAACAAGGTGCAGCCACTGCCTAGGCTGGACACCAAACTTACATGATGCCAGGGTGCAGGTATGCAGGGTTACAACAGTGCTCGGAGGCCAGGCACAGTGACGCAGGGGAACAAGGCAGGGAGCTGACGAGAAGCAGGCCCCAGTGGCGCCCAGAGGAAGACCACAGCTCAAGGTCTACAGAATGTTAGCTGGGGCGCCAGGGGCTCTGGAGTGGTAGATCGGGGCTATGTGGGTAAAGGATCATCATAACTGAAGGATCATACACAGGTACAGGCTCACATATAAGCTCTGTAAGGACAGAGGATGACAGCTTACGCCGAGGCAAGCCACTTCCATCACTCTTGGCAATACTTTCCAGAGTTTCAGACAGGAGCTGTGCTGAATCAAACCTAGGACCTTCTGAATGTGTAGCAGCTGCTGTGCTACCGCACTGAAGTCCCAGCTGTTGTCTCTACCTTGGAAGACCAGGCTGGCGTTGTAGACCAGGCAGTTCTCGAAAGCAAGGTGTGGCATTGCATTGGTAGGCTGGGCCTCTGTCTGCAGCAAGGTCTATCTCTCTGCATTAGTGCAGTAAGGTCACCCCAGCATCGCCCTGACCATGCACAATTGGCAAACTCACCGCATTGGAGGCAGAAGTCACATGGTGTCAGCGAGGTTTCAGACAGCATGGAGAGAGGCCAAAGGAATGGCTGGGCACTCTAGGAGATGGCGACGTGTAGTCAAGCCTGTAAGAACATGCTTGTATGGGTGATGGGTGCACTCACTGGCCTTGGTGTGGCATGGGTTCCAGAGTCAGCACAGAGCAGGCTGCAGCAGTGGTGCCTCAAGAGCAGTTGGAGCCAGACCTCAAAGGCAATGGCAGCCAGATGAAGGCCTTGACGGCAGTTGGAGGCAGGCTGCAAAGGCAGCAACAGTCAGATTGAAGGCCTTAATGCCAGATGCAGCGGGCCATGAAGGCAGCAGCAGACTGGAGGCCGCACCACTTGTCGGTAGGCTGTGGTGGCTAGAGGCAGGCCTCAATGGCAAATGGCAGCAGGCCACGAAGGTGGCAGTGGCCAGAGGCAGGGTTTGACAGCGGCTGGAGGCAGGGCTGGACAGCGGAGTGCAACTGACCATGAAGGCAACAGTGCCTGGAGGGCTGTGGCAGTTGGTGGCAGTGCTCTCAAGCAGGCAGCGAGCCCTGGCTGTGAGGCGGGCCACAGTGGCACTGGGCAGCAGTGTCAAATTTAATTCAGTATCCTTCCCCACTCATCCAATGTTAAGCTTCCCAAGCAGGAAGATAGATGAGGAGATGTCCATCAAGTCACTCTTGGCCCCGTGGCAGTACAAAAGCTCTTCATCTCCCACTGTTTAAACTCATTATGTAAGCAACAACATATGTGGGTCAACTCACAGAAAGATTGCTCTAGCAATATCTTAAGGCTAAAATGGATCATTAAGAAATAAAGGATAAGGACAATGTGAGACAGTGCACAATATCATCAATGTTTGCAGGGCATGTCAACCTTAGCCTTTAGTTTCCTAGCTTTGTGGAACTTGGACCAACATGAAATAGACTTTAGTGGTAACTGGCACTTTAAGTTGCAATGTTTTTCTTCAAAATGAGAGTCATGCTTTGCATTAAAATGATTAATTTTAATCAAATGAATGTAGTGTGCCCTTAGAAACTAAGCCACATCCAGCATTTCATAAATTTTAGTCATGTATCCCCCTTAAAACACAGCTTAATATGCTACACAGATTTAATTTTGTGAGGTATTAGCTTTTGATAGTGAAATACTTGCTTAAATACAAATTTACTCTTAAATAATGTCCTCTAAAATCTACTAAATTCACTTTTTCTTCTGGTTTCATATTCAGGTCTCATTTAGCCATAACAGAAAACTCTTTTTTAATGGAACCTTGTTACTAATTTGCATTAAAATACTGAGTCAGCAATTCTGAAATTAAACATGTGGGCAACTTTTCAAAAATATTGTCATTAAATAATGCCACTAGATGGTGCTATAAAAGCACCATCCTGAGGCAAAGGAGCCACTGGCATCATGTAAGTAAACAGACAAAAGAAATAGCCATGAGTTAACTTATATTTATCTATTTTATTAACAGCTTTTTTATTATGTTCTATTACAAAAATCTCAGGACAGCTTAATAATTACATGTCAAACAGTTACAAAACAAAACTGATTATCTTAAAAGAGCACACGATACACTTTTTATTATTTATTTCATTTCTACAGTGAATAAATTATTCACAATGCTCAGGAACAATATACTGCAGATTTTTCATTTCAATAAAGCTGGAAATGATCAAAATGTTCTAATCAGAAACTCCCATGTTCACTCAAATCACTTTCAGCTACCCACATAAATTACTAAACTGAAGTTATTCTATACTGAGAAAAAATACTTCACATATTATTTTCCGATTTATTTTCCAATTGATATCCTGCCTTTTTCCTACAAAGGGCTCAAGGCAGCATACATCATTCTCCTCCCCCATCTTATCCCCACAACAACAACCCTGTGAGGTAGGTTGGGCTGAGAGTCTGTGACTGGCCCAAAGTCACCCAGTTGGCTGAGCGGGGACTAGAACCCAGATCGTCTGAGTCCCAGTCCCATGCTCTTAACCACTACACCACACTGGCTCTTATTTCAAAATAATTACCTGTCCTCATATATCAAAGGAAAATAAATATATGATTGCAGAAGTCTTATGTTCTGATTATCCTGCAGGATTGGGAGCAGCAGATACACTGGATGTTGGTGTGCATATGTATAATACATATGCAAATACAAAAAAGAATTTGATCCATTTACATTGTAAGAATAGACATTCCCAAACACATGTGTCCATTACGCTGTATGTTGTATACAACTCTATGATCAAGACCACAAATACTTTTTAGACGCTATGGGAGCCATTTTCTTAATCATCCCACTGTGCAATTGTACAGATTAAATGGAAGGAAGTGGGAACTATACTGTAGAAAGAAAGATAAGCTACACTTCTCCCCAGTCACCTTTTTTAAAATGACTGATAAATGCACATGAAGACAAAAACAATCATAAATTAAAAGGCATAATCAACCTAACTATTGCTGGGATAAGTTGCCTTCCTCAGACTGTACACAAACATGGCAGCTTGATTACAACTGCCATTTTATGCTGCTACTGATCTGAATGATATCAAAGGCAGTACATAATACACTGATAGATTAAAGCTTCTGTTAATGCTAATACAAGAAAAACACAAAAATATCCTGGACACCAAAAGCCTTCTATATGCTTGTTAATTAATTAAATATAGTTGACCATCTGAGTTCCTGTGTAACAAAATACTCTACATTTAGGTAGAGCAGATGCAAACTGACTCAATGAAAGCATTAGATTATAATTATTCTTCCCCATACTCCTCAAAGCCAGCATAGGACAAAGAGGTACACACTGAATGAGTATTTCAGATAAGGACCTGAACTAACTTTAGACAGAATGCTATATAAATGAGATAGCTAGAATAGACATCCTGAGGGAACAAGAAGCCTACTAACCATGCTTATTTTTTATTAGTTCCTAACTAATGCCTAATTAGTCAAATGCAGTTATAAATAAATAGGCCAGGCTGCAATTGTTACCTTGAAACTTGAAACGGTCTCTTATCGATTATTAGATTTCACTATGTGAAATATATTAGATTTTCCTGAATCTGAAAAATTTCTGAAATGAATCAGAACTTGCAGGCTAACTATAATTTGGCTACCTGCAGTTGCAACATCTTCCTTTGGTACTTTCTGAGGTCAATCTACCTACGTACCATGTTTATAAATATTTATTATTACTGAATAAACATGATATACAGGGTCTTAAACAAGAATACAATAAGGAACTAGATCACCCTGTTTGGTTTAATCAATGGATTGCCATTTAATAGATTGGTATCTTTATCTGCTGCATCTTTGGATTCTCAACCACTTTTAATCAGCCAGAAAGGAAAGGAAAGGAAAGGAAAGGAAAGGAAAGGAAAGGAAAGGAAAGGAAAACCCAATCCTCTTTCATATCTGCTGACTGAATGTAACATTGTCTCTTTATTAAGGGTTTGCCTAAGACAGCTAATTGTCAGAGGTGCACTGCAGGTGATGCTTCTTTACAGCATATGCCCAGAAGTTACCCTTTTGGAGGTGGAGGTCATTTTTTGATGCCTGAGCCATGCTTAGACAAAAGGGGGTGGGAATCAGCTGGGTAGAGTTTCAGAAAAAAAAGTGGCACCTTCTTCATGCACCACTCTACCTCTTTCTCATGCTGGCTTCCCAGAGATGCATCCCTAATCTGCTGCCTGTTTCAAAGGCACAGGCTTGGAAACATCTCTCTGGCAAGCCAGTACAAGAAAGGGGAAACCAGAGCTGCCTCTCCATCATCACTGCTATGTAAACAAGCCAGCACCGGGTTTGGGGACACCTCTCTGGCAAGCCAAAGCAAAAAAGTGAGGCAGAGGGAGAAATCAACCATTGTGTGCTGACCTCAACTAAGCGCTGCCACCCAACTACTTTTCATCCCTGCCGATTATTTCATTGTGTGCATCAGAAATTTTGTTGTAGCGTGTGTGAAGAGGATAGAGGGAGAATCAGTTAAGTGGAACTGCCCCTTCCTGCAGTGCTGCCCAGTGGATTCTCATCCATGTCACTGGTTCACTTGCACACACAAGAAACAAGAGGAGCAGCACAGGGGAATCTTCTGTGGCATGCAGCTCCTACCTGGGCACCACTGCCCAATGGATTCTCACCAGAGGAACAACTGACCTTAACCCAGCCCTGAACAGCAAATTGTCCACTCCTGCCCCACAGAAGAACATTACAGCAAGAATAGGAGGAGCAGGATACCTGTGACAGTTGTGCCAAATGGCAGCTATCAGTGGTGCTCTAGATAGCCTATTGGCAAGTGCAGAAACAGGCTACTTTTGCCAAGTGGCTCTATGGGTCTGGCTTTGGTACCACAACAAATTATGTTGTCAAGTTCAGATGACAGAACAAGCTCATGGTACTGAAAAACCATGGAACAGTCCATTGTTTTTGTTTGTGGTTTCTGGATTTTAAAGGAAGCAAAAATGGAGCATAGCCATACACTTACTCTGGATTTTGAGAAAGCTGATTTTAATAAACTCTGGACAGTGACAAGTAAGGTCCTGTGGCAAGTGACCCGAAGGAAAAAAGGAGTCCAAGATGAGTGAGACTTGAAAAAATGATATTCTAAAGGCACAATTACAAACAATTCCAACAAAAACAAAAGCTAGCATACTACAGATGAAAGCAATGTATCTCCACAAAAAAACCTCGGAGTTGAGCTGAAAACAAAAAGGATCATGTATAGAAAGTAAAAGGAAGGCCATGTGACAAAACAAGAGTACAGGCAGGTGGGACAGAAGTGCAGGAATGACATCAGGAAGCCTGAAGCTGAGAATGAGCTGGGAGGCTAAAAGCAACAAAATATTTTTTCAGATATGTTCACAGTAAGACAGAGAAAAGAAATGGTGGCTCACCCTGATGATGAAAGTGGTAGTAGTAGAGAGGCTGCTGAAACCATTTCCAGAGGCATCCATTTCCTCTGTCTATGGAGAAGGTTGTCTGTCCAAGGCCCTTCTCTCAAGCTACGATTTTTGTTTTATGAGCTGTGTCCATTACTTCATCAGTAGTGACACTGAAAAGACCATCACCATCAAACAGGAGATTTATCCTTGAACACACCACCTGTGGGAGACCTGCAGATCTGAGCCAAGCATGGCATCAGAGAACAATAGCACCTTCCATGGCCTTAGTACTGCAGTCAGTCTGCTTGGAGGTGTTGCTCTCCTGTTTCAAAAATGGAAATGTGCAAGTTCTCTCTATTCTTCAGGGAGGTAGTTGCAAAAAGAACTGACTTTCCCCCAAAGAAACAATTAACACTGTGACATGGCAACTTGACAGTTGGTAACCTGAATGCCCTTTGCTCAATGCTGCAAACAAATAAATACAATTTGTTACCAATGAGTTCTAATCTTCAGTCCTCTTTTTCTGCTAGAGATGAATAAAACTCCAAAGAGAACTTTGGCTACTGAGTGGTAAAGAAATATAAATATAAACTTTGGCTATATAAATAGCCAAAGTTCTCTTCAAAATGAACCCTATTGGATTTTGATTAGGAGGACTCTACCATGATAGAACATGGGTGAGAAAACATGAATGCTGTGTCCTTTTCCTGAAGGCAGTAGCTATTTTCAATGTAGTTTCGAGTTAATAAGGGCATTGAAAAGGGCATCTTCTGTGATTGTTTAATCACCTGCAGTAGGGTCGGCAAGAACAGTACAGTAAAACCTTGGATTGCGAGTAACTTGTTCTGCGAGTGTTCTACAAGATGAGCAAACATTTCTAATAATTTTTAATTTGATAAATGAGGGATGTCTTGCAATACGAGTAGTACATGATGCCAAATGTCACATGATCACAACTGAGCCAATGGTTCTCTCTCTCTTTCTCACTGCAGTCCTACAACTCCCAGCATCCCTCCAGGAAGGGAGGGTATGCTGGGAATTACAGAACTGTTTTCCTGTCGAAACATGCATAGGATTGCACTGGAAGCAGCTTTAAGCTGACAGCATTTCCTTGTCGTTTACTGCAAGGTATACGCTTATTCTGAAGACAAAGGGGCTGCATTTTTTTTTTTTTTAGAGTCTTGGGTTGCTTAGTTAGTACTGACACTGACTAACTTAACTGTTCCAACGATTTGGTGTGTATTTGGTGCTTTGTTGTGAAGATTTGTTTAAAAATCATGTCAGGTCTTAACTATGGACTTCAAGGCTTGTGTGGGAGGAGTAAATGGTGTGTTGTACTTCAAGGTTAAAATCTTGCACCTGCTTTACCTTTCAGTATCTCTCCCCCCCCCCCCCGCACCCCAAGAGGGAGATACTGAAAGGTAAAACAGATGCAAGAGGTTATGGAGGAGATCTCATCTACAGAGGAGGAGGAGAAAAAGGCGGAGGAATCCCTCACTTCAAATAAGATTAGGCAGATGTGTAAACTGTGGGAAACCATGCAAAATTTTATAGAAAAGCACCACCCAAATAAGGCTGTAGCAGTGTGAACGATGAATCTGTTTAACAACAATGCAATGTCACATTTCTGTGAAATCCTCAAAGGGAGGCAAAAGCAAGTGTCATTGGATAGGTTCCTTGTTGAAGTTGCACAAAAAGAAAAAGATTCCATTGAGCCAATAGATAGCAGTGATTCTGTTAGTGATACTGAAAGTTGTCCTACACAATAACCCTTCTCGCTTGTTGCCCTCACACCAGACACGAAGGTTTTCAAAGATAAGTGCAGGTTAATTTGTTTTATTTTTCTTTATATTTCATATTTTCTTTATTATTTTGCATTATATTACAGTACTGTAATCATATTTATATTACTTTTGAGTTGTGGAACAAATCAGCTGAGTTTCCATTATTTCTCATGAGGAAATTCGCTTTGATATACAAGTGCTTTGGATTACAAGAATGTTTCCAGAACAAATTATGCTCACAAACCAAGGTTTTACTATAGTAATCCGTACTGATGCTTCCATGTGAACCAAATCAAATATTGGACCCATGATCCACTGTTCTGGTTGCTGTGTTTAGAGACCAAGTGATTTCAGCAGTACAGATTATTTGATCAGAGAAGCAGATCAAATCCTCCAATGGCAAGGGCAGGTCCTGTGTGCCAACCACCATGTCTGGCAATAATATAGATGGAGCAACCAACAAACAAGATGTTGAATTGCATATGTAGCCTTCCACCCCAATGAAAGGAGACAGGCAATTAAAGAGGCTGTGGCTGTGAACTTCAGGCTGGCGCTGGTACACCAGTGGTAGGTTTTGCAGGTGGTCCCTGAGTAGTGGAGGGAACTCTGATCAGTCTCAATCATGCCCTGGATGGGAGTGGGGGTGAAGCATAGAGCACATCCTCAAAAGATGCCTGCAACTGCATTACTGAAGGCATCAGGAGAGCACAGCATGGTGGAGAGTCAACATGAGTGTAGCTATAGTATTTGGAGCTTGATGCAGCTGCCAATCATTTCAGTATTATGAATGATCTCATCTCAAATGCAGGGATATCACAGAACTCCATAAGTTCTCAATCACAAGTAAGAGTGGAATCATATTTCTTTTCTTTTCAAACTCAAAGTTACTTGGAATGGTTCCAGAAATGGCAACAGGTTACTGAATCGGGAGTCCAACTCTGCTGATTCTAACTGAAGTAGCACTGGCAGTGTCACAGCCAAAATTTCCCTGGATTCCTCTGCCTCCTTTTTCTCATGTCTGTCAAAGGCTTTAGACACCTTAGATTTTTTTGGACAACTTTTTGGCCACTGAGATCAGCAATGAATGAGTCAGGGGGTCAGACAACTGACTCCAAGTTGGAGCCCAAACAAGTGACTGAAAAGGTTCTGCAGGTTTCAGAGTTGCTGCTGATAGGGGCACAAGGAACAGCAGGCAGGCATGAGCCATTATTTTAGTGTCTCAACTGCTTCCAATACCCTCTTCTAAAATATAGCCTGTCTATCCAACCAATTTTGTCACACTTGTTCTGTGAATGCCTAGCAGTACAACACAAATATCTATGATGTAGCCCTGTCCCAAATAAAACAAGTCAGCTTACTTCCAGAACAGACATATTTTTGAAAAGGAGCTTTCAAGGCCATATGGCTCCAGTCCACAAACAAAAACACAAAGAATGAAAAGTGTAAAAACAAAATAAGATGCTAAAAGAATTTGTAATAGAACCTCAGGCTAACAATGAATAGAACAACAGAAAAGAGCTTCTTCAGGGCCACCACAATGGGGGGTCAAACCTACAGGAACCAGGTCGGATCATGCACAGTAGATGGTGGAAGGAGGGACAAAAAGTCATCAACTATGGAAGCTTCCCAAGAAAAGTTCCATGCAAGCACATATGTGTAATGCACAGAGACCATGAGGAAGAACTAAGAAGTTTAAAACTACTCTGAAGTTTCTTTTCACAAAAATTCTGTTTTAATCTCATAGTACAACACCAATACAAAAAAAAAAACTATTTAAAAACTCCAATAAAAAAACCTATTTAAAAACAGAATAAAAGCACATTCCAATGTAACCAAAGCCAAAAAGACTGATATTTTGCACAATATGCATAATGATTTGCTGAAGTCAGTAAGTCTTTAACTTATAAAATATTTATAATATAACTGACTTCCTTTTTAAACCTAACAAAAATGCTTACTAACATGTCTTACAAGAATATTTCCTAAATTACAGATTCACAATACACCTTTTCAGAGAGAAAAACCCTGAAATGGTGTCATGATGAGCTGCAGAAATTGAAGAAAATCAGATATTGGGTCTGAATTACAGCCAATATGGCCAGCCAGCAGTAGTCTGCACAGCTGTTTCTGTTCCTCTAGGGCAGGGGTCGGCAACCTTTAATACTCAGAACCATTTGGACCCATTTCCCACATAAAACACCGGGAGCCGCAAAACCCTTTTGACATCTAAAATGAAGATAACACTGCATATATAGTTTTTTACTTTTATGCTATGTATAAAAAACTATAGTGTGTTAAGTTTATGAAATCAATGATCTGCTACAGAGAAAACAAATTTTTATTTCTGCATGCAACAAAAACATTTTGAACTCCAAAAAAAAAAAAAAAAGATGCTGGGTTGAAAGTTACTTTCAAATAAAATATTCAATGTCTATTTGAGTTCTCCTCATATTTATGAAATAAAAAGCCAAACTTAAATTATCCACTAGCAGTAAACCAAACATGCCACCTGCAGCAAACCAAAAATGCCGTCTGCTTCTCCTCATCCTTTTATTACGTGGTGAAATATTGAACAAACATCCCTCTCCCAATGTAATAATGTTGCTGGAATTTTTATAAGAATCTTCTTAAAACAAGGAAGTAGATCTATATCTTCATTATGATTTAGCTGCAGCTCTTGTTCAGTCACTAAAAACTGTTATTTTTAATCTTACATTATAAACTAGTAGGATTCCTTTCATATATTTTGAATAGGAGAACAGCTTCCTGCAGAGTCCAAGTCAGTGCTAAAGGGGTGCATGCATTAAACAGCAAACCCTGTAAGTTTCTCAGCAGTAAAAGCAAATGAATCTACTCACATACCATTAAACGTTCGGTTTTCATCAGAAACTTTTCTTTTCTTTGATTTATCCATGGTGGTGGGGGGGAAGCTTAGTAAATTGGCGTGGGTCGCAGATATAGGTGTATTTAGTGACTGATTCACAGATAAACAGTCAAGTGATGTGAATTGTGACAGGTCCCAAGCACAGCTTTTAACATTCAGATGAAGGAGATTACATTGGGAGAAAGAGAATCTTTTCAGCAGCATTTCATGTAACATGAGAACCTGCAGGAAGCTTGCTTCACTCTTTCCCTGCACAATAGCAGAGGAATGTAGCAATTTACTTAACCAACTAGCACAGCCTTCCTGACTGGATGCATTATCATCATCTATGGGTATTTTGTAACTGGGAGCTTCGGTAGCAGGTCGGTGACTGTGACACGTATTTTGAGCGAGGGAGCCACAGCAGAGGGATTCAAGAGCCACATGCGGCTCCGGAGCTGTGGGTTGCCGACCCCTCCTCTAGGGCCATTTTCATCCTTTGCAATCAAATACTCAAAGAATGGTATCTGTCGCCAAATAGATTAGCTAAGATGTTTCTAAATATGTCAAATGGATGTTGGAAGTGTAAACATGAACTGGGTACTTTTATTATATGTGGTAGACTTGTGATAATGTTAAAAAGTATTGGATTAAAATACATAAATAGCTTGTGGAAATGTTACAAAATCCTTAGCTTTTAAACCTGAAGTTTTTTTTTTTTATTAGGCACTATACCGGAGGATATTAGTAAACAAGAAATGTATTCAATTTTACATGTAATCACTGTGGTGGTGATTGCATTCGCTCAACACTGGAAAAGTGAAGAATTACCCATCGATGAATTGATTCTAAAAAAAAAAAAATCCTGGACTGTGCAGAAATAGATTGACTTTATCATTGAAGGAGAAGGAAGATAATGACTTCTATCGAACTTGGGACTCTTTTTATTATTGGCTAGAGAAACGGGACTTTGCATAGATTTAAATATGTTTTTAAAGTTATTATAAATGGAAAAAGAAGGGTGTGGGGGCTGACCCAGCGGGCTCGGTGTTTTTGATGATGGATGTTGTTTGTAGGTTGTTTTTTAGGATTATAATTCAAATAAAACTTATTTTTAAAAAAGTACTCAAAGAAAAGGCAGGCAGGCAAGTGAGTGAACCATTGTGAGTATAGAAAGTTCTTTAAAGAAGTGAAGTAAAATTTGGATAAATGATAATGCAAATCACCTGAAGTTATCTCTTTATTGTACTCTTTAGCAGTAAGAACTCAATGCTGCTCTGCTCATTATAATCACAGCAGAATTAAATTGCTGCTGCAGGGAAACAAGCATGAGAGTTTATTCCTGGCTGGATAGAAAATAACAACTAAAACTGAAAGCAGAGCAAATAAAAGTCTAAGAGGTGGTAACTAACTCTAGTCTGTAAAGATATAATATTTAACTTTTCAAGGGTCATGTTCCTATATAAACTGAAAATTTGAATGAGCAGACTTTTGTAGCTTTTCTAGATAAGGCTTTTGTTGTCAATGAATTTTTCAGATGGTCCTATTCCTAAATTGCTCCTGTTCTTAAAATCAGCTGCCCTTCCTTAAAGGAAGGCTATCATTATTTGAACACCCCTAGAACAAACCAACAAATGCATAGTAGACAAAACCAAACTGCTTCTTAAACTTGGAGTTCAAGGCTTTGACTTATACAGGAAAAGACATACAGACATGCTATTCAACTATATTTTATAGCAATGTCACAAAACTACTAATCAGTCACATGAAGACAATGATAGTACTAGGATGATTAAAGAATGACTTTGAAGATGCAAATCTTGAAATGCCAAACATAAATACCTAATCAGGTTTAAATATGTGCTTTTAAAATACCTGATCTGAATTCAGAGATTCAATCAAGTGAAAGTCCCATATTTGGAGCAAGATGCAGATTAGATTGGTGTCACACAGATGACTTGATTTTCCTAGTTATATTATTCAGATGTTCTATGGTCAAACATGGAGGCTGTTACCATCAAATTCTGCATTACTTTACCATGAAAAGCACACTGGAAGGATGATACTTACATAGGTTATTTATAAATAGTATTATAACATACTTGAAAAAAATAAAAACATTTATAAATTTAATGTAGAATAATTTACTCAAAATTACTTTTTACAGATGGGACCTACAACAAAATGTTGCAATGTAGAATTCTCTTCAATATGCTTTCAAAATACAGTGGCACCTCGGCTCATGAACGCCTCAGTTCAAGACCAAATCAGGTTGCAAACAGAAATTTCATAAAAATTTTGTCGCAGGTTGCGAACTCTGCATCGGGAGACGATCGCGAGTGCACTCGTCTTCCCTGCACGGGCGCGACTGCAGTCGTGCTGGGGAGGAGGGGGAGATGACTGCATTCGTGCTGGGGGGAGATGGCCGTAACTGCGCCCACGTTACCTGCCCGCGCCCACCTCCCCCCCAAACACCCACAATCATGCCTATTTCCCCCCACCCCCCGCACGATTGCTGGTGGGGGGAGATGGCTGCGATCTTTGTTGTTCTTTGTCACTTTGCCTCAAATTTTTGTGAGTTAAAAAATAATTGCAGAACGGATTAACCTTATTTACACTGACCCTTATGGGAAATTTGACTTTGCTCACGACCAATTTGGGTCACGACCAGAGTCCTGGAATGGATTAAGTTCATAAGCCAAGGTACCACTGTACTCTGTTCCTTTCTATTTCCCCAGGCAACCACCAGCCCATGTCCCATGGCCAATGAACATACTCTGTCCTCACTAAACCAAGTAGGTCTCCCCCTTAGATTTTCCCTCCAAGTGTCTTTTTAACCTCTGAACACCTTGCAGTTCCCACAAGCCTGCTGACTCCTCCCTCTTGGGTATCAATGGTACTACATAAGGACTGGGACACAGAGACTAAGTTTGTATTAGGAAGCATAATACAGTGTCCATAACAAATGAAAAAAGAGGAACTTATGCACATGCATACACACATACAAACTGAAAAGATTCTGCAAACTCTTCTACTTTTTATCCAGTTGGGAAAGCAATACAGGCTTCAATAAACAGAAGCCTATTTATATTGGCTGTCACCATAAACCTGATCCCACGTCCAATTGTAGTAGTTGGCTGGTACCAGCCAAGTCCAAGCCACTATCCATGGACAAATACCTATTGTTAAAACAATGCAAGGCATTTAGTCAATCCACTGTTCTCAGTTGGTCTCAAAGGAAACACTCATACAGAAATATAAAATTAGGAAGCTTAGTACCACAGGACTCAATTCTGGAATCACTGCTTTTCAGCATTTTTACTAATGACTTGGGTAAAGAAGTGCAGGGAATGCTTCTTACATTTGCAGATGATACAAAATTGGGCTAATACCCTAGAAGTCAGAAACAAAATTCAAAGTGATCTTGGTAGGATGGAGCACTGGGCTAAAAAACATCAGAATGAAATTTAATAGGGACAAATGCCAAGTTCTAAGAAAACTTGGCATTTGTCTCCAGAAAAAAGGAACCAAACGCACAATTACAAGATTGGAGATTATCAGGAGACTGGAAACCTTGAAAAGAGAAGACTGAAGGGAAATATGATACCACTTTTCAAAATACTTGAAAGGCTGTCACACTGAGGAGGGTCAGGATCTCTTCTTAATCATCCCAGTGCACAGCACATGCAATAATGGGTTTAAATTACTGGAAGCCAGATTCTGGCTAGATAACAGGAAAACCTCTTGACTCTTAGAGCAATACAAGAATGGATCCAATTATCTAGGGAGGTTGTCGGCTCCCCCACACTGGAGTCACAGCCACCTGTCAAGGATGCTTAGGAGGAAGTTGGACTCAATGGTCTCATAGGCCCCTTCCAACTCTATTATTCCTTGATTCTATTATTTAGTCCTGTGGTCAGTGTTACCCCCTTTTATATGCATTTTTAATGGAATATTCCACTCTTTAGAAAGGGTGTTTGCAATGATATTGTCAATTCCATGCCTATGCCATTGTAACTGGACCAGACAGAGTATACTTGGGGGGCAGAAGAGAAACGTTTTATATCTGAGGCTATACCTCAGCTACCCTAACCTAAGCTAAGCAAGTCAGGTTGCCTACCTTTAACTGTCATTCTTTGAGTGGTCATCCATGGATTCACACATATGGGTTCTGCACCTGTACAGGGCCTGTTGTTGGACAGATTTCCAAGTTAGATTTCTTCTGGTGTAACCCTCTCATCTCCCACCCTGTGGACTATCTAGGAGGGTTTCCCAGGCCCTTCCTCAGTTTCACTGAGAACAACATTGTGGCCTCTGAGCACTGTGGAGGCTGGTGGAATGGCTGACCCCATACTGAAAGGACACAGGATCATGGAGAATTTATGGCACTGAAGCTGGTTAACACTGATGTGGGGCCAGTGAGTGGGTTCTGTGTATGCATAGATGACCACTTGAACAACAACAGTTACAAGCAAGCAACCTGGTGTCCTCCTTCATGGTGTCTGTATATCACACATATAGATGATAAGTGAGCTTACCTCAGGTTGGAGGTAGGAAAGTGCCATCAGCAGAGAACCACTCACAGAACTGCTCCGCTGAAGGAGCAGTCTTGCCTGGTGGGAACCAGAGGACAGTAGTGCCAATCAACAGGGTGGACCATGTCACTACCCTGCAGAAGTCCCACAGAGGGATGTCTGCATGCAGTACCATAGAAGTTGCCACTGCTCTGGTCAAGTGCGCTTTGCACCATTCGGGGAGCTGCAATCCTGCAAGCTGACAGGCAAGCATGATGGTCTCAACCACCCAAAATATTGAGTCATTGGGACCTAAGAGTTTTTCCCCTTGGAACACTTGCCATAACAGATCAACAATTCCGAGACAATCAAAAGGACTCAGTACAGGACCAATAGAAGACAATTGCCCTGTGCATGTCCAGGGTGTGCACAGCCGATTCCAGAAGGTTCGACAGCACTGGGAAAAAGGCTGGGAGAACAATATCTTGGTTAAGATGGCATGGAGATGCCACCTTAGGTAGGAAGAAAGGATCCAAGTGAACAATCAAGAATGGCTGGTTGATGTGCAGTGTACAGAGCTTGCCAGCCTGCCTGGTCAATGTGATAGCCACAAGGATGGTCACCTTTCATGACAAGAGTCTGAGGTCTGTGGTGGCCAGAGATTCAAACAGTGGTTTGTAAGAGCCTGTAGAACCCCCAAAGCTCGAGCTGGGAACAAATGTCCAAAGTTGCAGAGCAAGGTTCTGAAGGCTCTTCAGGCATCAAAGCAACAGCCAATAGGCCCTCAATCAGTGGATAAAACAATAAGATGTTTGCCAGGTATACCTTGATGAAGGACAGTCTGTAGAGGAAAATTTCCAGAAGACTATTGTACACCGAGGAGATAGGTGGTGTAACACAATTTCCTTCAAACCTGCCTCACCTCCGGCATGCAAGGGAAGCTGCTTGCTAATTAGGATGGTACAGCATTGGAATGCAGAAAAGTAAACAGCAGAGCTTATCACCGTGAGAGCCGGGAACAACAGATGTGGCCAGTTAACTGCTTTTACTCTTAGATTTAGGGGAGGGAGAGAAACCTCCCGCCCCCGCCAGAGTGAATGCCAGTGTGAGAACTAGCCAAGCAAGGAGGGTGACACATGCTGGCCAAGAATTAGGGGCTTTCTCCTTGTTGTTTGCGAGGGGGGAGTCCTGATGGCTGGTAGAGGGGAAGCCACCTTATTTGGTATTGTATTTCCTTTTTCATGTTATTATATCTGTTTGCCTGTTTTAGAATAAAAATTTTTAGACTTTAATCCACCTGTGCGCTCATTGCTTCTGGATCCAAAAAGAACCTTTTGCCCTTGGAAAAACATTTGGCGTAGTCAGCTGGATCCACAGGCAATGCGGTGGTTAAGAAAAAAGTCTGCCAAGCAGGATGTCAGCCAGAGCCACATACCTGGTTTGTCTGGCGCTAGTGTCTGGGCACCAGTGGCTCAAGTTTTGAACCAGTTGACCCCACCAGTTGAATGGGGGCCCGTGATGGAAGGATTTGGAGGTCCTACCCCTGATGCTGTGCTTCAATGCCTGTAGTTATTGGGAGAAGCGGTGGGGGCAGATGGCAGTGAGAGGGCTGGGATGGGACCTTCTCACTGCACTCCGCACTTTGTGGGAACAATTAGAAGCCACACTGGAGAAAGTTCAGCAGCAAGTCAACACCATAACTCTCATGAGAAAGGCATTAGAGAGCACTCAGGGGAGGGAGAATTTGGCAGAGGAACAAGCTGCCATGATGGCAGTTCGGTTTGCTAAACTTAAACACCAGAAGCAGGCAAAATGAAGGTGTATACCTAACCCTCATAAAGTCAGAACTCTCATGATGTCTTGAGAATGGAACCCAGAGACATGGGATGGAAATATATGGGACTCTGATGAATCCAGTTGGTCAGAGGGGGAGGATGATGAAGAAAATGAATAGATGGCTAAGGTGGGCCATTAATTACTAATAAATCCAAGGGGCCACCTGGAAATTTGGCTGCAACCCAGAGCACCGGAACAGTGCAAGATTTTACTCAGCAAGAGCTGGCAGAAATCACATGGACTGCAGCACAACAGCCAGGGAAAGGGTTAAGCCAGTGGTTAGTGATGTTATGGGACCAGGGTACCAACAGTATCTATATGACTGCAGGCAAGTTGCTGAAATTGGGAGCATTATCAAGGGACACTTTGATTAATCAGTATCTCAGAAACCCAGCTCCAGGGGCAGTGGGGTCTTTGCTGGATTGGTGTATACTGGGAATAAAGACCAGGTAGGGAGTCAAAAGATAACCGGAATACCAGGAAAGTTTGGCCTTGGAGTACAAAATGAAGCAGGGCACAGGCTGGTAGAATTTTATCAAGAGAATACAATGGTCATAGCAAACACTCTTTTCCAACAACCCGAGACGACTCTACACATGGACATCACCAGATGGTCAACACAGAAATCAGATTGACTATGTGCTCTGCAGCCAAAGATGGAGAAGCTCTATAC
>NW_025336598.1:3449551-3458436 GCF_004798865.1 Varanus komodoensis | reverse complement strand
TCAGGGATATGATTTAGGTCATATCCCTGATGAATATACAGTAGAGGTGACAAATAGATTTAAGGAATTAGATCTGATAGACAGAGTGGCTGAAGAACTATGGACGGAGGTTTGCAACATTGTACAAGAGGCAGCAACTAAAACCATCCCAAAGAAAAAGAAATGCAAGAAAGCAAAATGGCTGTCTGAGGAAGCTTTACAAATAGCTGAGGAAAGAAGGGAAGCAAAATGCAAGGGAGAAAGAGAAAGATACAAACAATTGAATGCAGAATTCCAGAGAATAGCTAGAAGAGATAAGAATGCCTTCTTAAATGAACAATGCAAAGAAATAGAAGAAAACAATAGAATAGGGAGGACCAGAGACCTCTTCAGGAAAATTGGAGATATGAAGGGAATATTTCATGCAAAGATGGGCATGATAAAGGACCACAATGGCAGGGACCTAACCGAGGCAGAAGAGATTAAGAAGAGGTGGCAAGATTACACAGAAGAACTATATAAGGAAGAGCTTAACATCCCTGATAACCATGATGGGGTGCTCACTGACCTTGAGCCAGACATCCTGGAATGTGAAGTCAAATGGGGCTTAGGAAGCCTGAGCAACAACAAAGCTAGTGGAGGCGACAGTATTCCAGTTGAGCTATTCAAAATCCAGTAGTAAATGCAGTAAAATGCACTTTTACGATGCAGTAAAAGTGCTACACTCAATATGCCAGCAACTTTGGAAAACTCAACAGTGGCCACAGGATTGGAAAAGGTCAGTTTACATTCCGATCCCAAAGAAGGGCAATGCCAAAGAATGTTCAAACTTCCGCACCATTGCACTCATTTCACATGCTAGCAATGTGATGCTCAAAATCCTACAAGCTAGGCTCCAGCAGTATGTGGACCGAGAACTACCAGAAGTACAGGCAGGATTTCGAAGAGGGAGAGGAACTAGAGATCAAATTGCCAACATACGCTGGATCATGGAGAAAGCTAGGGAGTTCCAGAAAAACATCTACTTCTGCTTCATTGACTATGCTAAAACCTTTGATTGTGTGCATCACAACAAATTGTGGCTAGTTCTTAAAGAGATGGGAGTACCAGACCATCTTATTTGTCTCTTGAGAAACCTATATGCGGGTCAAGAAGCAACAGTGAGAACTGGACACGGAACCACTGATTGGTTCAAAATTGAGAAAGGAGTTCAGCAGGGCTGTATACTGTCACCCTGTCTATTTAACTTATATGCAGAGCACATCATGAGAAAGGTGGGGCTAGATGAATCACCAGTTGGAATTAAGATTGCTGGGAGAAATATCAACAACCTCAGATATGCAAATGATACCACTCTTATGGCAGAAAGTGAAGAGAAACTAAAGAGCCTCTTGATGCGGGTGAAGGAGGAGAGCGGAAAAGTTGGCATGAAACTCAACATTAAGAAAACTAAGATCATGGCATCCGGTCCTTTCACTTCCTGGCAAATAGATGGGGAACAAATGGAGGTAGTGACAGATTTTATTTTCCTGGGCCCCAAGATCACCGCAGATGGGGACTGCAGCCATGAAATTAAAGGACACTTGCTCCTGGGGAGGAAAGCTATGGCAAATCTAGACAGCATACTAAAAAGCAGAGGCATCACCCTGCAAACAAAAGTGTGTATAATCAAGGCTATGGTTTTTCCAGTTGCAATGTATGGCTGTGAAAGCTGGACCATAAGGAAGGCTGAGCGCAAAAGGATTGAGGCCTTCGAATTGTGGTGCTGGAGGAGATTCCTACAAGTCCCTTGGACCACAAGGTGATCAGTGCTAGAGGAGATCAACCCTGACTGCTCTTTAGAAGGCCAGATACTGAAGATGAAACTCAAATACTTTGGCCACCTAATGAGAAGGAAGGACTCCCTGGAGAAGAGCCTAATGCTGGGAACAATAGATGGCAAAAGAAGAAGGGGACGGCAGAGGATGAGGTGGCTAGATGGAGTCACTGAGGCAATTGGTGTGAGCTTAGGTGGACTCCGGGAGATGGTGGAGGACAGGAAGGCCTGGAGGAGTGTTGTCCATGTGGTTGTGATGGGTCGGACATGACTTCGCGACTAACAACAACATCCAGCTGCCATGGACTGGGACGAGCAGCTGCCCTCGTGGCATACTGTTAAGGAAGCAATGGCACAGTTAAGAGCAATGGCTATGCAGGCTGGGATATATCAAGTGGGGTTTCAAGGGCCTGACAGCCAACCTCTCACTGCTGGGATGCGGACACACTTAATGAAGGGGGCTCCCTCCTTCATGCATGGTGCCCTGCTGGCATTGTTGGGGCCAGCCCAAGGCTCACCAGTAGGGCAGGTGGTGGTGCTAAAAGGCCAGCTGGAAGACATTCAGAAGGAGAATGATGCCAAGCCTCAGGCTAGAGTTGCTAAGGAGGGGAGGAAATACCACAGTGACTACAAGAAACAGAACAAGAAAATACCTCGATAGCAAATGTTTATGGACCTTTTGAAAGCTGGAGTGTCAAAGGCTGATATAGATGGTATTCCAACGGATGACATGTACAAAATGTGGGAGGAGGAGTGTGCAAACAAGGGGGAGACTGATAGAAGTGACCCACAAGTGAGGGAAACCACCCCAACAGCCCCACCCGGGGAATCATTATACCCTCTGTTGCCAGGAAAGGGAGTGGGGGGATGGCAAATGCCCTGCCCTATAAATCCTAGTCAATCCCTGGAAAGAATTTGAAGCAAATTATTTAAAAATCCATCCGCAAGCAACTTGGAAAAAATGCAGTGATTAACAGAAGACAGCATGAATTTATCAAAAATAAAACCTGCCAGACTAATTTAATCTCATTTTTTGACTGGGTAATCTCCCAAATGGACAGAGGGAACACTGTGGACATAATCTATCTAGCCTCTAGCAAAGCTTTCAACATAGCATCACACGGCAATCTGATAAACAAATTAGCAAAAACTGGACTAGATGGAAAAACTGTTAGGTGGATCCAAAATTGGCTGCTAAATTGGACACAAAGAGTGCTCATCCATGGCACCTTCTCACATTGGATGGAGGTAAATAGTGGGGTGCCACAGGGTTTAGTCCTGGGCCCAGTGCCCAGGGTTCTGTATTAATGATTTAGATGAGGAAGTAAAGGAAAGATGATCAGATTTTAAGATGATACAAAACTGGGTGGAATAGCAAACACCCTAGAAGACAAACTGACAATCCAGGGTGATCTTGATAAACTTGAACACTGGGCTGAAAGCATCAGAATGCGATTCAATAAGGACAAGTGCCAAGTCCTCCACCTAGGAAAAAGAAACCAAATGCATCAACACAAGGTGGGGAATATGCAGCTCAAAAGAACTGAAAAAGACCTAGGAGTAATTGTGGACAATAGGCTAAATATGCACCAACAATGAGATGCAGCCACCAAAAGGGCAAATACTATTTTGGGATTCATTAACAGAAGTATTATTTTCAAATAATAGTAGTAGTTCCTCTATACTCCTCCCTAGGCAGACCTCATCTGGAATACTGTGTCCAGTTCTGGGCACCAAGATTTAAGAAAGGCTGTCACAAAGAGGAAGGTCAAGATCTTTTCTTGCTGATACCAGAGTGTAGGACACAGAATAATCAATTCAAGCTCCGACGACCAAGAGTCAGTCTAGATATCAGGAAAAGCTTCCTCACTATCAGAGCAATACAACAGTGGAACCAGCTGCCTAGAGAGGTGGTGGGCTCTCCCACCCTAGAGACATTCAAAAAGAAACTGGACAGCCAACAGAGTAGGATGGTGTAACTTGGTGTCCTGCAACAGCAGGGGGTTGGACCCAATGGCCTTCATGACTATCTCTATTATTCTATGAGTCTATGAAATGTCAGTATGCCTGTTGAATCCTAACAGTCCTGCTTAGAGAAGATAAATAACATTCCAAGGCACCCACAATGGCAGTTGGAAGGGAACTGAGAAAGGGGATGGGAACCCCTCCTAGATATACCAGGGGGCAGGAGGAGAGGGGTTGCCACTGGAATGAGTCTGTCTTGGAAATCTGCCTGGTAACAGGCCCTACACAAGTGCAAGACCCATGCGTGTGATGCACAGAGACCATGAAGGAGAACATAAGATGAGCCATGAAGTGAAAATGGCAGGACCTTTAAGGGATGGTGACCATGTCAGTTCAGAATTTATTGTACAATTACAGACCCATAAAATTATACAAAACAATAACAACCCCTCATTAAAACAGGTGATTGGGAAAACAATCTAAAATACCTACCAAATTACAGTGAATATAGAATAATCATCTTGTGAGAACTTACTATAAGGGAGAAAGGAAAAGGAAAAAGGAGTCACTATCTCTGCTGCTGGCTTGTTCAAGAAAATATTCCATGTACCATTTCAGTGACCTTCTAGATCATTTGCTCATAACAGGATTAAGTAATCTATTATTTTCTTTACTATGTGGACTACATTTAAAAAAAAAGTCTCAAGGATTCAACTCCATCATCAGCACAGAGACCAAGCTCACTGTCATATGAAACATCCTGATATTACCCTTCCAGAATTGCAGAGGAGAAGGGGGCCAGATGGTCCAACCCCTTGCTCAGTGCAGGACTCCATGTGCAGGACACTTGATGAAGACCCTGGAGACCAATGTCCTTTAGTTTTACAGATTTAAATTCATATGTACAAGAGAATCCATAAAATAAAAAAAATGTAACTTCGAAGAAAATAAAGATATCCCAAGGATGGATTAGCATCTTTAAAATCTCAATCTAAACCTTAAAATTCTAGGAAAATAAAAAGGGGCTGGCCTGGTACCAGGTATCTCTGGGGAGCTCCTGAAGATCAGAGGCATGCAAAGAGCCATTGCATTTTCTACAAATTGAAGGTTTGTGACAACCTTCCATTGAGCAAGACTATTCATGCCATTTTTCAAACATTTGCTCACTTCATGTTTCTGTGTCATATTTTAGTAATTTTCACAATATTTCAATCTTTTTCATATTATTATATTTTTATGGCACTCTGTAATCCATAATTTTGATGTTAATATTTTAAACAGGGGGCCAGTTCACTGTCCCTCAGACTGTTGGGGGGCCAGACTATAGTTTGAAAAACAATGGACGAATTCCTATGCATACTGCACATTAAAAATTAATTAAAATTAATTAAAACTATTATTTATTTATTTATTTATTTATTTATTACAGACTTTTATACCACATCCTATTGCCAAGCCCTCAGGATGGCTTACAAAATACAAAAGTACAATATAAAATATAAAAATACAATATCAAACGTCAATTATTAAAACAGTATACAACACATCGTGAACTTAAGAAAAAGGAGGAAAAAAATAGAAAATGCAACTGTGAAGGTAAAACTCTTCATCTAAAACCATTGGTAATTAAAACCATTGGCATCTAAAACCATTGGTAATTAAAATAATGGTCAAATAAAAAGGTGTTGGTGCCGGAAAGAGTATAACGTCGGCACCATTACTGAGAAGGCCCTCCTCCGGGTAGACACCCTCCATACTTCCTTCAGAGAGGATTCCTGGAGCAAGGACTCCATTGCTGCTCTTAAGGGGCATGAGGGCTTGTAGGGAAGGAGGCAATCCTTCAGGTATTCTGGACCTAAGCCATTTAGGGCTTTATAGGTTAATAACAGCACCTTGAATTGGGCCTGGACTTCAACTGGGAGCCAGTGTAGCTGATAAAGGACGGGCGTTATATGAGAATACCAACCAGTCCCTGTCAGCTCTATTTTGTACCAATTGAAGTATCCGGACCATTTTCAAGGGTAGCCCTACGTAGAGCACGTTACACTAATCCAACTGGGAAGTTACCAGGGCATGAATCACTGTTGCTAGGCAGTGCTCGACCAGGTAAGGACACAGCTGATGGACCAGCTGAAGCTGGAGGAAAGCGCTCCTCGCCACCACTGTCACCTGGATTTCTAGAGACAGCTGTAGGTCAAGTAGCACTCCCAAGCTGTGGACCCTGTCCTTTAGAGGGAGTGCTACCCCATCCAGGACAGGACCAAAATCACTTACCTGAAAACACGAACTGCCCACCAACAGGACCTTCATCTTATCTGGATTGAGTCTCAGTTTATTGACCCTCATCCAGCCCATTACCTCAGCCAGGCACCAGTTCAGGACAGCCACTGACTCACCTGGATTAGATGTAAACAAGAGGTAGAGCTGGGTGTCATAAGCATATGATGACTCCGCAGCCCAAACCTTCTGATGAACTCTCCCAACAGTTTCATGTAGATATTAAAAAGCATGGGGGACAAAATGGAGCCCTGCGGTACTCCATGGCATAGCTGCCATGGCGCAGAGCTATAGTCCCCCAGCACCACCTTCTGGAATCGACCAGCCAGATAGGAGTGGAACCAATGCCAAGCAGTGCCTCCTACTCCCAAGTCAGCCAGCCTATCCAGAAGGATACCATGGTCAATGGTATTGAAAGCCGCTGAGAGGTCCAGGAGAACCAACAGGGACTCGCTCCCCCTGTCCCTCTCCCTGCATAGGTCAACAGACAGGGCAACCAGGGCAGATTCAGTACCATGACTGGGTCTGAAGCCGGACTGTAATGAGTCCAGATAATCCATTTCATCCAAGAGTGCCCGAAGCTGTCCCACCAACACCTGCTCCAACACCTTGCCTAAGAACAGGATGTTGGCCACCAGTCTAAAATTGGCAGCCTCTTCTGGGTCCAGGGACACCTTCTTCAGGATGGGCCTGATCACTGCCTCCTTTAAAGGGGCAGGGACTCAGCCCTCCTTTAGTGAGACGTTGATGACCTTTTGGACCCCGGGACCAATCCCATGACTGGCTTTTGTAAGTAGCCAAAAAGGGCAAGAGTTGAGTAAGCAGGTGGTTGGGCATACCATCCCAAGCATCTTGTCCACTTCCTCAGTCCACAATAACTAAAACTCATCCAACAATGATGGACCAGATGGTGCTCTAGACATCTCCAGTTCTGGAATCATATAAATTGTGGAGTTCAGCTTGTGGCGAATCTGAGCAATTTTCTCCTTAAAGTGCTGGTCAAAGTTGTCACAACAGGCAGTTGAGGGTGGCACCACTTCTTTGTTTTGGCCACCATGTGTTAGGCCACGCACCATTCAAAAAAGCTCCACTGGATGGCACTGTGAGGAGGCAATGAAAGTGGAGAAGTATTGCCTCTTCACTGCCCCCACCGCCACAGCGTAGGCTTGATAATGAACATGTAAGTGTGTTCGGTCAAATTCATCCTGTGATTTTCTCCACCTGCTCTCCAATCGTCTCCCAGTCTGCTTCATCGCCCGCAATTCTGGTGCATACCATGGTGACGAGTGGGCTCTGCCTGATGGGAGAGAACACTTAGGAATGATTGTGTCAAGTGCCCTGGTCATTTCCCCATTCCACAAATCGACCAGGACATCAACAGGAACGCCAGCTTTATCCACAGGAAAATCCCCCAGAGCCTTCAGGAATCTATCAGCATCCATAAAACTCCAGGGGAGGGCCATTTGAATAAGGTCCACACCCTTCTAGAGGGAGAGATCAGCATTAAGCTCAAACCTCACAAGGAAGTGAGGTTTCTCTGCGGTGGTGCCCCATCTATAGAATGCGCTCCCCAGAAAGGTCCGCCTGGCGCCGTCGTTATTTGTTTTTCGGCACCAGGCTAAGACCTTTTTATTTAAAACTTATTTTAAGTGTTAAATTATTTGTATTTATAAGATTTTAAATTTTTAGCCGAGATGCACCGGGGTTTTTTAAATAATATTTTTATTGTTATATTGTTATTATTTATGTATTTATGTATTTGTTTCTGTTGTGAACCACCCCAAGGCTTTGTTGCGATGGGGGCAGCATAAAAATGCTTTAAATAAATAAATAAAGTGATCTGACCATGACAAAGGAGTTAAGGTCAGATTCCTCACTTCCAGATCACCCTCTTCCTGCCCCATTGAGAAAACCAGATCCAGAGTGTGACCTCTTTCATGGGTTGGGCCAATAACATGTTGAGACAGTCCCAAGGCTGCCATGGAAGCCATGAAGTCCTGAACCGCCCCAGACAGAACAACCTCGGCATGGAAATTAAAGTCTCCCAGGACCAACATCCTGGGGGTCCTCAAAACCAGGTCCGAGATGATCCGTCAGCTCAGGCAGGGAGTCTGATGGGCAGGAGGGTAGATGGTACACCAGCAGAATCCCTAATCTGTCTCAGTCACCCAACAGGTACAAAACCTCTAGGCCCGGTCTCGAAGGGACAGGAAGTCCCACAAGGGAAACTGAGTCTTGGTAAAGCAGAGCAACCCCCCTCCCCTCTGTGCTGCATTAGATATCCAGATGGGCGGAGTTGAGTGAGGGAGACATCTCGCCCCCTCCCGCCCATGTCTGCATTATACATGCCAGGTCAGCCCCCTCATCCACATTTAAATGTGGGGGCCACCGGCCTGAGGGACTGATAAGGCGTCGTCCCTTGTCTGCGTCCCTTAGCTGCGGCCCGGGCTGTCCGGAGACTCCCTTCCCTGAGACACAGAGGTTTGATTGTTTGTTTTTGTTTGTGCTGTGCTGTGCTGTGCTTTGTTTTTCTTCCAATTTAAGTTTATTTTATCCTTGTGTGTGTGTGCGAGTGGGTTTTTGTCTGGGAGAACTGGGCGAGTGAGAGGAACTGCAGGACAAACAAGGCAGGGGACCAAGGTAAGGTCTCGGAAGGGATACCGATGACAGACCAGGAGATGGCCTTGGCAGGAGTCACGGGTGTTGCTGTCCGCTACGAGAGCTGCAACATGTTCGCCCTTCTCCCCCAGGAGAGGCAGGGATACACTTGCTCTCAGTGCAAGCTGGTGACCCTGCTAGAAGAGGAGGTAAGGTGCCTGAGGGCCGAGAGAGCTCTCCAGGCCCCCCC
>NW_025336598.1:3432604-3449451 GCF_004798865.1 Varanus komodoensis | reverse complement strand
GAGGAGGTAAGGTGCCTGAGGGCCGAGAGAGCTCTCCAGGCCCCCCCGGAGCAGCCCCCCTCTGGACAGAAGGTTGAGGGAGAGACCACGGGAGGAGCAGCTGCGGAAACATGGAGGGATGTCACCACAGGAGAAGGAGGCCAGCACAGCCTCCTCCTTCTCCTGGCACCAATCTGGAGCTGGGAAACAGGTTCTCTCCACTTGGGGAGGCTGGGGCTGATGAGGCCTCAGGGGACCAGCGGGACCCCCAGCCTGGGACGTCAGGCGGCAAGGGGGCAGCTGCAGGAGAGGCGAGGGCCAGGGCACGGCTGCCCACCAGCACCGGGAAGGTACGGCGGTGGGTGATTGTTGTTGGGGACTCCCTGCTGAGGGGCACTGAGGTGGCAGTGTGCCACCCCAACCTGGAGACAAGGGAGCTTTGCTGCCTGCCGGGCGCATGCATCCAGCATGTGAAGGACAGAGTGGAGTGTTTTGTTCACTCCGGGGGTCACCAGCCGCTCCTAAGAGGTGGTTAGAAGGATTAGACGAAAGAGGAACCTCTGTAGGAAATGGGTACTGGAGGAAATAGACAAAAGGGTATACCAGGAGGAGGAGGCCCGTTGCAGAATGATTCTTCGCAAGGCTAAGACTGATTATGAGCTAAGAGTTGCAAAGTATATCAAGAGCAACAAAAAGGGCTTCTTTCAGCATGTAAATAGGAAGAGGAAGGGGAGACAAGTGGTGGGACCACTAAATAAGGAGGAAGGAGATCCAGTGACTGATACGAGGGAACAGGCACAGATGCTAAATGACTATTTTGCCTCTGTGTTCTCCCCAAAGCAGGATGAGGGAGAGATCCCCATGGGAGATTAGCTGAGGCTGGGGACTTAGGGGCACAGATTAGAGTCACCCCCCTTGAAGTCGAGGGGCTCCTCAGAGGACATTAGGCAATACAAAGACGCCAGGCCCTGACAGGTGACACCCGAGAGTACCTAAGAGATTGGCAGGGGTTCTCTCACGCCCTCTGGCCTCCATTTTTGAGGCCTCGTGGAGAACGGGTGAAGTTCCAGAGGACTGGAGGGTGGCATCAGTGGTACCAATTTTCAAAACGGGTAGTAGAAAGGACATGGGGAATTATAGACCAGTTAGCCTTACGCCCATTGCAGGAAAAACAACGGAACTTCTCATAATAGCGAGAGATCTAGTGATGCTAGATAGGGAAGGGAGGCTGACAACCACACAACACGGCTTCCGCAAAAACAGGTCCTGCCAGACAAACCTTGTGGAATTTTATGACAAGGTTTCGAAATGGCTAGATGGAGGGGATGCAGTGGATGTGGTCTACCTGGATTTCAGCAAGGCCTTTGACAAAGTGCCATGATATCCTGATATCCTGGTGGAGAAACTGAGAAGTTTTGGGATACACCAAAGCACTGTCCAGTGGATTAGGGCATGGTTGACTGACCGAAAGGAGAAGGTGACCATTAGCTGGGAATCATGGGGATAGCGGCCACTGACAAGCGGGGTCCCCCAGGGCTCTGTCCTGGGGCCAATCCTGTTTAATCTTTTCATTAATGACATGGAAGAAGGGGTGAACAGTCTGCTGATCAAATTCGCAGACGACACTAAAACTGGAGCAGTGGCCACAACTGAGGAGCAGGTACTCCAGATTCAAAAGGATCTGGACAGACTATGGAAGTGGGCAGGAGACAATAGGAGCGCGTTCAATGTAGATAAGTGCAAGGTTTTGCACTTGGGGCATAGGAATAGCTGTCATAAGTACAGGTTAAGTGACAAGTGGCTGGAGAGCAGCACTTGTGAAAGGGACCTCAGGGTACTGGTTGACTGCAGGCTAAACATGAGTCAGTAGTGTGATGCAGTGGTCAAGAGTGCGAACGCCACCCTTGGTTGCATAGCCAGAAGTGTGGCTTCTAGATCAAGAGAGGTATTACTACCACTCTACACGACTCTGGTGCGCCCGCAATTGGAGTATTGTGTTCAGTTTTGGGCCCCTCATTACAGAAAGGATATAGCCAGGTTGGAGTCAGTGCAGCGTAGGGCCACAAGGTTGGTGGCCGGTTTGCAGGGGATGCCATATGAGGCGAGACTGAGGGAACTGGGTCTCTTCAGCCTGGAGAAGAGGAGACTCAGAGGGGATCTGTTGGCGACATACAGGCCTGTGAGGGGATGTCACATGGAGATGGGTAGAGACCTGTTCTCCCCTGCAGAGGAAGGCAGGACGCGCTCCAACGGAGCAAAGCTCAGGGAGCCAAGGTTCCATTTGGATGCCAGGAAGCACTTCCTGACAGTCAGGACCCCGAGGGTGTGGAATGGGCTTCCACGGGAGGTCGTTGAGGCCCCATCGGTGCGGGTGTTCAAGGATAGGCTGGACGTCCACATGGTGGGCATGTCGTGAGCAGAGCCGGCTGGTGCCACAAGTCAGACTAGATGGCCCAGGAGACCCCTTCTGACTCGTTCTGTTTCTATGTTTCTAAATCATGGATGAGGGATGTTTTATTATGAACTGACCTGGCATTCAATAGCAGCACCGTCAGGCCCAGGGGGCGGTGGATTCGCTCCCAGAAGCATTCCGGCTGAGGGAATAACCAGAAGAGGGGAGAGATATTAAACATCGGTCCCTCCTTCTTTTTTGTTGATATGTTAGACCCACAACGCCATATCTTCCCCTGCCCATCACCACCCCAATAGTGGTGCCCACATGCTCCCCAGGCACTACCAGCCTAATTAAAATCTAATAGAAATAAAATACAATCACAGCAAAGAAAAGAAAAAGGAAGGAAGACGGACAGCATCCCTGTCCCGGCCCAGCCCCCTACAGCCCCAAACGCCTCCGCCCTTCGGCTGATGGGCCTGGCCACAGCCGGCAATAAGAGCACTCCGCTGTGGCCCCTCCCCTGCAATCACTGCAATTGGCACCCGCTCGCCTCTCTTGCACAACTGCCACCTGTGCAGGGGCTCAGGCAGTGAGGTTTAACATTTTAACAAATAATTTTAAATTTTTAAAAAAATGTTTGCTCCACTAGCTTGGGTTGCTGCAGAAGCCCAAGGTGGGGAAGAGCATGTTCATATTCAAGGGACATAGCTACAATATCCGCGATCATGCTGTGGGCGGTAGGGGGGCAGACGTGATCATGCTTGTGCAGGGAAGGTGGGCACAATTGCGGCCATCTCCCCTCCCAAGCATGACCGCGATCATGGCCATCTCCCCTCCCTCCCCCAGGCACAACCACAAGCGCACCCATCTTCTCTGCATGAGTGCGCCCGCAATTGCAGCCATTTCCCCACTTCCCCCGAGCACGATCGTGCAGGGAAGGCAGGCATGATTGCGGCCATCTCTCCCCCCCCCCCCACCGCCCCCAGCACTATCTCCCCACTGAGTACACCTGCGCCAGCTCAGAGTTTTTGGACTCGCTCAGAGATCGTTTTCTCCAAGCTGAGGCGGGCTGGATCAATGAGCATGGTGGGCTGGATCTGGCCCGTGGGCCATAGTTTGAAGACCCATGCCTTAAGCCAAAGCCTTATCCAGAGCAAGGCCCTAACTCTCTTGAATTCTATAAACCTGAGAGAAGTAAGGAAGCTGCAAAAGAAAAGTTTGAAACTAGCAGAGGCTGGTTCATAAGGTTTAAGGAAGGAAGCTGTCTCCCTAACATAAAAGTGCAAGGTGAAGCAGCAAGTGCTGATAAAAATGCTGCAGCAAGTTATCCAGAATTTCTAGCTAAGATAATTATTGACAGTGGCTTCACTAAATAAGTTTTTCAGTGCAGAAAAAACAGCCATGTATTGGAAGAAGATACCATCTAGCACTATCACAGCTAAAGAAGTCAATGCCTGGCTTCAAGGGATTAGTTGCTAATGCAACTAGTGACTTTAAGTTGAAACCAATGCTCATTTACCACTGAAAATCCTAGGGCCCTTAAGAATTATGCTAAATCTACTCTTTCTGTGCTCTATACAGTGGTACCTTAATCCATTCCACGACTCTGGTCGCAACCTGAATTGGTCATGAGCCAAGTCAAATTTCCTCATAAAGTTCAATGTAAATAAGGTTAATCACAAAAATTTGAAACAAAGTAACAAAGAACAACAAAGTAACGAAGTACAGTATAGTAGGGAACACTAACTTAGGTGCGGGGGGAGATTATTGTTTGGAGGGAGAGTCCAAAAGATAATCATGCGATAGCGATTGTGCTGGGGGTGGGGGGGAGATGGCCGCGATTGCGAAGTCCCCCATGATGACTACATCATTCTTGTAAATGCTGGCAAGTTGCTTTTTGAAGGTTGCATCCTTATCGTTTTTGACTGGGTAGATGGTAATATATGCCAATAACTATGCTTTTCTTTTCTTTGTTTCTCCCTTTAAATTTAGCCGGATGCTTTCAATGGGGCTACTCAGATCCTCATCTTATATTTTTGTGCAGATATTTGTGTCTCTTACATACAGTGCAACTCCACCTCCCTTTTCATCCTTTCTATTTTTCTTGATTAGCTTGCATCCTTCAGTTGTAGAGTTCCAGTCATGTGAGTCATCCCACCAAGTTTCAGTTGTTCCTACAAGATCATAATTGCCCTCATGTACTATGAGCTCAAGTTCGTGTTGCTTGTTTCCCATACTCTGGGCATTGATTCTGAGACATCGAAGTTCATTCTTGCTGTGCCCTGGTTTTCTTTCTATGGTTTTTTGAATACTGGTGTTGGGCTCTGCTTGAGATTTTTTATCTGTTGAAATATATATAACTCTTTGCCAGGTGCTGGTATGCCATGCTGCAAATCTCCCTCCCCTATAGGTTTTAGTTTGAAGCTCTCCTGATGAATTTTTTCATGTAGTGGCCAAACATCTGCTTTCCATTCCTTGTGAGGTGCATCCCATCTTTTGCCAGTAGTCCATCTTCCAGGAAGCTTAGCTTGTGGTCCCAGAATCCAAATCTCTCTTTACGGCATCACCATCATAGCCAACCATTCACTTGAAGGATTTTTCCTTCCCTGATAGTTCCTCTTCCATGTACTGGTAGGATTGAGGAGAAGACTATCTGGGCCCCAGTGTTTTTTATTTTCCTGACTAGAGCTTTGAAGTCTGATGTTATTTCAGTGAAACTTCTCATGGCTGTGACATTAGTTCCCACATGGAAGAGAAGGGAGGGGTATTTGTCAGTGGGTTGTATGAGTCATGTGAACTTGCTGGTTATTTCTTTAACCTTTGTGCTGAGGAGACAACATAGTTGGTGATTCTCTGGGTCATCATGACATACATATTTTTCCATTCCACACAAGAGGGAATCTCGCATGACTAGAATTCTTCTCCTTTTATTGCAAATTTTGCTATCCTTTTCCTTGTTTGTTTGTCCCTGAAAAAGAGTTATTCAGTGTGTTGTTCACTGTTCTTTCACAGTGGGTTTCTCACATGTCTCTTCCTCAAGCAACTCGAAGCGGTTCTAGAGTTCCACTGCTTCCCTGTGTACAGAGTGTTTTGTACGTCTTTTGAGTCTATCAGTCAACCCTTTTCCAGCTAGTTTCCTCATTTTCCCTTCCCTCAGGGTTCTCTTCTGCTGCCTCAGCTTGCTGTTGTTCTTTTTCCTTCCAGATTACACTTACCGGTTGCAGATCCTCCGCTCTGTCTAGAAATTCTTCGTTTACTTTTATGCAGATGATACCACTCTCATGGCAAAAAATAAAAAGGAACTAAAGAGCCTCTCGATGCGGGTGAAAGAGGAGAGTGCAGAAGTTGGCTTGAAACTCAACATCAAGAAAACTAAGATCATGGCAGCTGGTCCTATCACTTCCTGGCATATAGATGGGGAAGAAATGGGGGTAGTGACAGATTTTATTTTCCTGGGCTCCAAGATCACAGCAGACATAGAAACACAGAAACAGAGTGAGTCAGAAGGGGTCTCTCAGGCCATCTAGTCTGACCCCCGGCTACAGCCGGCTCCACTTATGACATGCCCACCATGTGACTGCAGCCAAGAAATTAAAAGATGCTTTCTCCTTTGCAGGAAAGTTATGGCAAATCTAGACAGCATACTAAAAAGCAGAGTCATCACCCTGCCAAAAAAAAGTGTGTATAATCAAGGCTGTGCTTTTCCCAGTTGCAATGTATGGCTGTGAAAGCTGGACCATAAGGAAGGCTGAGTGCAAAAGGATTGAGGCCTTTGAATTGTGGTGCTGGAAGAGATTCCTGCGAGTCCCTTGGACCGCAAGGAGATCAAACTAATCAGTCTTAGAGGAGATCAACCCTGACTGCTCTTTAGAAGGCCAGATGCTGAAGATGAAACTCAAATACTTTGGCCATCTAATGAGAAGGAAGGACTCCCTGGAGAAGACCCTAATGCTGGGAACAATTGACGGGAAAAGAAGAAGGGGACAGCAGAGGATGAGGTGGATAGATGGAGTCACTGAAGCAGTTGGCGTGAGTTTAAGTGGACTCCAGGGGATGGTGGAGGACAGAAAGTCCTGGAGGAATGTTGTCCATGGGGTCGCGATGGGTCGGACACGACTTTGCAACTAGCAAGCAAGCAGTGAATTTAATAGCATTCTTCCAAAATGCTTCCCACTGACTTGATAATATTCTTCACCAAGGTTCTGTTTCCAGATTGTTATATTTTTATTTTGATGACTTTCAGTATCATAGTGCAATAACAGTTTGTAAAATCTTCCAAATAGATGATGATTCTGCTGTCTAATCAATTTTTCAAACTCTGTCAGGTCTTTTAAGGTGCCTTCTCCTAGTTGTACTTCCCTTTTCAGTCATGAAATCAGTTGATGATAAACGAACCACAGTATGTTTTTCCCTTCATCTTTCAGTTGTTGCCAGGATTTAACTTGTCCTGGCTCATCAATAAAGTATTGATAAGTTATAAGATTGTTATTGCTCTTTGAGTATTTTCCATGTGCTTTGACTGGGGACATTAAGGGGGAGATTGGAGGACTATGTTTTTTCCTCACGCTATTTTTATTAAGCTGTCTCTTAGCTCATGGTTGTTAAAATCAGAGCCTTCTTAACTGACATTTTATGCCACAAAAGATTATGTATTCTTGTTATAATAATCCATTTATAATCCAGTCTGCAATATATATCTGGTCTGCTGCATAATACTATAACTTCCTTTCAAACATACACCATGGACATGCATTTTTAAAGACTGTTGGAGTGACAGTGTCCAAAGGGTAAAACTGAATATTGAATATCTCCTGACCTAAAAGCAAAGGGAGTGCCTGTAGAATGCTGCTATGAAGATACAAAAATATGCATCTTTTAGGTCCACTGTTGCAAAACATCCAAACTTCCTCTTATCTAGTCTACTCAATAGATAAGAGGAATGATGCCTTGTGAAGTAACCATCTGCAACTTTTTTTAAGCAAAATAAAGGAATTAAGATTTCTTAGGTCCCAGACTGGCTGAAGCCCTCCATCCTGCTTCAGTACCATGAAACAGCACGAGGAAAGACCCACAACAAGCAGGGGAAGTGATAATCTGCTCAACAGGGCAGAGTGTATCTTGTCCATCAAGAGAGGCAGTGGGGACATTTCATGTACAGTATGGATAGGCAGAAAGGCATCAAACTTAATCCTGTAATCCCTCTCAATTATCGACAGCATCCAGGTATCAGAAGTGATTGTTTCCCAGACAGATAGGAAGAGAGATGATCCTTAAAATCAACAAAAATGGGTAGGAAAGGAGACAAGGGGCCAGCCCAGAAACTGAGTCAATGCCTTCTTCTGTCCCTGCCCATGTGTCTCTGTCTTTCATGGTATTGGGGTGGCACATACTTTCGCCTATGGAATGAAGTCAGTGTTTGGCAAGACACTTGGTTGGTTTGAGACCAGGGCAAAACAGAAGAGGAGCTGGGCCCAAATGACTGACATGATTTAGCAGATGGATGTTGGAAGAAACTCATCTTCTTCACAGTAGTGTACATCTTGTATATGAAGCCCATGCTTGTCAGTCTTCACACTGAAGAGCCTATCTCTGTCAAAGGGCAAAGGGTCTTCAATCCAGAAATGGGCCTCTTGGGAGAGACCAGACAAGCACAGCCAGGCATGCTTCCTTAACACTACTGCACACTTGGTCCTGGTAGTGTTTATCTGCATCTAGGAGAGGTGCATTGCTTTGCTCTGGCAAGGTCCCTCTGCTGTTCAGGCAGATGGTCACAAATGGAGCCCAGCTTCTCACAAGGGAAGAGCTGGTACAGTAGACTTTAAATCCAAGAGCTGGAAACTTTAAATCCCAGAGTGATAGAACTGTAAATGTGTCTCTCCTGAGTGTCCAGGCAGCATCCCTCATTGTTGGAAGCTGTGGAGACCTACGAACACAACCTTCCTCATGCCAATTCTATGGCAATCAAGTTCAGTTTTAGGTACTGAAAAAAGAAAGTTGCATCCTTCTTCTGCACCTGATATATGCTCTCCAATTTCTTCAATGTCAGTGCCATAGTAGACAGAGCTTTCCAGAACTGTTGAACTATATGTTAGGAAGTTAGGAAGGAATGGGATTGCAACCAGTGTCAATTCCTCAATCCGAATGGCATCAAAGACTAGATCCAATATCATGCAGTTGTAATTGCATGGCAATTCCAAGGACATGGACAATCCTCTGAACTTGTTCAGAAAAATGACTCACATCTATGGATGGTGAAGATGGATCCCCAGTGTCCACAGCTGTGACTGGAGAGGAGGAGGTCAGATCAGTGGAGGATGACATGTCTGAGTTGGATTGATAGTCCTCAACATGCATCAGTGAGGAAAGACTGGAAAGCACAAGGGCAGGAGAGCTGGATCAGCACAGTGACATGGCAGTGGAGGAGGGCAGCTCTGGGAATCCACAAAACTGTTCAACTGACAAAGTTTGCAGACTTAGTGATCAGCAGAATGGTGGCAGTTTGACAAAGTTCCCCCACAGATGTCTAGATCATGGGTCCTCAAACTACAGCCTGTGGGGCCGCCATGCCCATTTATCTGGCCTGCCTGAGGTTTTGGACTCACCGTGCATGCGCCTGCAGCCACCCGCCTTGCCCTGTGTGCGCCCACCACCACCTTGCCGTGCATACAGCGGGGCAGTGACTTGCTCACGTGGAGATTGTTTTGGACTCAGAGAAAACGATCTCCAAGTGAGCAAGCCACTGCCTTGCTGCGCACCCCCACCTCGCCTTGCCTCCCCTCGCCATGCGTGCCCACCCCCTCCTCGCCTCACCTTGCCTCACTGCGCCTGCACACCCTGCCCCCACCTCACCACATGTGCACGCATCCCACCCCACCCTCTCACCGGCCCACGTGCACCACCACCACTGCTTTGTTGGCCCATGCCCACCACCAGCACCTTTCAACTGGCCCCCTGTTGAAAAAGTTTGAGGACCCCTGGTCTAGACGATAGATCCACACAGGGTTTTATGAAGGGCCTTGATGGTAGTAGCCCCCAGAATCTTAGAACCCTTGGCAGGCCTGTGAGACATATGAAACAGATCCATTCTGAGAGGGGAAATGGGAGCAATCTCTTCAGCTATCAGTCCCAAGTGGCTCCAATGGACATCAGTTCAGCAATAGCACAACTGGCTCTCTTGAAACCATAGCCACAGAGGAGGGATGAGCAGATGGTGCAATTTGAATTCCTTCCTCCAACACCAAGGCTAAGTGGATTCTACTCTTGGTGCCAAGGCCAATTCAAAGTTGCCATCGGCAGCCAATTCCAATGCGGTTGGGATGAGCCAAGAATCCATTGGCAGTGTTTAGGTTTAGCAACTGAAGACTACACTGCTTTTGTCGCCTTGGCTGTCTTGGCCAACTTTTTCACCTTCTTAAGTTTCTCTAATTTTGCTTGAGTTGGGGGAAGCAATTGGCCCTAGGATGGGGTGATAGCAGTTGTGGAAGGCACAGACTGCTGTGAGGTTGCAGAACCAGCAATAGACAAGCAGAGGTGGTATTGACCACACTCAGAGCCTTGCTCCAGAGCTCTGCAGTCAGCATTATTTTTCCTAGCCTGCTTCATAAAGGCTTAGCAGTGATCACACTGGTCATTCACATACCGCTCAGCCAGTCAAATCAGGCATAAGGAGCACCCACCCTTTGGTGGCAATTTCAAGCTTCATCACACATGTTTGTGGAAGGGAGTCTTCGATGCCATCAAGAAAACGACAAAAAAGTAAAGAGAATATGAAAAAAGAGCAAGGTAAGGAGCAAAGATCACAATGAGATCACAAAGAGGGTTTCTTTTCCAGCTCTTTTGGCTGGAGAAAAGAAAGAGGTTTCTGAAGAAAAAATTCACAAAATAGAAGAAACAGGTTTACAGAGAAAGACAAGAAGATATTTCAAAAGAAAAAAGGGGCTTTGTGGTAGAAGAACACTCAAGAATTAAAGAGGAGAAAAAGAACTTTCTGAGGCACCAAAGGCAGTCAAAGAAGAACTGAGGGAAAGGGTGAGAACTTTTCCCTTTCATAATGGACACTGGGATGGATGAGGGGTTCTCACCAAAATCCTCTTAGCTACTAAATCTTCCCAGAAACAGGCTCCATGCAAATACAGACCCCATGTGTGTGATTCACAGTGACCATGAAAATGCTTTCATTCAGGACTAAATTATCACTTATATTCTGCATAAAAATAAAGCAAAAAAGGAGCAACAAATAACTTTAAGTGAAAGTTTGAAAAATCATGTAACTCAGTTTGGTTCTCTCCAATTGGACAACCTTTTCAGGAGATGCAGCATGTTAAATATGAGCTGAATAACATTCTGCCATAGTCTGTTGACTTATTTATTTTGCTCTTTTCCAGTCAGATAAGACTTCTCCCTAGTCAGTTTTGGAATCTTCATGTTTGGATCCTCCTGCTAAATGGATTGCATTGGATTCCCAATATACCAAAACAGGGTGCCTTCCACAGTTAGGGCAGAAAGAGAGGTGTGGTGTATACTGTCTCATGAGCTGCAGTTTGATTAATTTTTGTATGCAAAATCAACCTTATAGGGAAACCCAAGTATAAAGATTGGAAATAAAATATTACTCCAGCATACTCTGAGGAGAGACTGAGAGAATTGTACATGTTCAGCCTTGAGGAGAAAAGACTGATGGGGTACATGATATTCCTCTATAAATAACTCAAAGAGGAAGGTCCAGATCTCTTCTTGCTGATACCACAGTGTAGGACACAGAATAATCAAGTCAAGCTGCAACAACCTAGATTCAGGACAGATATCAGGAAAAGTTTCCTCACTGTCAGAACAATTTGACAGTGGAACCAGCTGCCTAAAGAGGTGGTAGACTCTCCCACACTAGAGACATTCCAAAAAAAAAAAAAAAAACTGAGTGGGATGGTGTAACTTGGTGTCCTGCAACAGCAGAGGCTTAGACCTGAAGGCCTTCATAGCCCCTTCCAACTCTACTATTTTATGATTCTATACTTGGGTAAACTGACTGATTTTTACTGTGGATCAGCTTGTGAGCCCTGATAATGATTTCCTCCCATTCTCTGTTTTACATGCTTGTTATGGATCATTAGCTACAGCTGAATGGCTCTGTCTGCAACTATTGGAAGTACTAATTTACCTATGATCTATTTGATCTATGCTTTTAAGTATCTATTATCAGTAAAGAAATATGACACACAGATCTTAAGCAAGAATGGAATAATGAATTGGTTTGCCCAATCAATGAAGCAGTTGAATCTCTTTTGGAAAGGGTAACAAATCTTGGGTTATGTTATTTCAGGGGAAAAATCTTGTTTTGAGTATATTTGAGACTGAGTATGCTACAACACCATTTCAATAAGGGCTTACATAAATTGGCTAATTGTTGGAGGTGCAATACTTCTATTATGTTATGGAAATACCCAATAACCGCTTCCTTTTGGGAGGAGGCAATTGGTTGGATAAATTTTGTGATGGAATTTTCCTTAATAGTTATGGATACACATGTTGTTCTTAACTATCTATCCATCTCTTAAATTTAATACAAGAGCCACATAAATGGATTCTCTATGCCCTTTCCACAGTTGAGAGACTATATAATAACACTGGAAGGATAAATACTCATCTGCAATAAAACAATGATTAGAGGACTTCTGAACAGATGGGTTTTAGACACTATTCATAAATGGGTAAATATAAGGACACTGGGATGCTTTTGCTGAAGTTCATGCATAATTTCTGTTGTTAATAATAATAGCATGTCTTAGTACATATAAAATATATGGGGTTATATAGTATGTATTCACTGTAATTAATTTACTTTAGTTTCATGTAAGAAAATTGCAACGTTCTATTTTTACTGTTTTTCCTTTGTCCAACCTTTGGTTTTGATTTCAAATACACAATTTACACAATACATTTGATTTCAAATATATGTAGCAGCAACATATACACAAGAATATGTTGCTGCTACAACTCTCCCTCTATCTCTCTGAAAATGAAATGGAGTCTTCAGTCAAGTCACCTGCTCCTTCCTTCTTAGGATACCTATTTTTTCATATCCAAGAGGTCTAGCAAACATTTGACAATTCCACTGACAGCTGTCCAACCAGATTAAGCAGAAAAGGGAGATAAACCTTGCTAAACTTTTTAAATCCTGAAGGATAAAATTCCTCTACTCCCTCAGGAAAATACCAGTTAAAATCAACACAAAGGAACAATTAAGATTGGACAAGAATTTTTAAAACTAAACTAAAAATAGTTGAAAAGATAAGAAGTTCAAAAGTAAAAAAAGTCAGGAAGGTAAACCACCCTCAGCCAAAAATAGGGATGCAAAGACCTTGCTAGAAGCAAGGTCTCTTGCACTCACTGGACTTCTTTCCCATACTTGGCCCTGGCCAGAATCTAATCTGCAAACACTAAGAAAGACTAAAAGATCCCTTAATATTGTACACAGTACACTGGTATAGAAGCAGAAATCCACTAGCCCATCTGGCACATGGGTGGTGGGCAGCATGTGCTCAAGCCAGCCTCACAAACTTGCTTGCATTTGATTCCTGCCAGATATTCACATGAAGACTTGGTACAAGAAAGACTTAGGACAGAGGGAAAGGGAGCAAGAGTCCGGGGAGCTAAGCAAAGGACATCTGATGGATTCCAAACCAGATTCCTCACACATCACTACCCAGGAGCCCATCTTGTCTTCTCAGCATTTATGTCTGTATGTGTTACTATAAAACTGAGCTTGGTCAGCTTGGACTTTCAGAAAGCCAATAGCAAAATGCTAAAAAAAAAAAAAAGGTAAGTAGAATACTATGGACAAAAATCCTGAAGGAAAGAAGAGCTCAAGCAGGATGAAAACTTAAAACTGAAGCACAAATCACAAACTGTTACCATGAGAAGGAGCAATGGAGGACATTTAATGTAGGTGGTCTAGTTGCACAAGGATCCGTTTAATGAATTGAGACTCAAGAGGATTATGAATGGTCAGGACACAGTTACCAAGAAGCAGTGCACTAGAGTTGTCCAAATCTGCAAGGATGTTGTCCCAAAGGTGAAAGCTCAGAATGAGCTGAGGAGGATTTCTAAAAATGAAAAAATGTCTTATTTGACTATATTAGGAACAAGAAGATGATCAAGGAAGCAGTAGACTCTGCTACCTGAGAAATATGAGTTATTGTTAATAGGTGACAAAGAAAAGACAAAACTATGCAGCACCAATTTTGCCTCAGTCTTTACACACAAGGAATGCCATGTTCAACCTGGGACAAGCTGAACAAATACTACCATATGGAGGGATGCGCACCTGAGAATAAATAAGGACATAGTAGAAATCACATACATTTCTAGTCTTATGCTGCCAAGAAAATGTCTAGCAACATTATTTTATATATACAAGCAATTTTACTCTGAAAATTTTACCAGTTGCATTTTTTAAATAAATGTAAACTTAATTACACTCTTTGTTCCATTTAGGAAGCCAATAGCCACTATTGATATATACCTATTTTATGCCAACTGTCATGATAATTCCATAACAAACATATTAAAGAGTTGATTCAACTGGTCTGCAAGAAGCAGAGAAGGAAATCATAACTCTTTTCCTGTGAGGTCTGGAGGCTCTTGTGTTAAAAGGTTTCTCTTCAAACATGGATTTCCTGTGAAGTGCAGCAATTTGTGATTAAATGGAGGAAACAGCAGCACATAACCAGGAAAGCAGGGAATGGTTCATTGACTGGAAAATACCTATTGAGTTTGATTGATCCTGCCATCTCCAATTTTGTTCATCAGTTTTTAGAACATTAGGCGATCACCACCAGCCTTCCCTTGCCCAACTTACATCCAAGAAAAACAAAATCTGCTAAGCTACAGCTCCAGAGCTGGGAAAATACAACACACCTACAGAACTTCATTCAGCAAGGTTCAATGCTACAGTCTTTATTTCAGTTCTCTGCCACCCAGTAGCTGAATTGGTCTGTCTCAACAAACATTTTCTGACTTTGCTTGCCACAACAAACCTTTGTATCATCATGCATCTCCTATACTTCTTGAACCCACATTTTCTCTCTCCCATTAATGTCTCTCCTAGGAATCCTCTACAACAACGAGCAGATCAGCATCATCCATAAACAAAGGCTGTCTCCCTCCCCCTTCCCGTTCACCATAATGATCCTCATCCAACTATCAAGGACCTGCAAGTCATGTATCTGATTTCTTTTGCTACACACACCCCTCCCCAACACATCCTCGCTCCCAGCATGCATACATACATGCACACACACAATCACTTCTAAAACTTAAGGAGTTGGGTCAGGCCTCAGAACGTATAACTTTGCCCTAGAAGCCAAGTTGGGAATAGGGCTGTGGTTACACATTACTAAAGAGTTTGTTTGTTTGTTTTTTGGGGAGGACACTAGGCCACGCACACTCAGATATACTCTGCTGTTCAGAATGAAAACAGGTTCCAGTGAAAAATCCTGAGCCAACTTAAGCCCTTCCTAGCTATCGTTCTAACATTAGAACTATTCAAGACCAGAAAGTATCCCAACGGAGGGAGTGCTGAGCAAGACAAAACTCACCCCCTTGTAAGAGCCACACCAACGCAAAATCAGGGAGTTGTCCAAGAAGAGAAAAGAGAGTACACTCCCCAACTCCGTGCTTCCTCCTCAGCTGCTCCGCTAGCGGAAACGGGAGGGACTATAAAGCAGGGAGGAGCAAAACCCGGGGGCGTCCATGAAAGAGAGGGGAGTATGTCTGCAATCTTCCTGTTGGTTTCGTTCTCCGTTTCTCTTTACCTGAGATCCTTCCTCTTCTGAGAGACACTACTGTTTAGTTGCCGTCTGGTGATATCTTATACTTGTCTTATAAAAAGAAGTTTGTGTTGTAAGTCTGAAATGCTTGCTTCCGAAACTGCATTGGAAAATGCTTTTGTTGCCACCCCAGTTCCAAAAGTAGGAGCTGGGGAAGGAAAGAAGCTGCAATTTCCATTGTGGCTGTTCGCTCTGTACAGGAAGTTATGGCTGGAAGACGAATGGAAACTTCAATAAGGCAGGACGCGGTTTGGTTGTTCTGGAAAGGGAGCTCCAGATAACACCCCACCCCCCATGGGCCAGTTCTACCTACATTCAGAAGAAGTAGGTGTTTGAGCAGAGGCTGCAAAGCACATCTGTTCCTTTACTTGCCCTTGTGCTGAGGAGAATTAAGCCCCAGGCAGTGGAGGAGGCTGGGACTGAGGGCTTACTTAAGTTTCTATCAGTGCCCCAGGCTTTTTGTTTTATCTAGATGGCTGAAAGCAACCATATAGGTAAGATTGACAGTGTGGGGTACAGCACTGAAGATGGCCACTACTGTGCCTGTCTCTTGCCATTGGATCTGTCGTGGAGGATTATGCCCTAATGTATTTTATATTTTTAAAAGTCAAGGGAAAGTCCTTTTATGGCATTCACCTAGTAGACTGAATAAATTCTTCAGGGAAAGACCCATTCCAGGAATGTAAAAATACTGCTTTCACTTTTTTTTTTTTTTAAACTAGAATACATTTGCTCTGGGTAAATGAAAATATTGGGTGTTAAAGTCTTTCTGCTCCAACAGACTTTCTGCCTAGCATCAAACTGATTCCCTCTATATAAAGCAAAAGAATTCTGCCAGTTCCTTATTACTCTAGGATGCAGTGTATCAGGCTTCAAAGATAGGAACTCATTCAACAAAATTAGGTGTTCCTGGACCATTTCTTTATTCATCTCAAGCATCAATCCTGACTCTTCAGTTTGTACTTCATTTCTGCCTGGGAGGGGGGGCAGGGGGAGTAATAGAACTACTTTTGGGAAAAGACTGAACCATAGTAGGGATAGAGCACTTCAGCTTTTTCTTCATCATCTCTTACCAATTCAGCACCCTCACTGAGAAGTTGAACCGTCATTTCTTTTCTCTGTATTTTACTGTGAATATACTTGGAAAAACCTTTCTTGCTGCTTTTAGCATCCCTTGCTGGTGTCAGGGAATCCTAGTTGAGCAGCCCATGAGAATGTACATTCAGATCCACAGGGAGACATCTGTGTTATGAATCTTAGCATTTTTATTAGTGAGAATACCAGAAAAATCCCTCTGCAGAGACAAACCTTTACAACAGCACTGCAGGGTAGAGGTATGCCCACCAACTACAAGTTTCCAGAACATACACAGAGTGTTTTACAGGTTTGTTGTCACATACATAGGATCAGGGCAGATGATGAGGGTAGAATGAGTTCATAATGTATTAATGGGCAAAATATCAAGAAGCTGCAGTGGGGACATGACAAAATAGTACAGTAAATATCAATGAATATTGACATGGCAATCAGTAAGGCACATGAATCATAACAGGTCGTGGGTGTGAGTTTGATCATGTGATTACAATAGAATGGGAAAAACCAGTCAGAGAGACTTGTCACAGCCAGCAGAAGAATGATATATTGTTGCA
>NW_025336598.1:3424310-3432504 GCF_004798865.1 Varanus komodoensis | reverse complement strand
TGCAACAATAATACTTCCCACACAACTGTGTACTGAAGAGGATTAAAGTTGTGATATTGTATCAGCTGCTGAAATCTCTTTCAGATGTGGGAGGAGAAAGAAGACTTTGGGCAGAATTTTGTCCATTACTGGGAAAGGGAGCTTGGCTGGGCAGCTCCTAGGTTTTTTTGGAGAATGGGAGCAGGGCACTGTGGCATCACCCAAGAAATACAAGTAAACTCTTCTGTTTTCCCTATATGATTTATTTAGCTTTCCCCAACACTAGTCTCAACTCATTTTCAGCTTCCTAATGTCATTCTTGCACTTCTGTGCCACCTGTCTCTACTCTTCCTTTGTTGCCTGGCCTTCCACTTCCTATATGTGTCATCTTTCACTTTCAGATTAACTCAAAGTTTTTATGAAGTTTTTAAAAAAACCACATAGTTTTCTTCTGTCAACTGCTATCTTTTGTTTTTGTTGAAATTATTTGTAATTGTGCCTTTAAAATTTCCTTTTTCAAAAACTCCCAACCATTGTGAAGATGTAGAGTTCCTTTTTGCAAGATTTTACTTAACCTTGTTCCTGAGTTTATTAAAATCAACTTTCCTAAACTTCAGAGTACATATCTGTCTACATTCCATTTTTGCTTCCTTTACAATCATGGACACAACTATGTTGTGGTCACTTTCCCATGGAGTTCCCATAACTTCCACTTTATCCACTAAAGTGTGGTATAGAATAAGAAGGAAATGTAGATTTATTTTCTGTGCACCTGAGCAGCTGTCTTATGCTGGTGAATTGAAGTCTAGCTTCTCTGCTCATGCTGATTACCTCTCACTTCCCTGAATTCAATTCCCAGATCTCCAACTCCCCCTTCCAAGGTATGAGCACTGTCTGCAGCTTCAGAAGAGGTTTTCAAAGTTTTTCTAGAGACCACAACATTGCTCTCTAAATTGTTGTTTTGTTTTGGTGCCCATAACACAAGCACCATGTTCTGCCAAAGATTTTTAAAAAGTCTTTAAAATGTCTTTGTAAAATGTTTGATTTCAGAGAGAAGGCACTAGGAAGATTTTCTTCACACAGTAGATGTCTGCTGAATTTGTGGGTACAGTAAGGAAACTTAGACACTCCTAAGCCAAGATTTCTGTTCCATGTCTACAAAAGCAAAAGCAAAAGCAAAAGCAGCACAGCAGGGGTTACAACTGGAAAGAAAAGGAACGTGTTATCCCGCCCCCTGCTGTGCACACTGGGATTTCTCCCAAAATTGAATCTAATATGGCTGTGAATGAGCAGAATAAGTTCCTATATATGGTTTTGTTTGACTATTGTTGGGAAAATTCAGATAAATCCTGGCAGAAAAGGGTTGCTTATACATGCCTTCATGTTATAAAATCAAATTTGCACCCCTTTCTTAGAAAGCTCTCCATTTCCTTGCCAGGTTACTGTTTAGCATTTGCTGTTACTTTAAGTGGGACTTGATGGCTTCCCCAACAAGCTGCCAGAGCTAGTGTTTTGCTGATCGGTAAGAACTGGCCAGGCTGCCATGCTAACAACATTGCAATCACCCTTATTTGCATGCCAAGACTCACAATATCGTGCAATCAAATGCCATTCTGTTGAGCCCCCTCTGCAGACCTCTCACCTTCTTCTAACTGCTCACCTTATTTCATCAACTGTCCAACTGCTGGGCCCATGTGACTCAGAATCTATAAAATACTCTGTATATGTTCTAAAAGTTTGTAGTTGGCAGTGGACACCACTGCCCGGTAGCATGCTGTCATAAGAAACTGCAGGGGGCCTGGGTGATCTCACCAATAAAAATGCTGGAGTTCAGGGTGATTCATTGTTCCCTGCAAGTCCTGGTAATTCATTCTCACCATTAGTAAAGAGACTCTGACACTATGTAGCTGGTCGTTAAGGCCTGGGTCTCTAGCTTGTAAGGATGTAGGCCTTGCTAGGCCTGAGTGAAACCTAGATGCCTTGTCTGTCTTAATTGCAATGTAACATCCTGTAAGGAGGATGTTGACAGATTGTGTTCTGGCCTAGTGAAGCATGGAAGTGGCAGGCCGGTGTGAAAGAAATGAAAGCCATATCAAACTCACTGAAAGAGATGGGTTTCCATCAGCGTTACGATGTGTGCTGGGCACTGAGGCAGCTGCAAAGTTCTTACTCAGAGCAGAACCATGGGCAGAGCAGAACTTGTTTGAATGGAATGTCATTTTCCCCTTCAATTCAGTTGAACTCTTGTAATTCCAGGAATGAAGACAATAGTAGAAGCATTGTCTTTATCATTACGTTGTCCTGAGTTCTCATAATCCTGGATGGGGTAAAGTGGTCATCAGAGCAGTGCAGCTAACACTGACATTAAATGGAAAACGAAACTGGGGCTTCCAGGTACAGTGGGCAGAGGTGTGATGACTGGTGAAATGCACCTACAGACTCAGCATTGGCCCTACTGAATGTATTTGTTGAAAAAAAAAATATGAAACATGAGGAGTTACTTTGACATCTTTTATTTGCTGCTAGAAAAGTGTCGCAATGGTAGGATTTAAAGATTTGATTGAATGGATTGGTTGAGAAGACCGCAATAATGTAAACACTGCCATACAACTGAAGGTTATGAGAGGCCAACAAAAGCTTGATTACCATTTATTGACTATACTAACATAATTTAATTTGAGAGAATGATACCAACAGATCATTATGGTTGCTGTAATAATTTCTGTACACCAACATGTACACCAGAGAGACTTTAGACTCTATTTTATATAAATTAATCTAGGAGTGGGAGGAAAGGTGATTATAGATCATGTTAAATGTATGCTTCCAAAAGTTTGTTTTTGTTTCTTTTTAAAAATTTCAATAAAGGAAACATCTTCCCAAACAAGTGTTTCCACTTCTTTAGGGTTATTTTTTAAAGGACAAAAGTCCCATTTTACAAGAGGCTTCTCCTACAAGAACACAGGAACAATAACATACTACCCACTGTGCAGTAACAAAAGTGATGATCACAAAGGAAAAGAGGTTGGTATCCAAGACCATTCCAGGGAAGGTCATTAGGTTTAGATAACTTTAGAATGACAGAACACATTTATGAAGAGATCTGCCCATGGCAATGTGCTGTACAAGCAAATTGGAACTTCCAATTACAGAATCAGCATATTTATGAATACCATGTAATCGGGACAAACAATAAGAGAAGGCCATTGTTACAATACTCTGCTTGTAAACTTCCAAAAGCATGTGGGAAGGAAATGCTGGACTAAGTGGGCACTGGGCTGATCCAACAAGGTTCCAGGGATAGCAAATAAGGCATTTGGTTATGCTAGTTAGAGCTGATGAAAGGTGTAGTCCAATGACACATGGATGGACACAAGTTGCCCACATTTAAGATCTCAGTAGAAGAACTGAGTAATATTTCTACCTGAGAACCCTGCCTGACATTCTAAAGCTGGAGAGACCGCCTGCACAAGACTATCTGTAAGCTAGCTTCTACATTGAGCTGAATGTGCTGGAAGATGGCTAGTACACATTTAGAGAATTTATTTAATGCTTCTGCAAGTAAAATTCTCTCTGCATATAGTAAACTGCCACATTGGGGAAAATTTACTTACCACATTTTTCGCTCTATAAGACGCGCCTGACCATAAGACGCACCTAGTTTTTAGAGGAGGAAAACAAGAAAAAAAATATTCTGAATCAAATGGGCACATAATCACAGGCACATTCCCCATCACTTCCCCATGGGCTGCACATCTGACAGACTTACTGCGCACACATATTCGCTCTATAAGACGCACAGACATTTCCCCTTACTTTTGAGGGGGGGAAGTGCATCTTATACAGCAAAAAATATACTCTTGTCCTTCCTGTGCTGGTGTTTCATCTGGAGAGAGGAACATCATTTTCTGTATTTTCCATTTGTGCATATTCAGATATGGTATCTCTCCTTCAATTCAATCTGACACACTCCATTCTAGAATTCTATCACTGGCACCTACTATTTCATTCTCCTTTATTACTCAGATTGGCCATTGCTTTCTAGAGGATTCTTGAACCTCATATGTAGCATCACAAAGAAGTAATTCATCCTGTGTTTTCAAATATGGTGCTTGTCAATCCTACATAATTTTCGACTTCACCAATTTAAACCAATCATTATATTTCCCTTTTAAATGCCTTGTGATGTTTCAGTAGAGTCATATTTACAAATTCACCTTGAAATTCCTCTTTAGCAAAATTTGGGAGCAATTTTAAATCTTTTTTTTTTTTTTTTTTTTTTGCTGTTTTGTAAGAAAACAGATGTAGAAAGTTTTGTGTACACCAGATTGCAAAAACTAACTTTCAACCACTAGGTGGCAAATGCTCCTTCATTAAGATTGAGCCATAATATACTGCTAACAGAATGTTACAAAGTGTTTTATGGAAGACAGAGAAGGAACCTCCACTGTTGCTTTTCGGGAAAACATGCAGCTTTAAAGACTTGTGCCATCTTGTCCAGGTGCCTGTTTGCTCAACTCCTGCACTACGTACTTTATCTTTTATTTATTCCCTTGCATAACCACAACTCTTCAGGCAGTGCACAAATCCATATATTTTATAAAACACTTCAGTACTCTCCAGTAACACTCAAATATTAGAAACATAGAAACAGAGTGAGTCAGAAGGGGTCTCCCGGGCCATCTAGTCTGACCCCCAGCTCCAGCTGGCACCGCTCATGACATGCCCACCATGTGCTTGTCTAGCCTATTCTTGAACACCCACACTGATGGGGCCTCAACAACCTCTCGTGGAAGCCCGTTCCACACCCTCGGGGTCCTGACTGTCAGGAAGTGCTTCCTGGCATCTAAATGGAACCTTGGCTCCCTGAGCTTTGCTCCATTGGAGCGTGTCCTGCCCTCCTCTGCTGGGGAGAACAGGTCTCTACCCACCTCTGTGTGACATCCCCTCACATACCTGTATGTTGCCAACAGATCCCCTCTGAGTCTCCTCTTCTCCAGGCTGAAAAGGCCCAGTTCCCTCAGTCTCGCCTCATATGGCTTCCCCTGCAAACCAACCACCAACCTTGTGGCCCCATGCTGTACTGACTCTAACCTGGCTATATCCTTCCTGTAACAAGGCGCCCAAAACTGAACACAATACTCAAGTTGCGGGTGCACCAGAGTTGTATAGAGTGGTACCCACACTTCTGGCTTTGCAACCAAGGGTGGCGTTCGCCCTCTTGACCACAGCATCACACTGCTGACTCATGTTTAGCTGGCAGTTAACCAGCACCCCGAGGTCCCTTTCACAAGTGCTGTTCTCCAGCCACTTGTCCCCTAACCTGTACTTATGACACTCATTCCTATGCCCCAAGTGCAAAACCTTCCACTTATCCACATTGAATGCCATCCTGTTGCCTCTTGCCCACTTCCATAGTCTGTCCAGATCCTCTTGGATCTGGAGTACCTGCTCCTCAGTTGTAGCCACCACCCTATTTTAGTATCATCTGCAGATTTGATCAGCAGACTTGTCACCCCCTCCTCCAGGTCAGTGGCTAAGAGGGCAAACATCACTCTTGGATGCATAGCCACAAGTGTGGCTTCTAGAGAGATATTACTGCCACTCCATATGACTCTGGTGTGCCTACAACTGGAATATTGTGTTCAGGTCTGGCCCCCTCCTTACAAGAAGGATATAGCAAGGCTGGAATCAGTCCAGTGAAGGGCTACTAGGATGGTGGCTGGTTTGCAAGTTAAGCCATATGAGGAGAGACTGAGGGAACTGGGTCTTTTCATCCTTGAGAGGAGGAGACTCAGAGCGGACCTGTTAATGACTTACAGGTATGTGAGGGGGTGCCATGCAGAGGTGGATCATGACCTTTTTTCCCCTGCAGTAGAGGGCAGGATGCGTTCCAATGGAGCAAAGCTCAGGGAACCACAATTCAGGGTGGACGTCAGGAAGTACTTCCTGATTGTTAGTACCCCTAGGGCATGGAATGGGCTACCAGGGAAGGTGGTTGAAGCCCCAACAGTGAGGGTGTTTAAGGATAGGCTCTTTCAGCATTCTCAATCTAGGTTTAAATTTCCCTTTGACCTACAAACTATCATGGCTTTTGGCTCTTGGCATAGCAGCAGAGCAGCAGAGGCAGAGGCTGCAAGAGAGTGCTGAGGGTGGCCAGGGGACTGGTGAAGACAAAGTAGGAGCTGGGCAGAGGAGCAGGGAAACAGGAGCAGCAGAGAGGAAGGGAGGTGGGGCCAGAAAGGCCAGAGGGGCCAGGAGGAAGCAGAGAGGCAGGGCCATTGGACTGAGAGGCTTATAAGGCATCACCCCTTGTCTGCGTCCCTTAGCTGTGGCTCAGGCTGCCCAGGGATTCCCTGCCCTGGGGGCAGGTTTTTTTTTTCTTTTTGCCCCCCCCCCCTCATTTAAATTTTTATATTATCCTTGCATGTGTTACGGGGAGTTGTTTGGGAGAACTGGGCGAGTGAGGGGTAGTGCAGGACAGACAAGGCGGGGGACCAAGGTAGGGTTTCTGAGGGGTTCCCAATGGCAGGCCAGGAAATGGCCTTGGCAGGAATCACAGGTGTTGCTGTCCACTGCGACAGCTGTGACATGTTTGCCCTCCTCCCCCAGAAGAGACAGGGATACACTTGCACTCGGTGCAAGCTGGTAACCCTCCTAGAGGAGGTGAGGTGCCTGAGGGCCGAAAGAGCTCTCCAGGTCCGCTGGGAGCAGTCCCCCTCCAGACAGATTGTTCACCCATTCTTCCATGTCAATGATAAAAGATTAAAGAGGATCGATTCCAGGACAGAGCCCTGGGGGACCCTGCTTGTCATTGGCTGCTGTCCCAATGATTCCCCACTAATGGTTACCCTCTGCTTTCAGTCAGTCAACCATTCCCTAATCCATCAGAGAGTGCATTGGTCTATCCCAAAACTCTTAATTTCTCAACCAGGATATCATGGGGCACTTTGTCAAAGGCCTTGTTGAAATCCAGGTAAACCACATCCACTGCATCCCCTCCATCTAGCCACCTCGAAACCTTATCATAGAATTCCACAAGGTTTGTCTGGCAGGACCTGTTTTTGGGGAAACTGTGTTGTGTGGCTGTCAGCCTCCCTTCCCTAGAAAGCCTCCCTTCCCCTCCCTTCCCTAGATATCTCGCTATTATGAGCCTTTCCATTGTTTTTCCTACAATGGACATAAGGCTAACTGGTCTGTAATTCCCCATGTCTCCTCTACTACCCTTTTAGAAAATTGGGACCACTGACGCCACCCTCCAGACCTCTGGAACTTCACCCTTTCTCCACGAGGCCTTAAAAATGGAGGCCAGTGGGCGTGAAAGAACCCCTGCCAACTATCTAAGTACTCTCGAGTGTAACCTGTCAGGGCCTGGAGCCTTTGTAACGTCCAGTGCCCTGAGGAGCCCCTCCACTTCTAGGAGGGTGACTCTAATCTGTACCCCTAAGTCCCCTGCCTCATATAATCTCCCATGGGGATCTCCCCCATCCTGCTTTGGGGAGAACACAGAGGCAAAATAGTTATTTAGCATCTGTGCCTGTTCCATCGCATCAGTCACTGGTGGTCAATATGCCACCAGATTGGGTCAATCTGCACATCAAAACTACCCATTTTGTGAATAATCTATGCAATGCAACCAGCAGACAATAGGGCTCATTTCAACTTGACTCCCTCTCCTTCCCTTCTGACTTTCAGGTGGTCTACAGGTGGGTCAAGTGACCTTGTTTTCTCTTCCCTTTCTGCTTTTAACCCCCTGCTGCCATGAATTTTATGGCTGTATTTTTGTTGTTATTATGTTGGTAATAATCAGGATTGTAAATGTGGGTGCACATGAGTTGTTGTTGTCATTATTAGTCGCGAAGTCGTGTCCGACCCATCGTGACCCCATGGACAACATTCCTCCAGGCCTTCCTGTCTTCCACCATTCCCCAGAGTCCACTTAAGCTCACACCAACTGCTTCAGTGATTCCATTGAGCCACCTCATCCTCTGCCTTCCCCTTCTTCTTCTGCCATCTATTGTTCCCAGCATCAGGCTCTTCTCCAGGGAGTCCTTCCTTCTCATTAGGTGGCGAAAGTATTTGAGTTTCATCTTCAGTATCTGGCCTTCTAAAGAGCAGTCAGGGTTGATCTCCTCTAGGACTGACCAGTTTGATCACCTTGCAGTCCAAGGGACTCGCAGGAGTCTCCTCCAGCACCACAATTCAAAGGCCTCAT
>NW_025336598.1:3377296-3424210 GCF_004798865.1 Varanus komodoensis | reverse complement strand
TTCTCCAGGGAGTCCTTCCTTCTCATTAGGTGGCGAAAGTATTTGAGTTTCATCTTCAGTATCTGGCCTTCTAAAGAGCAGTCAGGGTTGATCTCCTCTAGGACTGACCAGTTTGATCACCTTGCAGTCCAAGGGACTCGCAGGAGTCTCCTCCAGCACCACAATTCAAAGGCCTCAATTCTTTGGTGCTCAGCCTTCCTTATGGTCCAGCTTTCACAGCCATACATTGCAACTGGGAAAACCATAGCCTTGACTCACACTTTTGTTGACAGGGTGATGTCTCTGCTTTTTATTATGCTGTCTAGATTTGCCATAGCTTTCCTCCCCAGGAGCAAGAGTCTTTTAATTTCTTGGCTGCAGTCCCCATCTGCGGTGATTTTGGAACCCAGGAAAATAAAATCTGTCACTACCTCCATTTCTTCCCCATCTATTTGCCAGGAAGTAAGAGGACCAGATGCCATAATCTTAGTTTTCTTAATGTTAAGTTTCAAGCCAACATTTGCACTCTCCTCCTTCACCCGCATCAAGAGGTTCTTTAGTTCCTCTTCACTTTCTGCCATTAAAGTGATATCATCTGCATATCTGAGGTTGTTGATATTTCTCCCAGCAATCTTAATTCCAACTGGTGATTCATCTGGCCCCACCTTTCTCATGATGTGCTCTGCATATAAGTTAAATAGGCAAGACGACAGTATACAGCCTTGCCAAACTCCTTTCTCAATTTTGAACCAATCAGTGGTTCTGTGTCCAGTTCTCACTGTTGCTTCTTGACCCGCATATAGCTTTTTCAAGAGACAAATAAGATGGTCAGGCACTCCCATCTCTTTAAGAACTTGCTACAATTTGTTGTGATCCACACAATCAAAGGTTTTAGCATAGTCAATGAAGCAGAAGTAGATGTTTTTCTGGAACTCCCTAGCTTTCTCCATGATCCAGCGTATGTTGGCAATTTGATCTCTAGTTCCACTCCCTCTTCAAAACCCTGCCTATACTTCTGGTAGTTCTCGGTCCACATACTGCAGGAGCCTAGCTTGTAGGATTCTGAGCATAACTTTGCTAGCATGTGAAATGAGTGCAATGGTATGGTAGTTTGAACATTCCTAGGCATTGCCCTTCTTTGGGATCAGGATGTAAACTGACCTTTTCCAATCCTGTGGCCACTGTTGAGTTTTCCAAATTTGCTGGTATATTGATTGTAGCACTTTTACTGCACCATCTTTTAATATTTTGAATAGATCAGCTGGAATACTGTCACCTCCACTAGCTTTGCTGTTCCTCAGACCTCCTAAGGACCATTTGACTTCACATTCCAGGATGTCTGACTCATCGTGGTTACCATCGTGGTTATCAGGGATGTTAAGCTCTTTCTTGTATAGTTGTTCTGTGTAATCTTGCCACCTCTTCTTAATCTCTTCTGCCTCTGTTAGGTCCCTGCCATTTTGGTCCTTTATCATGTCCATCTTTGCAGGAAATGTTGCCTTCATATCTCCAATTTTCCTGAAGAGGTCTCTGGTCCTCCCTATTCTATTGTTTTCTTCTATTTCTTTGCACTGTTCATTTAAGAAGGCATTCTTATCTCTTCTAGCTATTCTCTGGAATTCTGCATTCAATTGGGTGTATCTTTCTCTTTCTCCCTTGTCTTTCGCTTCCCTTCTTTCCTCAGTTATTTGTAAAGCTTCCGCAGACAGCCATTTTACTTTCTTGCATTTCTTTTTCTTTGGGATGGCTTTAGTTGCTACCTCTTTTACAATCTTGTGAACCTCCGTCCATAGTTCTTCAGCCACTCTATCAGATCTAATTCCTGAAATCTATTTGTCACCTCTACTGTATATTCATCAGGGATATGATTTAGGTCATACCTGAGTGGCCTAGTGCTTTTCCCTACTTTCTTCAACTTAAGCCTAAATTTTGCAACCAGAAGTTCATGGTCTGGGCCACAGTCAGCTCCTGGTCTAGTTTTTACTGACTGTATAGAGCTTCTCCATCTTTGGCTGCAGAGCACATAGTCAATCTGATTTCTGTGTTGACTGTCTGGTGATGTCCATGTGTAGAGTCGTCTCTTGGGTTGTTGGAAAGAGTGTTTGTTATGACCATTGTATTCTCTTGACAAAATTCTACCAGCCTGTGCCCTGCTTCATTTTGTACTCCAAGGCCAAACTTGCCTGGTATTCCAGTTATCTTTTGGCTTCCTACTTTAGCATTCCAATCCCCCATGATGATAAGGACATCATTTTTGGGTGTTAATTCTAGAAGGTGTTGTAGGCCTTCATAGAACCGGTCAGCTTCAGCTTCTTCAGCATCAGTGGTTAGGGCATAGACTTGAACTGCTGTGATATTGAATGGTTTGCCTTGGATTCGAACTGAGATCATTCTGTCCTTTTGGAGATTGTATCCCAGTACTGCTTTTCCTACTCTTATTGACTATGAAGGCTACTCCATTTCTTCTGAGGGATTCTTGCCCACAGTAGTATACCTGATGGTCATCTGAATTAAATTCACCCATTCCTGTCCATTTTAGTTCACTGATTCCTAAGATGTCGATGTTTAGTCTTGTTATCTCTTGTTTGACATCCAGCTTGCCTTGATTCATGGATCTTACATTCCAGGTTCCTATGGAGAATAGATCTTTACAGCATTGGACTCTCCTTTCACCACCAGATACATCAGCAACTGAGTGTCCTTTCGGCTTTGACCCAGTCGCTTCATTCTTTCTGGCGCTACTAGTACTAGCCCTCCGCTTTTCCCTTGTAGCATATTGGACACCTTCTGACCTGAGGGGCTCACCTTCCAGCGTCATATCTTTTTGCCATTTGGAACTGTCCATGGGGTTTTCATGGCAAAGATACTGGACTGGGTTGCCATTTCCTTCTCCAGTGGATCACGTTTTGTCAGAGCTCTCTGCTATGACCTGTCCATCTTGGGTGGCCCTACATGACATAGCTCATAGCTTCATTGAGCTACGCAAGCCCGTTCGCCACGACAAGGCAGTGATCCATGTAGGAGCAGATTTAAGCAGATTTAACAATAACTTTGATAGAGTCAGAGCTCACTTCATCAGGTTGATCACTGAAACCATGGCTTTTGCTCCTACTCAAAGATGTCAAATTAGCTCAGCAGAGCTGACATTTATTGCTGGGATCCTACCTTTTTTCCCTTCCTCCTTCCTTCTGCCGCTCCCCACATCCCCAAATATACTCTTGGGAACATGGAACCCTTTTGAATACAGCAGGATATATTCAAGGGGATGCAAATGGAGAAGGGATTAGCAGAAATCAGCCTCCTTTGTTTGAACAGCAGAGTCACTTAGGGTTTAAGCCCATATCATGAAGTACTACTGTTAGGAACAGCCATGGTCCTTATATTTAAGCTTTATGTAGAGTTGTCACATACCATTTGTTCTGTAATTCATGGCCTACAGGTATTATTGGTCTATCCTTACAGGCCATCAAAGTGTATACTGCAGACAATAAGGCTTCAATCCTATATACCCAGTTTCTCCAGCTCAGAGCATTCCAGAAGTTTTAGACTACAACTTTAATGATCCATAACTATTGGATGCACTGATTGGCCTGATGAGACTGAAAGTGCAAAACATCTGGAGGATACCAGCTTGGCAAATCTTCCTATATGTTTACCATGTAATAGGTTACACCAAATTCTACACAACTTTTACAGAAAGTATTTATTATTATTATTATTATTATTATTATTATTATTATTATTAGAACATTTCTATGCCGCCCCTTGCCGAAGCCTCGGGGCGGCTTACAACACAATAAAATACAATACAAAAATAACAATATAAAATTAAAATTAATAATATAATATAATATATATATAAACGATATAAAAGAAGTTATAAAAGAAAAGTTATAAAAGAAAAGTTATAAAAGAAAAGAAAAGAAAAGCAAGTATAGGATTGTACCTTTCATCTTAAGGTGCCCCTAGATCATAATTTGAAAAGCTGATAGGAAGAATAAGAACTGGAATAAATGCTTTATTAACTGCAGGCTCTCAATACTGTGATAAATTGAAAAAACAAAACAAGTGACATTTGCCATTTATTTTGTTAGATGCTTGATGGAGAAAAGTCTATATTTCACATTTCACAATTAAATATAAAAGTTAAGATAGAATAAGTTATGAAGAAATAATAAATTCACAGAATCATAGAATAGTAGGATTGGAAAGGGTCCAATTTGAGGTGTTGATGATGACTTATAAATCCCTAAACCATGGGTCCGCAAACTATGGCCCGCAGGCCAGAAACAGCCCACCTCAGAGCTTTTGGACTCGCTAGGAGAAAATGATCTCCGAGTGAGTCCAAAAGCTCTGAGCCAGTGCAGGCGATCTCTGAAAGTCAGCAGAGCTGGTGCATGTGCCAAATTGTAACAGTTCAACCCTGCATGTGCCAGCCGCCCCCCCCCCCCCACCAATACATGCATATACAGAGCAGGAATATGGAGCGGGAAACAGAAGAGAGGAGGGCGGAAGAGAGAGAGAGACGAAGAGGATTGAAGGTAAGAAAAATATAACTTTTAAAATCCATTTTTAAGTATGTGAGCCATGTCCCCGGGCGTGGAAGCAGCAGCCTTCCATGGGCAAGCCACCACTGCTATTGAGCCACTGCCCCCGGGCTCAGTGAGGTGGACGCGGCTTGCCCAGAGAAGGCTACGGTGGAGGTGTGGGAGCTGCGGCATTCTATGGGCAAGCTGCTGCCGTTGAGCGGCCGCCATGTTTCTTCCTCCTGTGGCAGGGAGAGGTGGGACGTGCCCCCACTCAGCCAACCACGGCCCCGCCCCTCACCTCAGAAAGAAGCCCTTACCTCCCTCCTCACGGCCCTCTCCCAACCGGGGGAGCTGCCCTGCGCTGACCTCTCTGGCCTCCCGCTCCTGCTCCCTCGGAACTGGGGCGGCAGCGAGGACTATAATTTCCATCATGGCCAACCAGCATGACCAATGAAAGTTGTAGTCCAACTCATCTGGACAGTACCAGTTTTGGCAAGGTTGCACTTAAAATAATGGTAGTCATTAGCTCTGCATCCAAATACAGCCATTGTGAATTGTGGGAATTGTTCTGGGTTGATTTGCTTCAAATACTAAGAGTGGCATTAACAGTATTTATCCTTAGTATTTTTGCTTCGTTCTTTGTAAATGCCAGTTGCAGTCATCAGCTGCATTATGCAAAATACTATATTTAGTGCCTTGGTTGTGTTGTAGCTATGTCCCTTGAATATGGACATGCTCTTCCTCACCTCATCTTGAACTTCTGCTGCAACCCAAGGAGGCAGAGCAAACATTTTTTAAATTTTTTAATTAATTTTAAATGTTAATTCATTTTTGAATGTTAATTCATTTTTAAATGTTAATTCTTTTTTTAAATGTTAATTAATGTTAATTAATTTTTAATGTGCAGTGAGCATAGGAATTGTTCATATCTTTTTCAAACTATAGTCCAGCCCCCCAACAGTCTGAGGGAGAGTGAACTGACCCCTTTTAAAAAGTTTGAGGACCCTGCCCTAAACGGTTCAGGGTCTGGTTATCTGAAGAAGCGTCTCCTTCCCTATATACTTGCCTGCCCCCTTAGATCTGGGTCAGAGGTCCTTCTTCAGGAGCCCTTTTTGAAGGAGATGAAAAGAGTGGCTGCACAGAGAGGACCTTCTCTGTGGTGGCATCGTGGCTTTGGAATATGCTTCCCAGAGAGGTGTGCCAGTCACTGACACTTAATTCATTTCAGTGCCAGGCCAACCCCTTTTATTTTCCCAATATTTTAAGAACTGAAATATATCCGCTTTTCTGTACTGCCCTACATCCTGCACTCTCCCCACTCCCCTGCTTTGTCTCACCTGCCCAACCCTGCAATGCTGCTCAAAGCTCAATTTAGAAACTATTTGAGCTGCAGCAGCAAACTGTCCCTGACTGACACTCACTTTGTCTCTTCTGCCTGGCAGAGCGCCATGTGGTGGAGGCCTGTTACCGCTGCCAGGCCTTCACCAAGCAATTGAGAAAACACCAGGCTGACCACCTGAAAGCAAAGCTCTGGAGTGGAGCCCTTTACAGGACTGGCTCCCCCTCTATTGTGGGCAAAGTCATCAATGATGGGATCCTGACTTTCAGTGCCTGCCACTGTGGCAGCAGGGGCCTCTGTGGCTGCTCACTGGACCCTGGGCCAAACTTTGAAAATCGCCATGGCTAAAAAAAACTGGCAAGATCCTCCATAATGGCTGAACAGAGAAGCCATTTAAAATTGCATAAATGCATATTTCCACATGTGTTTTCTGTTTTCTCCTGATCTCTGATACAAATGTTAAGAATTAATCTATTAAATCAGAACAATAGATTAATTCTGCCCATCTAGTCCAGCATTCAGTTTCTGGCAACTGTTAATCCAGTCTCCCATTTTCTCTCTCTCTGTCTTAAAAACAAACACTTACAGGTAGTCCCTGGGTTATGGGTGAGTTCCATTCCTGAGAATGTCCTTAAGTCAAATTTGTAAGTCAGCTATATGTTTGTCTTAGTATATGTATATATTTTACCTTTTTAGGCATATAAAACTCTTCCATATTTACTACAACATCTTAAACATAATACAACATTGTGATAATAATAATACATTAATAATAAAGTAACTACAGATACTGGAGAGAGCAAGCAAGCGAGAGAATTTGTATGCATGTGGATAAGTACACAGTATTGTAAAAAAAATAATCAAATGAATGGTTCTTAAAACAGTTTAGAACATTCTTGAGGTAACATCAAGCCTTACATTAACTGATGGTTATAGAGATGGACCTGGTGCTGGAGAGTCAGGGTTTGATAGTGCTGCTGGAGGCGGGGGGTGGGGGGCTGGGGCTACCACTGGAATCTCTTTCCTGAAGTAAGCCTTAAGGGTTCTTACTACAGGCATTTTCTCCCTTCTCTTCTCTTCTCTTCTCTTCCTTTTTTTTTTTTTTACCATAAATGGCCTTGTAGTAGCTGGGGGCCTAGCTGCAAAGGCAAATGCTAAAAAAACAACAACAAAAAACCAAAGCGAACTATGCACCCTACATGTGCCCCAATGACACGTCATGTAGTCCCCTAGAGATACATTGCATAGATCTTAGACTAGCAAATCTCTAGTGAAAAGCCATGAATATCTTTAACAAAAAGCTGTGGCTATCTCTAGGGAACTACATGGCTACTGATGATACATCGCATAGTTCCCTAGAGATACTTACAGATATTTGTTAGAGATATTCATATGGGGTTTATGGCAGTCTGCATGTTCATAAGCATGGGTTATTCGTAACCCAACCCATAATCTTGGGACTACCTGTATTAAAAAAGAAAAGGATATGGCTGTGGGGAGGTGTTCGGCTGGTGTAACTCATCTTAGGATAGGAGGACCCACTTCTATTTCCCACACCAGTTGAAGCAGCAGCTTATGAGATGCTATAAAAAGAATCACAGGCATTGAAACAGAGAGATAGGAATGCATGTCCTGTCAAAGGCTCAGAAGCAGGCCTAGAGTGCTTATACCTGGTGGTGGGCGACCGAGACAGATTAGGGATTCTGTTGGTGTACCATGTACCCTTCTGCCCATCAGACTCCCTGCCTGAGCTGACAGAGATCGTCTCGGACCTGGTGTTAAGGACCGCCAGGATGCTGGTGCTGGAGGACTTCAATCTCCACGCCGAGACTGTTCTGACCGGGGCGGCTCAGGACTTCGTGGCTTTCTGTTTCAACATGTCATTGGCCCAACCCACAAACAAGGTCACACTCTGGACCTGGTTTTTTCAACAGGACAGGAAGAGGGTGATCTGGAACTGAGGAACATGTGTTTGACTTCCTTGTAATGGTCAGATCACTTTCTTGTGAGGTTTGAGGTCAGAGCTGGTCTTTCCCTCTGTAAGGGTGCGGACCCCATTACAATGGTCCGCCCTCGGAGCCAGATGGATTCAGATGGATTCCTGAGGGCTTTGGGGGATTTTCTGATTGATAAAGTAGGCACTCCTGTTGATGCTCTGGTTGAGCTGTGGAATGGGGAAATGACCAGAGCTATTGACACAATCGCTCCTAAGCATCCTCTCCTGCCAGGCAGAGCCCATACATCTCCAAGGTATACATCTGAATTACGGGCAATGAAGTGGGTTGGGAGACGACTAGAACGCAGGTAGAGGAAATCACAGGATGTATCTGACTGAACATGCTTACATGCTCACTATCAAGCCTATGCTATGGCAGTGAGGGTGGCGAAGAAGAAATCCTTCCATACCCTCCTCACAGTGCTGTCCAGCGGAGCTTTTCTGAGTGGTACATGGGCTAATACATCCAGGCCCTAAAAAAGATCCTGTGTCACCATTAATTGCTCGCTGTGATGACTTTACCCAGCACTTTAAGGAGAAACTTGCTCAGATTCGTCATGAGCTGGGCTCCACAGTTGATACAGTTCCTCTAAGGGAGGTGTCCAGAACTCCGTCTGGTCCAGCTTTATTGGATGAATTTCAGTTAATGAGGCCTGATGATGTGGACAAGGTGCTTGGACAAGTATGTCCAACCACCTGCTTACTTGACCCTTGCCCTTCATGGTTAGTTACCAAAGCCAAACACGGGATTGGTTCCTGGATCCAGGAAGTTATTAACGCTTCACTGAGGGAGGGCCAGGTCCCCGCTTCTTTAAAGGAGGCGATGATCAGGCCTGTCCTAAAGAAGGCATCCCTGGATCCATAGATGGCTGCCAATTACAGACCAGTGGCCAACATTCCGTTTCTGGGCAAGGTGTTGGAGCTGGTGGTGTCGGGACAACTCCAGGCAGTCTTGGAGGAAAGTGATTATCTGGACCCATTTCAGTCTGGTTTCAGACCTGGTTATGGTACTCAATCTGCCTTGGTCACCCTGTAAGATGACCTGTGCAGGGAGAGGGACAGGGGGAGTGAGTCCCTGTTGGTTCTCCTGGACCTCTCAGAGGCTTTCAAAACCATTGACCATGGTATCCTTCTGGATAGGCTGTCAGGACTGGGAGTAGGAGGCACTGCTTGGAAGTGGTTCCGTTCCTAGCTTTCTGGCAGATTCCAGAAGCTGGGTGCTGGGCGACTTTGGCTCTGTGCCATGGCAACTCTGCCATGGAGTACCACAAGGCTCCATTTTGTCCCCCTTGCTATTTAACATCTACATGAAACTGCTGGGAGAGGTCATCAGGAGGTTTGGGCTGCGGAGTCATGAGTATGCTGATGACACCCAACAATATCTTTCTTTTCAGGGCAGTGGTTGTCCTGAACTGGTGCCTGGCCGAGATAATGGGCTGGATGAGGGCAAATAAACTGAAACTCAGACCAGATAAGATGGAGGTTCTGTTGGTAGGTGATTTGAGTTTCCAGGTAAGTGACCTGGGCCCTGCCCTGGACGGGGTTGCAGTCCTTCTAAAGGACAGGGTCCACAGCTTAGGAGTACTCCTCGATCCGGAACTGTCCCTGGAAGCCCAGGTGACGGCGGTGGTGAGGAGTGCTTTCCTTCAGCTCCAGCTGATCCATCAGCTGGGTCCTTACCTGGAGAACTGCCTGGCAACAGTGACACATGCCCGTTTGGACTAATGTAACGTGCTCTACATGGGGCTGCCCTTAAGATGATCCAGTGCAAAATAGAGCTGCCACGATGCAGTCAGGGACTGGTCATTATTCTCACATAACTCCAGTCCTCTATCAGCTCCATTGGCTTCCCATTGAAGTCCAGGCTCAATTCAAGGTGCTGGTTATTAAACGGCTTGGAACCAGGATACCTAAAGGAATGCCTTTTTCTCTATTTGCCCTCCTGCCCCTTAAGATCGGCAGCAGAGGCCCTCCCCAGGGAACCCTCTTTGAAAGAGGTTAGGAGATAGAGTACTCGGAGTAGAGCTTTCTCTGCAGTGGCACCCCGACTATGGAATGCACTCCCTAGAGAGATCTGCCTGGTGCGGTCATTATATGTTTTTCGGCACCAGGTCATGACCTTTTTATTTAACCAATATTTTAAAGTTAATTAATTTTAATTGTATATTTATTAATTTTAACTATGTTATTTTATACTCAGTCATAGTGTAGCCAATTTATTTGTTTAGGATTGGGTACAGTATTTGGGGTTTTAATATTTGTAAACCACCCAGAGAGCCCTCTGGGCTATTGGGGTGGTAAGTAAAGATTTCCCCTTGACATTAAGTCCAGTCATGCCTGACTCTAGGGGGCGGTGCTCATCTCCATTTCCTAGTTGAGGGAGCCAGCATTTGTCCGCAGACAGTCTCTGTGGTCATGTGGCCAGTATGACTAAACACCAAAGTGCACGGAATGCTGTTACCTGCCCACCAAAGTGTTACCTTTTTATCTACTTGCATTTGCATGCTGTCGAACTGCAAGGTTGGCAGAAGCTGGGATGTGCAGATTTGAACCGTCGACCTTTCAATCAACCAGCACAGCAGTTTAAGCCACTGCACCACCTGCAGTCCCTATTGGGGTGGTATATAAATGCAATAAACAAACAAACCTGTAAAAGGGAGAAAAGGAGGCAACTCCACCATTGGTTTAATCTTGTTTTCTGAATGTGTGCAACTGAAGCTTGCTTTGTGTTTCTGCTAGTATTTCTGTGAGTTTTTTTTCAAGGAAAAATGTGTGCAGTCATCTACTCATGCTGGAATACACATGCCTCAGGAAAAGACACAACATGGATCTTTTTCAGTCCGTGATCCAGTTTACACTTATTTTAAAATTCCAAACAGATTAACGGAATTAAGGTTTTGGTGAATTTAAAATTCCTGCCTTAGTTGTGTACGCTTAGTAGGGTTCAGATGTTGACTTTCTGTCATGCCGCCAGCTCAGCCTGCTTTATTCGCAGTGAAATCAACGAGGTTTCTCGTCAAATAACACCTGCTGTGGGCAAAGTTCAAGGCGTGGGGCTCACGCCAGGTTTCGGGGAGGCACACGGACGCGTGTCCCTGTGGCGGTGCGCTCGCATGTCGTCGTAGCTGCGGGCGGAAGTGCATGCAGGCTTACCACGGTCTAAACTGCTCCGAACTTGATCAGCCTCGACTGGCAGGTGGTGCTGTTTTGTCTCCACGTTAGGAAATGCTTCACTCGCTGACTCCTGGAGATCAAGCCGTGTTAAGGGCATGCGGTAGGGAAGTGGGGCAAGCGGGCGTCACATGTTCGCACCAGCAAGAACTTAGCCGCGTTTGGTCGCCGTGCCTGGCGCGGGGCGGGTGCGCGCGCGCGCTTGTTCCTACGAGTGCCCTCGCGCTTACAGCGTCCGTCTCTCCTCAGGGTACTCCTCCCCCGATTTTTCCTTTCCCTCCTTCCTTATCCAATAGGAGGCAGCCGTGGCAGGAGGTGTGTACGGGCGTGTGCCTCGTACGTACGCGCGTGTGTGTTAGTGTCTGTGCGCGCACAGCGACCTAATTTCCGGTACCTGTCACCGAACGACCGCCTCCGTGTGAGGTACGCGAACGGACGAAACTACGCTGCGTCTGCGCTGCTGCCGGTCCTTGCTTAGCCGATCGCTAAGCCGCCTCCCGTAGGGGAGCGACGGACGGAGTAACAGGAGCGCGCGCAGCTCCTGCCAGGCGAGGAACGAACGCTCGTGCTGCGCTGGCAAGGGCAATGTACGGCTGTCCCAGCGGCGCCGCGGATGGATTCCTACTGGGCTGACTTCACTTCTCCGTCTGGCGGCGGCGGGCTGGAACCCTTTTCGCTCTGAGGGGGCTGCATTGGCGGCGGGCGTGCGCCGTTCTTTCAGGCGGCGATTCGCTCTTTCCTCGGGAAATGAGCCAATAGAAACCTTCGTCCTGACCGCGGCCGCGCCAGCTAAGAGGCGAGCTGTACTCGCCGCTTGTCAAGACCCAGGTGCGTGTACGGCGTTCCTCCCTCTGTTTGCGTATCTAGACCCCTATATAGGACATGGGGAGGGTAGAGAAAAGGGAAACGCTGGAAAGAGAGTTACTGTGGTATACTCTGTGTCTGAGCGTGTAAGAGAGAACTGCTAGCACTGTAAAGGCTTCTGTATCTGTTTAACAGCATGTTGAAGAGAAAATTCAACAGGTGAAAGGCTTCCTTCTGTTGATTCATCAAGACAGGGAAGAGGTGAAACTATACAAACGAAATGACCGCCTGTCAAGGCTGGTAAACGAACTGCGACAAGAGGGAATCTGTATAGGACCTTCCTTCTACGCTTATTTGTATCAAAGCTGTATGAAAGAACAGAAAAGGGTATGGTGGCTGCTGTCTTATTTAGTTGTTTGTGCCTTTAACAGCGTGTTCGAATAAGAGTTCAGCTAGAGGGGAGTCCTCTCATTGCTGCATTTCCTGTCTGGGAAAATCCTACAGTGGGTTAATTTCTGCCTATCAGGTTGGCTACAGGGTCAGATCCTTCACTCTTCAAGATGTAAAAGGTGTTTCCAGATATGGCCTTTACTTCGTTATTGCATTGCCACAGTCACAAAACTTTATGGAAGGGCCATCAATTGCAATATTCATTTTGTAGCACTCCCATGTTCTCTTACCACGTACTCTGGCTTTTCCCTGACAGAAAAAAACAATCTTGGTAATACAAGGAGTATTTTATTTGGAAGTACCTGAGATCTGTATCTACCTTTTTTACCACTTTGAATCTCTAAGTAGGGTGGACACTTACATATTTATTGATACAAGAGGTAGGATGGGGGTGGGTGGGTTAGGGTTAGTAACAAAATATATGATTAGGATTTGTTTTACCAGACAATGCTTGATCACCTTAAAGTGCTTGCATGTCAGCAGAAATTCAACAGCTATAGTCATTGAAGGAAAGCTTCATTGTCAGGGTAAGAAAAGTTGCACCTGTAGTATCCTTATCTGTCAATGGCTGAAGAAAGCTCCAGATTTTTTGCAAAAAGAAAAATGGACAAACCTGGTATGTGAAGGAGGGAGAAGTTTGTGTGTTTGAATTTCACTTATACTGCCTACTTAGCTGAAGTAAAACTTAGGTTCGTACAACCTTTACTTGCATCCTTACCAATTTCTTTCTCTTTTGCTCTCTCACTTCTATAGTCTGAATGCAGACTATAAGCTCTTTGGAATGGGGATCTATCTCATTTTCTTATAATCTAATGATATTATATAATTAATAGTTTGGGAAAATCTTTGCAATATTTCTCCTTCAAAGGATATATATCAATATCTTTAAGTGCTCAAAGCTATTCACAGGTTATTCTAACTAACCTTTGAATGTCTAATGACTCCATTTATTAGCTTGATTCAAGCAGTGGTAAATCTGTAAATTCTCATTTCTGGTGTCTCTATGCTTCTCTGATAAAAAGCCAGAATTACATAGTGGTTAAACTGCTGGATTTTAGCTTGAGGAGGTCAGAGATCAATCTTTCCTTGGGCCAAACCCCTTCAATTTATTCTACCTTTCAAGGTTGTTCTGAGGATAAAATGTAGTAATTTGCATTAGTATATGCCACCCTGAGCTCACTAAAGGAAGTAAGGATTATAAAAGAAATAGATTAACAATATAAGTAGATAATATATTTTTTATTGAACCAGATCAGTAGAGGATTATATAAGCTTTTGCGTTTTAAAGAGCTCATCAAGATAAAGTGGAGAATTCTGATCCGTGTTAGGACTTGTAAATCAAAAGTTCAGGTGGTGATGCATGTTATGTATCAACTGCACATTATCACGCCTTTGGACTTTCCTGTTGGGTGGTTTCTTCTTACTTCCTAGCCAACGTTTGGTGTGTTTGTGTGTTGAAAACTGAACCTGTTTGCAAGTCCTTGGATAAATGGCCTTAAAGTAGGTTCAATAAGCCATTTCTGACAACACACAAGAGGACAGAGCAAAAGAAAAAAGAATTCTGCCATTGCTGCACCTACCAAACAATTCATTTTCACTGAATGTGTGTACTAGTTGGTGAAAGTAACATTGTGTTACTAGTATGAATAGTTGAAAAAAATCCCACACCCAGAGAGCATGAGCTATGATGTTGCCAAAGCCTGAATTTATTTTTATGATTTCACAAGAAAAAAATGTTTCTGTTCTAACCTGCAGAGCTTACCTTACTTTCCTTGGTCCCTTCCCAAGCATTTAGGAAGCATAGTCCTAAAAGTATCCAGGGGCATTGGAAGGACATGAAAGTACTTTTTGAAAAGCAATTAACTTTATCTTCATGACGATTGCTGAATAACAATGATTTGGTTCTCCCTCAATGCCTAGGTGTCATATCTGTTTGCTTATTTTTTAAAAAAAATGTTTTAAAAGGCATTCAAATGCCAAGATTTGATTGTTAATTTATAAGCCCCTGTGCTCACATGAGTGCATGCACAAACATACATGTTCATAATTGAATTTAGAACTGCTTAGGTAGGTGTAACTACACATTGTAAGTATAAATTGATACACTATAATTAGAACTTTTATTCTTGAAAGATTGATTAGAGATTTATCCCAATAAGTCCAATGGCACTTACTCCTAAATTAATGTTTGCAAGATCAAGCTGACAAGTGGCAACAATGCTTATTAATTTGTCTGTAAATAGTTGCTTTATATTAGCCTTTGTTTTGTGAAATTGATAATGACCTTGGTGTGTCTCTTGCCTTCTGTGATCCCAGTACACTGCATATTCTCTGTCTTCACCCCAATCTCTTTCCATATTGGGAAAGTGTGCCATAATTATCATGGGACGTGGGAGGAGGAATCTTGCCAAGTTACTTGTGCCCTGTGTTGTATCACATTTGCTATAGTAATAAGGGGAAACAGGCATTTTAGAATTGAGGATTTGCAGGGATTGACTGTTAATCTTGCTTGCTTTCCCTTAAAGTGTAACTGTTTGTTGCCCTTTAACTTTCTTTCCAAATAATTTGAGTTTTCATGCTTTGCATTGAAAAGGCAATAGTTGTGGAGGGAGCACAATGATGGAATTGTACTTTTAATTTCTAAATAGTAATGTCTGCCTTGTTAGGAGTTTTGGACCAGCAACCTTCCAGTTATCACTCTGGACACAAGATTTCTATTAGTCTAAAATTAATGCGGTTTCTGAAGTAATTTCAGGCAGAAAACTTCACTACAGTATGCACCTTATTGATTAGTCTGTATTTGAGTTACTCACTGAGATTTAATTCAGGTGAGAAGCAGGAATCGAAGTTGCAAGTAATAACAAAAAACATGTTCCAATATTTTCTTTAATATATACTAGAAATTTAACCACAATTTGTTACTAAGGTAGAATTTTACATTTTACAACTTCAGTTACCTTGCCTTGTAAAGCTAAGTTTCCATTTGTTTTTCCCTTTGGGATGGGTGTGTAAGGGAGTGGATTTAATCAGTTCATTATTGACTTTACTCACTTCTAAGTAGGGTGTGTACTCAGTTTAAAATGAGCATTTTAATGTATGGAAATGAAATGCCTACCTTAGGGGTGTGACTGATACTGTAAAGACACAATTATGACATTGTTCTGTTTGCATACATAATACCAGCAGAAACAGAATGTACTTACCTTTAAAATTTTACTACATTTGTGAGACTATTAGTGCTTCTCTAAATAAGGTTTTTGAGATGTAGAACCATAAAGTAGAATACAGTGGTACCTTGACTCACGAACTTAATCTGTTCCATGACTCTGGTTGTGACCCAAATTGGTTGTGACCCAAGTCAAATTTCCCCATAAGATTCAATGTAAATAAAGTTAATCCATTCTGTAACTATTTTTTTATCAGAAAAATTTGAAAAAAGTGACAAAGAACAACAAAGTAACGAAGTACTGTACAGTACAGTGGAGAACACTAAGCTAGGTGTGGGGGAGGTTATTGTTTTGAGAGAGTACTCCTCCATAGGGACACTGGGGAGATCTCTTTCAGGGGTTTCCTCTCTTCTTTGTCTCTTAGCTGCAGGGTCGATTTTGGTGAAAAATCTGCCTATAGTCACTTATTTTTCCTGCGCTGCATAACCCTCCAGAAATGAGAGGCCACGTTATTGTTCATCAGATTCAACACTCTGTTCGTTACAGTTATGTTGGGGTGGTGCTTCTCAAAGAAATCCTGGCATGGGCGCACTCCTGCAGGAAATACAGGCACAGCACAGCCACAATCATGCACATCTTCCCTGCACAAATGCGACTGCGATCATGGCCATCTCCCCACTCGGGGGTGGGTGGCTGAGACTGCTCCTGTCTTTCCTGCAGGAGCGTGCCTGTGATCACATACGTCTTTCCTGCACGAATGCAACTGCGATAGTGGCCATCTCCCCACTTGGGGGTCAGGGAGAGATGGCTGCAATCTTGGTCACCACCTAATGTGGAGTTCGTGACCCAAGTCAAAATTTTCATGAAATTTTTGTTTGCAGCCTGATTTGGTTGTGAACGAAGGCATTCATGAGCTGAGGTACCACTGTATTCATATCACTACCCTTCTATTTTTCTTACAGTTTTCAGACTTATAGTACAAAACGGGGATGGGAGTGTTAGATGAGAGTTACAAAGAAAATCATGATAGTGGTTTAGAAGTGCCTGTTAAGGCTTACAATTGCTGGCTTGATGCTGATAAATGAAATTGGAATTGGAATACATATACGTGTGTGTGTGCGTTATCTGTTGTATACACACTGTGAAAACTATTTGCTGTAACTAGAATGCTTTGTGGGTGAAACAGAGCAGCTTAAGTAATGCACACAGCTAAGTGGTTGTAGCTCTCAGCATCTGCAAGTAAATAAAACATAGGTGCAGTTTTGTTGCAAACTTTTGGAAACAAAATATTTGGAAGTATTTGCATGATTTTAGCTTTAGAAATAGTAATTTCAGTTTCGGTTACTACTAAGCTTGACAATGGAATAATAACAATGCAACACAGTATTTGTAATGTGCTGTCAAGTTGTCTTGGACTTACGCTGATGCTACAAATGAATGCCCTCCAAAATGTCCTGACCTGGACAGATCTGTTTAGTTCATGTAAATTGATGGTTGTGACTTTTATGGAGTCACAACCATCAATCAATGCAATATTAGTGAGGGAGTTGTCTGTTTTGGTAATATTGTATGACCCAATCTGTATACTGATATAGAGTCAGTGCTGTTATTTTTATGGTAATTCTGTAGCCACTGTCACATTCTTATCACATGGAAAATTATTTGAATCTTTACCTCCATTTGTTCTTGCTTGAATTGCCACCAATTTTTCTGGCCACTGTCTTGTGCATCTAGAAGCAGCCTGACAGGAAGAAGTTTAGCAGGTTGATTCTTTCTTGTGATGTTTTCTTTATGTCAGGAAAAGTTTCGCTTAATTTCTGTAAACCGGTCTGCTATTAAGGCCTAGGGCAGGGGACAATGGAGTGTGAACTCTAGGAACAGTGTGCATAGAAGTAAACATGGGTAAAGGCTGTAATCTTTAACCAGCTACAGGAGCTTGAGTCACAGAAGTAGACCAAATAAAATGTATTTTGCTATGAAGATAAAGTAATGAGGAATGCATCCTTGTTTAATTTGTGTATGGACCTGCATAAGAACAGGGCCACTAGGAAAAGTGGCAACATGTCTTCAAGAAAAAGCTGTTCACAAGTTCTGTTAAGAGAATACATAGAAAGAAAAAATAGTGGTGAATACTTCTTGTATATAAGCTGCATTTAGCACACACTTTAAGCAGGAAAGAAAATTACTGTTTACACTGAGTCATAGCCAACAGTGCCTGTCTGTAAGCTGGCAGAATGAATTTCCCTTCTCTTCCCAGACCCTTTCCTCTACTTCTACTCCAGAGGGTTCAGGGAATCTCTGGTACCAGATTGCAGGGTTGCAGAGAGTTGTGGGGGAAGGAAAGTAAGAAGTCATGTTGTATGAGTGGGGTTCCCACTCATGCATTTTTGGATGGGACTGAGCATAATGAAGGGAATAATACTATAGCCACTGTCTAGACCAGGGTGTCCAACCTTTTGGCTTCTCTGGGCCACATTGCAAGATGAAGAATTGTCTTGGGCCACACATTAAATACACAAACACTAACAAAAGGTGATGAGCAAAAAAAAAGTCTGTGCATAATTTTCGTGGTATCTGCCACCACCATGCATACAAATAGTGAGAGCATATGAACACTTATTTTATGTGACATTGCAGCACGATGTTGTTGTCTATAAAGTCCATGCTTGAGAACTGCACAATCGAGTTACCAAAAAAATCACAAAAAACAATGTTTTAAGTAACTTTGCAATTTTATGTTGGGCCCCATTCATAGCCATCCTGGACCACGTACAGCCCATGGGGTGCAGGTTGGACACCCCTGGTCTAGACAACCATAGAAGAAGTCAGAAACCCAGCTCCAACCTTGAAAACATGTTCTAAGGGCAGAACAAGGACTCCAACTTTGAAGTACCCTCTCTCCATCCTTGCAGCTGATGTGGTTTTTTTCCACACCAGCTGTGACTTCAAAATTAGAAGACCAACTTTGGGCATCGGGGGAGGGTAGTGAGGCACCACTAGCCTGCAAGGGCTCCTGATAGTTCCTCTGGCTCTTCTGTTTGCAGGCCAGCGTAGAATGTTTTGGTAGGCAAGGGGAGCACAGAGGCAATACTCACATTTGTGTTCCTTCCACCCTCCATTGGATGTGTATAAAGCTCCCAGTTTGGCTCATGCTGAACGTAACTTTTAATTCAAATGTGCATAACATATGGCCCTCCAGATTTTGTGGAACTGCACTCCCATCTTCTCTAGCCAGAAACATCTGGAGGGCCAACAATATCTGTCCAATTTGGAGTACCTCAAGTTGCTACTCATTTTTCAATTCCATGTAATACCATAGAGTATAAATGGTATTTACAGTGGTGAGTAAAACATCTATTATATTCTTTGTAATTACATCCAAGATATATACTTTGCTCTGTAATCTAACACAATTGACAAAGCCTTGTGCAAATAAATCGGCTACCTCCAGTGGTGTAGTGGCAAACGTAGAAGTTGGAAGGTATCTTCATGGTAGTCAGAGCCACACCTCAAAGCCACACCCCATCAAATCTACACACCCCAAGCCACACCTATTTCCAAGATTATGCAATCCATGATTATATAATAAAAAATAGCTTTGTGACTTTAATTTCAGTTGAGTAACGAATGCAAGATGAGTATCTCTTTTTGAATGAAACAGTACAGCTTCTGGAAGTTATTAATTATTTAATTTATTATAAATGAATGGTTTCTAAAAATTACATTCACACCGTGCTCTCCAGCCAAAAAGCTCTCAGATTGGCTTATGTGGAATTAATAAGGCAGTTCCTGCCCACAGGCATACTATCTAAATACATGACATACAAGGGGAAAGGAACAAGGAGGGAAGAAGGAAAAAGAAAACTCAGGCACTGATTACCTACACTCATAGAAATATTTGTAGTTATATTCTCTCAAGAGCATCAGTCTGAATTGTCAGTCACTGGTTTCTTACACTTTTCTGTGGTCCTTGCAACAACTGACTTTGTATGTATATACATGTGGGAGATCCTTCATGAGTTCAGAGTCTGTGGTTTAGGAGTTCCTGTTTCTCAAAATATCAATCTTTCATTGTGCTTTAATTAGATCATGCTGAATCTTGCGTAAATTAGCCTAACTGAGGTAAGAGGAAGCTAAGACTATCAGAAGTCATGGCTAATGTTTCCCACTGATTCTATTGAATATGCTTCAGTTACAATATTTTTATTCCACTTTGGCCATTATTTCTACCAAATAATTCTTGGGTTAAGAGTTGCTGGAAAATACCTATTTGCCTTACAGAGCTACAATTCCCAGAATGGTTTATCCCAGAATCCCTCTTCCCCAGGAATGCTGGAAAATGGTACTTTTTGTATGTGGAATTGGTATCCACTAATGACAGTCAGTATTCCTGACAATCCCTTGGTATGGTCACCAAGATTCTTTGGGGAAGTAATGATTACTTAAAGGGGAATAAAAGTCTTCTAAATGTGTGATGTGAATGTGGGGTTGGGGGTGGGGAGGTAGTTTTTGGAGCAGCAAAAGGAAGCTAACCACATGTTGTTGAGGAGCAGAGGCTAAGCATGAGGGAATGTGTCACAGAAAACATATGTGCATGCCTGGAAGACCTCTCCAGATAGGTAGTTCCTAGGAATTGTTGGGAGGTGTTGAAAAAACACTCACGGTTTTAATCTGCTAAATAGGGGTGCTCCAGTGACCTGAGGGCCCCTTCCATTACACCCTTGACTTACTCTTGATATCTAGTATAGATAGCATGATATACAGGCAAGGGACAAGGAATTAATCTGCTATTTAGACTCACCCCTGCCATCTACCCAGAGTGATAGTCTGGGTACCAATCAACATACTTGTAAGTATTCAGGAAAGGAGCAGCCAACTTGCAGATATTTTCTGTGATAGGCAACATTTGAGTCCCATAGTCTAGTCTTCTGATGTTCTCTTATCATTTTTCAAGTGAAAATACCTGGAATCCAGAATTCATGGTGAATCAAACAGTAACACCTGCACAATGGAAGAGATGGATACAGTTTTCATTTCCAGTCTTCCAAGAGTCTACCAGAAATGGTAAGGTTTCCAGTCTGTATATTTTTTAAGCTACTTTAGAAAATGTCTTCAAATTCTAGGGAACAAAACTACCATGGATAAACTTGATTGCGCAGGAGGTATAAGTTGGCACAACAGTATTTTCATGACCAATTTTGAAAATGTATGAGCACAAGAGTTCAAGTCTTACGTTTTTATTCCACTGTTAGACTAAATAAAATAATGTAAAGTCATACATATTGATTTTGGATCCTGACATTTTAGCAATTGGAGTCAGTTTCTGGAACTTGAAACCTGCATATCACATGTTGATGGGTTATTATTTTATAATTGAAATAGCAGATAAACTGAATCATGCTTATGCAGAACGACAGGGAACCCTTTTCCACTGCTGGCTAACTGCTTTTAAAGTTGAAACAACCCTGTCAGCAGAATTGTATTTATCGCGGGCATGCTTGTGCGGGCGAGACAGGCACAATTGTGGCCTTCTCCCCCTCCCCCAAGCATGACTGTGACCGCGCCCGTCTTCCCTGCAGGAGCGCAAGCACGATCACGGCCATCCCCCTCCCCCCCAAGCATGACTGTGATTGCGCCTGTGCAGGGAAGATGGGTGCGATCGCAATCATCACCTGATGACCTGAGGAAATTTTTTTCCTAAATTTCTGTTCGCGACCCGATTTGGTTGTGAACTGAAGCATTTGAGAGCCAAAGTACCAATGTAGTTTGTTATTAGAAGGGGTTACTATCCAGCTTTGTAATACACAAACAGGACATTAGCTACAAAATGTTTCCAACTCATGCTAAGAAAGAATTTTCCTCCAACTTCAATTCAAGTTCAATTGACCCTGAGAAATATTACTTTCCTCTAACTAGGGCAGGGGTCCTCAAACATTTTCAACAGGGGGCCAGTTTACTATCCCTCAGACTGTTGAGGGGCCGGACCATATTTTGAAAAAAAATGAACGAATTTCTATGCACACGGCACATTAAAAATTAATTAAAATAATAAATTAAAAAATATTAAATTTAAAATTAATTAACATTTAAAAATTAACTAAATTAAAAAATGTTTGCTTGCTTGCTTGGAGAAGGCCATGGAGGAAGCGCAGGAGCCCCATGGCTTGCTCCGAGTAAGCTTTATCCTCTGTAGCTTTCTCCGAGTAAGCTGCTCCACCTCAGCCCGTTCACCCCGGTCTCGGGCTCGGTGAGTCAGCCATGGCAGTTTACTCCCTCGGAGAAGGCAGCATGACCTGGCCGCCTCTAGGTTTGCATAATTAAAAATAGATTTTTAAAGTTATGAAGTTTTTCTTACCTTCAATCCTTTTTTAGTTTCTTCGTCTTCGTCTCTCTTTCTCTTCCGCCCACCTCTCTTCTGTTTCCCGCTCCGTATTCCTGCTTTGTATATGTGTGCAATGGGAGAGCTGGCTGTTGTGCTGTTGCAATCTGGCGCATGCGCCGGCTTTCTGCTCAGCTTCTGCAAACGCCTGCGCTGGCTCAGAGCTTTTGGACTCGCTCGGAGATCATTTTCTCTGAGCGAGTCCAAAACCTCTAGGCAGACTGGATAAATGAACATGGCAGGCCGGATTCGGCCCATGAGCCGTAGTTTGAGGAATGCCCCTGCTTTTGTTTGAGTTAGCTAGTGGTTCATGTTTGGGGACTGATGTATGGGTTGTTCTGAATTAAGGCATGGAACTGGAAAGATGGCCTTCTGATTTAATCTTACTCTAAGCTAGACAGACTTTGAGAATGAATAACATAATTATCCTTGAAAATGGCCAGTGTCCATCTCTGGAAGTGACACTTATATTAGGGCAGCTATATTTCACAAGTCTCACATTGGATGATGAATGTGCTGGTCTTACCTAGATATCAGAGAGACCTGGCTACTCCTAAATGAGATTTCTGTTTTCTTTTTGTTTCTACACTTCCCCCATTTTACTTTTTAGAAATTTTCCTCTTATTTATTTAATTTCTATATTGTCTAATAGCCAATCCTCTCTGGGTGGATAACAGCAGTTCATAAAATACCATAAAATACAAACATAAATACAATAAAAGCAGCATAAAATTTCAATACAGAATTTAAAACAATTGAAAATAGGTTGAAAATTAAAATAAGTTCAATACAACATAGCCTGTTAAAAGTAAACAGGCTGACATAAACCCATCCCATTGGCTATTAAAACCATTAAATGCCTTGGTATAGAGGGCAGTTTTAACCTGGCACTTAAAGGATAGCAGAGTTGGTGCCAGTTGGGTATCAGGTGGAGATGGTTCCGTAATCATGGGGCCTCCTCTCAGAAGGTCCTCTTCCTTGCTACTAGCCTTCCTTACTGTTGTGAGGTGTCAGCTCACAGTTGTAAATGACCCACACTTATGCCGGCCATAAAACTAAAGTCGTGGGATTCTGATGTCTGATTCTCTCTTTGGGAGTTTGATTCTTCCTCGTGAGGTGCCACCTCTGTTGAGGCGTCAGGCACAACACTTACTGAAAGCATTCAGATATTGAGGGTTGTATCCAGATAGATTTAGGTTGGGAGAAATGCTATGACATCTACTGTGATGCCAAGCCATATAAAAGTTTATGCATTTCATAGACATGCACAAATGTACTTCTAGATTCTGGATCTATAAATAGTGTAATAGCAATGTAGTTTTCAACTAATAGTAAAGGTAAAGGTTTCCCCTTGACATTAAGTCCAGTCATGCCTGACTCTAGGGGGCGGTGCTCATCTCCATTTCCTAGCCAAGGGAGCCTGCGTTTGTCCGCAGACAGTCTCCGTGGTCATGTGGCCGGCATGACTAAACACCGAAGTGCATGGAACACTGTTACCTGCCCACCAAAGTGGTTCCTTTTTATCTACTTGCATTTGCATGCTTTCGAACTGCAAGGTTGGCAGGAGCTGGGAGAGAGCAATGGGAACTCACCATGTTGTGCAGATTTGAACCGGCGACCTTTCAATCAACCAGCCCAGCAGCACAGCGGTTTAAACCACTGCGCCACCTGCAGTCCCTAAATAGTGTGATAGCAATATAGTTTTCAACTAATAGTACATCACAACATAAATAAAATTGTGTTTTATTTAGCTAGCTGGCGTAGAAGATCTAATTTCAATGCATTTTATAATTGCTGACATGTGAAGTACTTCTACAGCAGCTATCCTACCAAGGAAGCTGGTTATTCTGATTTTAAGAACTGTGACAGTCAGATCCATGAGAGAGTAGCATTTGAAGATGCAGGTACACATTTTGGAGCTATAGTCATGTCTTTGGTGGCTACTTATTCAAGAAGGAAGTATAGTAGGCTTTTCTTCTTTGTAGAACCTGGAAACAGCATCTTGTTTGGTACCCTTGGGCAGCTGTCCAGGCTCCAGTGCCTGACAGGGCCCTGCTACTGATGCCTGCTCTGGACCCTCTTAATTCCCTTCCCTTCCCCTGTTTCGTTCCATTTTTGTTGTTGTTGGGTTTTTTTGGGACTTGGTACTCTAAGCCATGTCAAGCTACTCAATTTAGCCATCCTTCCTTATAGAATAATTTGTAGAAAAGGATGGCCACATCCTTGTTTTATTACTTTGCCTTCTGAAACCTGGAACTAGCCCTATGTTATAGCAGAAGCAAGGGACTAAGGAAGAGAGACAAAGGTAATGAAATGTGATAACCTTGATGCATAATAAATTGTTAAGAAGCAAAGTGAATTATTTTCATTCAGTTTCAATGAAAAAATTAAATGATTGTCTGAAAAAGTCAGAAGTACATAGTTTAACATCAGGTGTTAGTACAGGAAAATTTATCAGAGCAAATATATGTTAAATTGTTCAAGTCTTTATGCCACCTTCAAGTTTTCATGAGATAGTTGAACTTTAATTTGCACCAAGTCAAATATTATTATATAGCTCAGCCTTGTATATATATAATCATGGAGAGAAGGGTGATCAGACACCCCACCACCAGCACAACATGTGAGTGTATGCCCATATTCTTTATTAAGCAGAGAGAGAGGGTGAGAGGTGGATAAAGAATGTTCACCTTACTTATCTGAGAAATGCTGAGAAAATGCAGTAGAATGCTGAGAGACTAATGGCTGGAAGTTGTCATGTGGAAGCTACTATATGCGTACCTGCTTTACTTCAAAATATTCTAAAGTAAATTTGTCATAATTTCAGACATTTCCAGGTACCCTTCTGGTATGGTTGGGACCTCCCCCCACAATCCCTTCATCGTAAGGCCCTTCAGTCAAATAACAATTCAAATCAGCTGTTTAATGATAGAATGACCAAAATAACTTTCCTCAATGTTCAAAAGAAAACTCAACATTTGTATACGAATATAAGTTATGTATATTTAGAGAAGCAATCAATTCTTTCATCTGATTGTACTAAAACCTGGGGCTGCCAGAGTATTCTCCTTTCTTCTCAGTGAAGAAAATACTGCACAGTGCTATCTTGAGGTAACAATTATTTACTCTGAGTGAACAGATACACTGCAAACTATGGCTTCTTCTGTTTAATTGTATATTGCTTTAACATGGTTTCATGGTAAAAGGAATGGCATACTATCCTTGGTTGTTTTTTCTAAGTTCCTTATTGCATGAAAGTTCAAAACAAATTATTCAGTAAACTAAATATGGGCCAAAAGTATATATTCTCTGCATATTATAATAGGTTTTTCATTACTCCATATTATATAACTTGAAGATTGGAGGAGTGTCCCTTTCAAGATAAAACAGAACAGCTCTGTACTGAAAATAGAGAAGGAAATTGACTGACAGTAAGCTCTGGGCCATCCCAATTGAAATTTTGAAATCAATTTCTATGATATGACATTGAATCAAATCTAGTGCAATGCTTTGTTTGTATGTAAGACACTGTCAGTTTTTTATGTCTATATGAATTGTAGCCAAAATATGTAGTAAACAAGGAACTGGGTGTGTGTATTCCATCAGAAATCTTGGAAACTTCACAGTTGTAGTCCCATATATCTAGAAGAGGACATTGAATCCCATCTTGTGCAATGCATACTCAGGACAAAATTCATCATGAATTGCAGTTCCTTATATTTTCTAGCATATTTTTTCTGTAATTCTTATGAGTACTTGCCACAGTGCCTTGCATTCAAAGAAAACAAAGTTGGATGCAATCCAGTACCAGTTTGTAAAGGATACTCTATTGGATGCACTGGTCTTTTAATAGGGCTGGGACAGAGCATATTGTGGGATTCATACTTGTAGTTCACTGTGTGTAACTATTTTATGGGATTATTTTATGCATACTGAACAAACATTCCAGCTTTCACTGGAAATTTTGTTTATCCTGAAGGAGATAGTACCTCAGCCATGGTAAGTTATATGATATCCAAAGCTTATTTGTGGGTATAGGAATATTTTAGGTTCTTGACTCAACTTGGTTTCAAACTTGTGCATTTAAGAAACTAGGAATAATTAACAAATTTCAGCATAGCCTTAAAAGTAAGCAAGGAAGATTTCTTCATGTAATATCTTGTCTTAAACATGTAATTTCTTCACTAATGTATTAACATTAAGGGATATAAGTATACTGAAAGGAAAGGCTATAGAGAATAGCTGTAAAAGGGCACAGTTCCATTTTTCTGCTCAGTCAAATAGAAGAATTCATGCTTGTTCAATCTCTTTGAGAAACAGATGTCTATTCCACTGTAACTTTTCAACTGGTAAATAATTGTGGTCTGTTTGTATTTTGCAATGAATCATGAGGGAGGCTGCAGATGGTGTGAAGGCTGCAGCTGTGCAGATGTAGAAAGAGCTGGGAGAAGGCTGGAGTACCCAGTGGGGGGGGGGGGGGGGGCGGAATGGCATTCCAGTACATGAGAGGGAGAAAACAGCTGAGAGAGAAGATTGACACAAGGGGGAGAAGAGTAAATTGAGCTGAAGGATATTGAAGTACTGGTATGAATGGGGATAATAGACATTGATTATGCTAGATATTGAGGACCTAAGACAGAAAGATTTGCTTTACAAATTAATGTACTACATAAATTAAGAAATTTCACAGTTCACTAAGAGTTCATTCATATATGCTTGAGGACATCTTTTTACCCAAATAATTCCCTGAGTCTGGATTCAGATGAAAATTCAACATGTGCAGGTGTTTTAAGGATTCTGTATACCTAGAAAGTGTGGTCACAATCTAAGGAGGTGATATGGAGGAGAGATTGAATTTCACTGTTTCTATTATTACTAGTATTATTATTATTATTATTATTATTATTATTATTATTAATTTTGCACCTATGCCCACTATTGGTACTTAAGTTGTAATGTTTTACAATATTAAAAACTTACACAATTAAAACATTAATGGAAATACACAGAAGTTAAGCTATAATTAAATCAAGTAGAGTATTAAAATTATATAAGTAACAAATTAGAACAGCAATAACAAGAATATATACAGTAAAAAAAAATACAGAAAACGGAACTAGAGCAAGGTAATTTCTGTTGCTGCAGTTCTTAATACTGGAGATACAAACAGTGATTTCATTCTTCAGTACTGGGCATGTCTGTTGCAGAGACAGCAGGGAAAGCTCTGATAATGCATGCAAGTCCTTATCATCCTTGCATGCATGTCTCAACTTTTCTGTTTAGAAACGTATTTTAGAAACTTTAGATGGCTTTCCCAGATCCAAATCACTAGTCCATCTGGATGGATGTTATCATGTCTCTATTAGATTTTAGTAATAATGGAAAATGAGCAGGATATTAAACAGGCGTGAAATATAATTGTACTGATCAGTTATGTTTGAAAGGAGGTAAGAGCTAGGAATGGATAAACAAGCAGGAGGTCAAGAACTATTTTGCAGAGAATCACATAAGATGAATGAAATAAAACTCCTAGGGAGGAATGAAGAATGTTTCAAGAAGTAATCGCTAAATAGAGAAACTAGGTAAACCTGTGATTCAGCATAGTTTGAAGACTAAAGCATAGATTTTAAGGCTAATCAGAGAAAATGTATCTCTTTTTACATATCAAACAGAAAGCTTTACTTGAATCTTTGATAAAACTAGTGTTTTTGTCTTAGGGTCAATAGTCCTAAATGAGAAGTGAATATTTAACTACTCTTTCAAGGGCGGTCAGTAATCTCTGTTTATTAGAACATGAGATCAGAGAGATAAAAACAACTCCAGAGAGCTATACTCTTTCCAGTGCCAGTACTCAGTCTATAAATTTAACAGACTACAGTAAAAAATAGCATACCTTGAATAACCAGTAAGAAAAATTGGTACTGTGGTACCTCAGCTCACAAACACCTCAGTTCACAATCAAATTGGGTCGCAAACAGAAATTTTGGAAAAATTTCGCCTTAGTTCACGAACTCCGTATTGGGTGACGACCACGATTGCGGGCATGTTCCTGCACGAACACGACTGCGACCATCTTCGCTGCCCGAATACTCCAAACAATGACCTTCTCCCCATCCACAATGAGGGGGAGCCATGGGGATGCGCTCACCTCCATTGAGGCCTTCTCAGCTCTCTGTAGCCACCCCACTTCTGAGCTGGAGAAAGGCCACCTCATAATCTCCAGGAGGGGGAGCAGGAGGCCGGAGAGGTGAGTGCAGGACAGCTCCCTGGCCGGGAGTGGGCCGTGAAGAGGGAAGTAATAGCTGCTTTCCATGGGCCGAGGAGAGGGACGGAGCCGCGGCTGGCTGAGTGCTGCACCTCCTGCCTCTCCCTGCCACGGGGGGAAGAAGCACAGTGGCTGCTCAGCGGCGGTGGCTTTCCCTGAGATGGCTGCGGCGGAGATGCAGGAGCCGCAGCCCTACTTTCGTTCCACTCGGGTCCCGGGCTCGGTGAGGTGGCCATGGCTTGGCCTGCAGCCTGTGGACATGGCTCATACTGTATTTTTGTGGTTAAAAAAATACATATTTGTTTATTTAAAACTTTTATATGCTGTTCTTTAAGGATTAACCTTATTTACATTGAATCTTATGGGCAAATTTGACTTGTTCACAACCAGTACGGGTCGCGACCAGAATCATGGAAAAAATTAAGTTTGTGACCCAAGGTACCACTGTATATCCTCTTGGATATAGACTGTGCCTACCAAAATATATGCCAGAATTGCTGTGTATTCTGCTTGTGGAAAAAGTATGTGCTTTCAAAAGATATTTGCTCACATTAGGAGTGATTTATTGTGGGTAATCTCAGCATCACCAGTGTTTCAATAGTGTTAATAGGCTATAAGTCTATATCTCTATGAGTCTGTTGTTGTTAGTCGCAAAGTCATGTCCAACCCATTGCAACCCCATGGAAAACATTCCTCCAAGCTTCCTGTCCTCCACCATCCCCCGGAGTCCACTTAAGCTCACACCAACTGCTTCAGTGACTCCATCCAGCCACCGCTTCCTCTGCTGTCCCCTTCTTCTTTTGCCATCTATTGTTCCCAGCATTAGGCTTTTCTCCAGGGAGTCCTTCCTTCTCAATAGGTGGCCAAAGTATTTGAGTTTCATCTTCAATATCTGGCCTTCTAAAGAGCAGTCAGGGTTGATGATCTCTAGGACTGACCAGTTTGATTGCCTTGCAGTCCAAGGGCCTTGCAGGAGTCTCCTCCAGCACCGCAATTCAAAGGCCTCCATTCTTCAGTGCTCAGCCTTCCTTATGGTCCAATTTTCACAGCCATACATGCAACTGGGAAAACCATAGCCTTGACTATACGCACTGTTGTTGGCAGGGTGATGTCTCTGCTTTTTAGTATGCTGTCTAGATTTGCCACAGCTTTCCTCCCCAGGAACAAGCGTCTTTTAATTTTTTGGGTGCAGTCCCCATCTGCGGTGATCTTGGAGCCCAGGAAAATAAAATCTGTCCCTCCCTCCATTTCTTCCCCATCTATTTTCCAGGAAGTGAAAGGACCGGATGCTATGATCTTAGTTTTCTTGATGTTGAGTTTCAAGCCAACTTTTGCACTCTCCTCCTTCACCCACATCAAGAGGCTCTTTAGCTCCTCTTCACTTTCTGCCATGAGAGTGGTATCATCTGCATATCTGAGGTTGTTGATATTTCTCCCAGCAATCTTAATTCCAACTGGTGATTCATCTAGCCCCACCTTTCTCATGATGTGCTCTGCATATAAGTTAAATAGACGGGGCAATAGTATACAGCCCTGCCGAACTCCTTTCTCAATTTTGAACCAATCAGTGGTTCCGTGTCCAGTTCTCACTGTTGCTTCTTGAGCTGCATATAGGTTTCTTAAGAGACAAATAAGATGGTCAGGTACTCCCATCTCTTTAAGAACCTGCCACAATTTGTTGTGATCCACACAATCAAAGGCTTTAGCATAATCAATGAAGCAGAAGTAGATGTTCTCGTGGAGCTCCCTAGCTTTCTCCATGATCCAGCATATGTTGGCAATTTGATCTCTTAGTTCCTCTCCCTATTCGAAATCCTGCCTGTGCTTCTGGTAGTTCTTGGTCCACATACTGCTGGAGCCTAGCTTGTAGGATTTTGAGTATAACTTTGCTAGCATGTGAAATGAGTGCAATGGTATGGTAGTTTGAACATTCTTTGGCATTGCCTTTCTTTGGGATCGGAATGTAAACTGACCTTTTCCAATCCTGTGGCCACTGTTGAGTTTTCCAAATTTGCTGGCGTATTGAGTGTAGCACTTTTACTGCATCGTCTTTTAGGATTTTGAATAGCTCAGCTGGAATACTGTCACCTCCACTATCTTTGTTGTTGTTCAGACTTCCTAAGGCCCATTTGACTTCACATTCCAGGGTGTCTGGCTCGAGGTCAGTGACCACCCCATTGTGGTTATCAGGGATTTTAAGCTCTTTCTTTTATAGTTCCTCTGTGTAATCTTGCCACCTCTTCTTAATCTCTTCTGCCTCTGTTAAGTCCCTGCCATTTTGGTCCTTTATCATACCCATCTTTGCATGAAACGTTCCCTTCATATCTCCAATTTCCTTGAAGAGATCTCTGGTCCTTCCTATTCTATTGTTTTCTTCTATTTGTTTGCACTGTTCATTTAAGAAAGCATTCTTATCTCTTCTAGCTATTCTCTGAAATTCTGCATTCAATTGGGTGTATCTTTCTCTTTCTCCCTTGCCTTTCGCTTCCCTTCTTTCATCAGCTATTTGTAAAGCTTTCTTAGACAGCCATTTTGCTTTCTTGCATTTCTTTTTCTTTGGGATGGTTTTAGTTGCTACCTCTTGTACAATGTTGCGTACCTCTGTCCATAGTTCTTCAGGCACTCTGTCTATCAGATCTAATTCCTGAAATCTATTTGTCACCTCTACTGTATATTCATCAGGGATATGATTTAGGTCATACCTGAGTGGCCTAGTGCTTTTCCCTACTTTCTTCAATTTAAGCCTAAATTTTGCAACAAGAAGCTCATGATAAACTGAAACTCAATCCAGATAAGACGGAGGTTCTGTTGGTGGGTGATTCGTACTCCTGGGTAGGTGACTTGGGCCTTGCCCTGGACGGGGTGGCACTCCCTCGAAAGGACAGGGTCTGCAGCTTGGGAGTGCTTCTTGATCCAGAGCTGTCCTTAGAAGTTCAAGTGACAGCGGTGGCGAGGAGCACTTTCCTTCAGCTTTGGCTAATTCATCAGCTGCGTCCCTACCTGGAGGAAGATTGCCTAGCAACAGTAAGACACACATTGGTTACTTCCCGGTTGGCTTTCTGTAACGTGCTTTACATGGGGCTGCCCTTGAAGACAGTCTGGATACTTCAGATGGTTCAAAACAGAACTGCCAGGATGCTGTCGGGGACTGGGCGTTACTCTCATATAACCCCAGTCCTCTATCAGCTCCATTGGCTTCCCATCGAAGTCCGGGCTCAATTCAAGGTGCTAGTTATTACCTATAAAACCCAAAATGGCTTGGGACCAGGATACCTAAATGAACGCCTTTTTTCTGTATTTGCCCTCCCGCCCCCTGATTTCAGCAGCAGAAGCCCTCCTCCGGGAACCCTCTGTGAAAGATATTAGGAGATGGAGTAACCAGAGGAGGGCCTTCTCTCCGGTAGTGCCCCGTCTATGGAATGCACACCCGAGAGAGGTCTGCCTGGTGCCATCATTATATGTTTTTCGGTGCCAGGTTAAGACCTTTTTATTTAATCAATATTGTAATAAGTTTTAATATTGAATTTTATTATCATATTTTAATTGCAGCCAGAGTGGGCCGTCAATTTATTTATATTATATTGTTATGTATTTTGGAATGTTATTTGTGTAAGCTGCCCTGAGGCTCTCGCAAAGGATGGCATACAAATATCTTAAATAAATAAACAAATAAATAAATGATCTGAGCCAGTCAGCTCCTGCTCTAGGTTTTACTGACTGTATAGAGCAGGGGTCTCAAACTCACGGCCTGCGGACCAATTGCCAGGGTGGGCGGGGCACGGGGGAGGGGCCCTGCATCCTGCAAAGCGCCGGCGTTGCCCGGGCCGGTCGTGGGATGAGCGGCCCACCACCACCGCGGTGGTGGAATACTTGATGCGGCCCAGCCTCGCCCAGACTCTACTTCCAGCGGCCCCCAGGTAAGTTGAGTTTGAGACCCCTGGTATAGAGCTTCTCCATCTTTGGCTGCAGAGCACATAGTCAATCTGATTTCTGTGTTGACTATCCGGTGATGTCCATGTGTACAGTCATCTCTTGGGTTGTAATTTCTACTTCTTTCTGTAGAAATAACACAGGGAGGGAGGGAGGGGAGGGAGGATCGATTTTGAGTTAGAAGTTTTCTGCTGAATTTCCTGTAATGTCTTTATTCTGCCTGCTGCTGTGGAACTTTGAGCAGCAAATGACTTAACTTTGGATGATCTGACTCACCTGGCCAGGGCTGTGGGGCATTAGAGGGTGGTGACTTGCAAGGACTACCCCTTGAGCACATGCAAGATGAGATTTGCAGTATATGACAGGGTTCTTATCTGTACTCTTCTTTCTCAAGATTTGGCACACACTTTTATTGTAGACCAAGTGACATCAAATATTTAAGATACATTTATATTGTGATGCCTGTAAGACCCTGAGACTTATGGGCATCTATGAATAGTGGGAGAAGCAATGTGTGTGAATGTCACCACCTTAACCTCCTGCCCCACACATTTTCTAGACTGTGGAATTTATCCCCTACCCCCACCCCCAATCTAGTTGAGGCATGAGGGAAAAGAAAGGCTGGAGAGGGCTCAATATAACTTGTATCCTGGCCTCTCCAATCTTCTCCCTTCTCAGTGATTTTTTTCCCCTTTTCACTTTTACTATGCTGATCTTGGAGAGTTCAGCTGGTGCAGTTCTTCCTCCATTAGCTGCAAGGGAGAGGGAAAAGAGAGATGGAGTGTAGATTCCCAGCCCTGAGAATCAGAGTGCTGACTCCAACTTGGTTCTGGGAATCCATTTTCCTGTGTTCTCTCAGGCAATGGCTAGGGTGCTTAGATAACTTCCTCTCGCTGCAGATTTTTAAAACCTATCTACTGATTTCTATATAGTTCCACATCCAAACAAATTTCAGAACAATGAACAGTCGAAACATAAACTTGAATAAATGTGGCCCTACTTTTCCTAACTACTCATGCCAGTCTGTCCATTCTCTGTTTACAAAGCTCTAAAATTAACTATTGTAACTGATCAGTATAGCAGTTTCAGGCTATAACTTGCACAGTTTTTGCTTATTTTAGGCCCCAGAAAATAATGGGAAGTGAGCCATGATATAATAAAATGGTTTATGGAAGCATCATGAAAAAGATAAAAAACTAACAGTACAAAAATACATATAACTTACATGAAATAAAACTTGTTTTTCCCCCAGATTTCACTTAAAGGGAAGAAAATAACTCCTGGAGTACTGAGCTCTGATCTTTTGGTCTTTAAAATGTGTCATAGAGACAATATGCAATAATCATAGAGGCAAAAGTAGTTGCTTATACATTTCAAAATTATTAAAAGATCAGTGCACATTTTCATGTGAAAGTCACTATCTTTTTCTTATGTGCTAACTTTAAAGTTAATGTTTATATACAGTGCTAAGAAAACAACCTTAGAATGCCCAGCTGCCTATTAATGTTTTTTACCAATGTGGATAAACTATCTCTTGCCTTTGTGACACTTGAGCTTACATTAGATATATCTTCAGTCTCACTTGCAGGATTAGAAAACTTTTCCCATTTTCACAGTTCTGGCACATGTCATATCCTCGTATGGCAGGATAGCCCAGAGGCCTGACAGGAACACCTTCCAATATGAAATACTATATGCTTACAGTGGCAATGATCACAGTGTCTTCAATATATTATGTGATGTAGGGCTTTCTGTCATATGCTTTCTTCTGAAGAAATACCCTGTAACTGGTGAGCATGATGGTGGGCCCTAGTGGGCTCACTTCAACAGATTGAACTAATTATATGTTAGCTTTACATTATTTAAGCCACAACCAGGTTTGAATATCACAAAGCAATCTACACTTGGGCTGCTTGGAAGTAGCATATGTGTATTGAAAGTGATTCATGCACAGCTTGCAACTTGCCAAATCATGAGTTCATCCACAACTGGCCATTCTTACATGTGAATTGGTTCAGTGCTTCATTGCTTGTTTGCTGTTTTTGCTGTGATGTGCCTAAGGCATGTTCTTTTCTGGATATAAAGTAAAGTAAAGGAAAACATTTTGTAACCACACAATAACATTTTGGTAATGAAACTTGACCATAAATGGTGCACATATTTTTGAAGTACAAGACAAGTTGATTTTTTTAAGGTAAAGTGTTTCCCATGGTCAGTAAAAGCATCACCCTCATTTTCAGATGTCACTTGCAAATGCCTTTTGTCTTTCTTTTGCTATCAATGACCCTTGTTAAATCACACCCTTTAAATGTATAGAATACAGTTCAAGATGCTTTACCTCATAGTCTAGGCTACAGTAATGTTTCGGGAGTCAGTAATTTTACCTTTTCTGAGTTCTTCTTTTCTGTTAACCTCACAACTTATAGCTGTAGTAATGCTATATGGATACATGTTTCCTTGTGTCACACTTTCATATCTTAAAAGCCACTTCATAAGTGCCTTTTTAGATGAATACCTAAGTCAGTTTAAGTAAAGTGCAAGTGCAATGTTAGTCAGGTTTTATTTCTAGCCTATGACTATTTTAATATAAATTGTAGAACAGGATGAATAGATGGGTGAGAAAATTAATGAAAATTAATATATAAAATATAATATATGAAATAAATATAGAAAACTATAGGAGTATAATTCACCATTCATGGTCTGAATACAACAAATGATACATGTATAAGTGATATCAGAACCGATTTGCCAGAACTGGCTGCAGTTCTCTGTTGAATATATGTGGTGACAAACAGCTCTAGTTATTTTAATCCTTTCATGAAGGTTTATAGGAAATTGTTACTGCTGGTACATTAGCAGAGGGAAATATATCAAAGGCCAACTGTCAAATGTTAATCTGGACCCAGGAGCTCTAGGTGGAAAACAAATAGCCACTTTAATTTTGTTCTGCAAAAAAGGGAATAATAGCAAGCTATCATGAACAGCAATGGTTGTGAAGAAAAACAGTGTGCAAGTCTATGCATATATTCACATTAATACCTCACTTTTCCTTCATTCAGAAACATCCCAGCCAAGTTAGAGAAACAGAGAAACTTAACAGCAACTATCAGAAACTGCCCAAGAGAAAAGAACATTTGTAATCTGGATACAAAGATGATGCTAACTGAATTTTCTTAGGAAACATGTATCAAAGATTGAGGTACCATGATTGAGAAAGCCCTGTTTCCTATACATCCACTTCACTTCTGAAAGGGGATATATCTGAGGCAGAACCTCCACTGATTATCTCAGTGGAGGGAAAGGGTTCACTTAAGGGAGGACAGTCATTCAGATACTTAAGCTGCTTGGGAGTCTTAAAGGACAAACTAAGAGTTTGAATTGAATCCAGGACATAAATTGGGACCAGTGTAGCTATTTTAAGATTGATGTGGTCATGCTACCGTACTTGGTGTAGCTTGAATACTTTTCAAAAGAAGCCCCATATATTATGGCAATTTAGGCTTGATGTTACAGGAGCATCAGTCATTAAGGCAAGGACTTCTTTACCAAGGAGAAGTATTTACGTACACACTGTAAAAGAATCAAAATTCCTCTTCCAGAGGCATCTGTTCTTAAGCCAGGAGAGAGAGTAGTCCCGTCCAGTACATCTAAAATCTTGATAGGTAAATTATTCATGAACTGTACATTCATCATACATAGATTCATTCAGTTTACAGCTATAGACTGACTGCCTGACTGCCTGACTGCCTGACTTTATTTCAGTCAAACACCAACTCCGTTCAAAAAATACATAGATTAAAAAAGTAAATACATGAAACATTATCTATATTAAAACCCCACTCAGATTAACAAATGCTTCAGCACAATATCATCAGTCATCTTAAATTGGTGACAATTCCAGACTTGGTCCTTGTTCAACTAGGTAGAGCCGCAGTCCCCCAGGATCCGTCTTCAGACACCCATCGTGGCCGCGAAGATTTTGGCTACACTATATGTTATTGTTGGGTTAGTGTCAGACAGCAATATATAAATATACTGTTGTTCCGTGCAGCCTGGGAAGCAATTCATCAGTGGGGAAATGAGTGCAGTGCGAATATCCCTGTAGAATGTGCACCTCAACAGGACGTGCTCTGTGGTTTCTATCTGTTCCATACCACAGGGACAGTTTACAGCTATTGTTCAATTTATTGCCAACTTTCCCCACCTCAGGAACAATAGACTTTTTAAAAGCTTCCATTGGTGCCATGGGAAGATTATTTAAAAACCTGAATGATGTGAGGAAATGTGTACAAATTGAAAGTATAGGTGTATAGATATAGGTATAGAGAGAGAGTATGAAAGAATGCGCACTCAAATCAAATTGTGTGGTCATCACAGATGTAAAGCTGGTAATCCTAAATTCAGTTACACATGTTTGATTCTGTTCGAGTAGATAGTTTCCTGTAATTTCATGAGAATTATAATCAAACAAAAATGGGTATTGTCTCATTCTTAGACTTCATGATTGACCAATTAGCTGTATGATGCAGTTGTCTATAATATAATATGGCTAAGTGATTATATTTCCTCTTTTGTACCATAAACCATATTCAGAAGTGTTGCAGGGTTGGGAGGGAGTGACTTCTTCAGGAAATGTTGCTGTTCAAATGTAAGTAAAAGCAATTATATGCATCTTTCAGTGTGGGTATTATTTTTGATGGGGCGATATTTAGTTTTGTTCTGTACCTATCTATGTCAGAGGTCTTTCACTCAGAATTGTGGGCTTTTATTCCTTTGCCCTATGTAGCTGCTGCTTCTTCCCCAAATTTACATGCGTGTAGATTTTAAGGCATCTGACAAAGTTGTTAAGAAGTGTTGCAGTTTAGGGAAAGGAAGCAAAAGTTCAGCAGCGCATTGTGCAAGATTTATCAAAACCAGGATCTTATCACCTTCTGTGCAAATAGAATGGCAGTAGAAGCATCAAATATGAAGTTAATAAGACACTGGTATGATTACTACAGAGGATAAGTCTAAGGAGCAAACTACAAGTTACAAGCAAGTATAAGCTTTTAAAAATTTTGGAAAGTAGTATTGAAGTGTTCTCTGCAGAGGATTGGCACAGTGGGGGTTTTCTGCTCTGGTTTGCTTTGTCAGCTTTTTCTCTTCCTGCAGGATTCCAGATTCATATTTGCTATATATACAGTAACTGCACATTTGAAACCCATCTCCTGCTCAAAATCAAAGCCTGACAGCTTTGATTTTTTAAAGTATGCCCTGCTGTTTGTCCCTGAAGGAAGAGCTCCTCTAGGATGGAATATAATTTTGCTCACCATTAGGGAAAGCCTTTACCCTCCAAATGGGCTTAACGGTTACCTTGTCAATGTAGACGGTTTGACCGCACTACTTGGACTTTGTGTTGTGTACCCATGGATCTGAGTGGGATTAATCTTTAGCCATAGCTAGTACATTTTCCTATTATTAAATGATAATAGGAGGAATTTCTTTCGGTATCTTTTTTAAAGACATGATGTAACTATAAATCAATCATTTCCCTCTTGTTTGATGGAGAAACTATGTTTTAATAGTAATGAGTTACAGTGCAACATAACATGCCTCCTTGTTTAGTACATTTCTGAATGCCTACATTGATGCAGACATCTGTAAATGACTATATAATATCTGACATACTATTTTCAGTTTATTAAACAGATCTTATAAGAATATTAATAGCTCTTAAAACATCCTTTGTAATACCTTAATTGGAATTATTAACATATGAGTATAAATGGAGCATACAAAGAGTGAAATTCAGTATAGAGACTTACACTAGTTTTTCATGGGCCAAATGGTTTCTATTCATCTGAGGGTTATTAATTTTATTGAAGGTATTAACTTCTTATGTTCCTTTGTCAAGTTTTTCTAGAAAAACCTTTTCTGAAACATGCTGCATAAAGGGAATAAAATAATTGAATCTCACTTTAAAGTACCAGAGTTGTACTGAAATTTTTTTGGGCACAAAGTTTAGTTTAGAATACATTGTGCCCAAAGTATTCCGTACTTTATTATGAAGACATTGGAAAAGTGTACGTTATTGATGATGATGATTTATTTCTATACCACCCCACAACCAAAGCTCCCTGAGCAGTAAATATGAAGCTGTGCAATGTGCTAGGAATGGTTCCAGATAGACAGCTCCTAACACTAGTAATGAGAAGGCACTGTACAGCTGTTATTTTTCTCCTAAGAAAAATAATCCCTCCTAGTAATCACATACACCCACAAGTGTATTTGATTAAGCAATAGCCATCTATTGCAATAGTTCAAAGGTGAGTGTGGGTGCTTCATGTAGCAAAAAATGGTACCTGTTTAGCTGCAAGAGTTCACTGTCTGCAGGATTTGGGGAAATCTGAACTGTGCAGAAGTTCCTCCCAACACCCCCAAGCTAGGTGAAAACCCAGTGAGGAAGTGTTGGTTTACATCTGTTGCTAAAGTTGGAATGAATAAGTTCAAGTAAAAAAATATATTGTTAACTATGTTAAGAATAAATGCTTCAATGATATGGATTGTGCTGAACTCAGCCTACCAAGAGGTCTCCCTGGGAGGAGGCCTGAGGGCAAAGCAACCCCAAGAGGAGGAGAGGAGGTATGTTCTTCTGCATCTCCTGCCCTGTTCCCACCGTCTCCAGAACCCCTGTTAAGTGGTATTGAGGGAAATGTGGCAGGGCAGGGCACGCCAAGCAACTCTGTGCTCCAAGAAGGATGGAAGCTTTGCTTCCTTGAGCAGTTCCTTCTCCCAACATGCACTGCCTCCACAACCCCCGTGGTGGAGCCAGCTGAACTGATCAAGACTGAATACATATGCTTAAATGCTAACTTTTTGGTCAATCTGTGTCTGTGTGTGAAAGTTCACTTAATGATATCTTTGTAAAAAATTGCCATAACATATAGTTAATTGTGCAATAGTATACATGTGTACTCAGAAATAAGCTTCACTAGGATTTATTCCTATCTAACTGCAGACAGGATTGCAACCTGAAGGACACTATGCAATGTATTAGCTTGTAACCATCCAAACTCAGAGGATCATGAGCATCCAATTGATGAGCATCCAACAGAGGCAAGGATTGCCCTTGAACTTCTCCCAGTCTGTAAAAAGGCAAAGATGGCTGATTTCAGCCATCTCTGTCTTTTGCCCTTGCTTGCAAGGGGGAATGGCTGGGCATTGCTGTGATTCTTGATATTTAGTGAAGCTCTTCTTCTCTCCACCCCTGGACTACACCTCCCTGCCCAGCATTGGCTCAGGAGTTACTTTTGTGAATTTGGAGCATGGACAACACAAAAAAGGCAGGTTGCTTACCTGTAACTGTCATTCTTCGAGTGGCCATCTGTGCATTCACACATTATGGATGCTGCGCCTGTGCAGTGCCTGTTGCCTGGAAGATTAAACAGCTTTAATGGTTTTGGTAGAAACTCCGCACCCTCCCCCTCTTAGTATAAAGGGGCAGAGTGCCCGCCTTTTCCCCAGTCAGCTGGAGACCATCCGTTTGCCCCCAAGTGGAGAGAGTCGGTAAGGAATTTGACTCATAGGAAAATATTAGCAAAAATTAGTAGGCAAAAAAGAGGAGTATACATGTAATATGTATATATGAAAAAAGGCGCGCGCGCGCACACACACACACACACACACACACACACATATGTTATCATATGGAAAAAACAGAATGAATGTAATACCCAGTCACCGACACCGAGTGGGGCCTGTGGGCGGGTTGCACAGATGGTCACTCAAAGAACGACAGTTACAGGTAAGCAAGCTGCCTTTCTTCATCGTGGCCTCTGTGCATCACACATTATGGGTGACTAGTAAGCTTACCACACCTAGAGGTGGGATGGTGTTGTCACTGGAAAACTGAAGAGAGGACGGCTCAGCCAAAGGAACAATCTTGTCTGGCCCTGATGTCCAAGCGGTAGTGCCTTGCAAAGGTGCACAGGGTGGACCATGTAGCTGCTCTGCAGATATCTTGTAAGGAAATCCCTGCTCAGAGGGCTGAGGAAGCAGCGACAGCTCTGGTGGAGTGTCCCTTTGGAGTAATAGGCAGATCCAACTTGGAAAGATTATAGGCCAGTTGATCGTCTCAACAATTCTCTTTGAGAGTCTCTGAGAACTGACTGGCAGACCCCTGTCATGTTCAGAGTTTTTGACTAAGAGTCATTTATACTTTCTAAAGGATTTGGTCCGGCATTGATAGAAGGCTAAGCATCAATGGACATCTAAAGTATGTAAGAATCATTCGATCAGTGTTGATGGAGCCAGAAAAAAGACTGACAGAAGAATGACTTGGTACAGATGGAAGGAAGTCTCAATTTTAGTCAGGAAACTTGGATCGATGTGAAGGACTATCTTTTCCTTATGGAAGTGATGGTATGGCGGGTCAACGCAGAGAGCACACAGTTCACCAGCCTGTCTAGCTGAAGTAACTGCCACCAGGAAGGCAGTTTTCTAGGAGAGAAGACGAAGGTCCATTGTAACCAGTGGCTCAAAAGGGGGTTTGGTAAGAGCTTGAAGAACAACAGAGAGGCTCCAAGTTGGGACTACCGACCAGGTTGGTGGGTGGAGGTTTTGTAGACATTGCAGGAATTGACAGACAAGATAATGTGAGTATACAGTTGAGTCTCCAATGCATCCTCTATGGTGTGAGAAAGCAGCAATGTACACCTTAACGTAGGATGGTTTAAGACCTCCTTGGTGAAGTGAGAGTAAAAAGTGGAGGATATTTTCAATGGTGGCAGATTCAGGCTGAAAATGATGCATAGCAGCAAAGGAGGTGAAATGTTTCCATTTGGCACTGTAGGAATGACATGTGGTCAGTTATAGTGCAGACTGGAGAATAAATTCAATGTCAGGATGAAAAGTCATTGGATTCGAGGAAGGCATTGGTACTGATGTCAAAGTCAAAGGCAATACAGGTGCGGACAGAGACAGTGCTGAAGATGTAGGTGGAGAGGCCAGTGTCATTCCCGACGACGAGAGGTGAGTCGAATCTGAGGAAAACATTGGTACCGATGTAGAAGAGAGAATCAATGGACAAGCCAAGCCGTGAAGTTCAGGGACTGTAGATCTGGATGTTGGATGGCACCATGTTCCCAAGTGAGAAGATGAGGGACTTGAGGTAGGTGAAAGAAATTGTTTTGAGATAGTTGGAGAAGAGTGGGGAACCAGGGCTGTCAGGGCCACCATGGAGTGATGAGAATTCCACAAGCACCGTCTTGGCAAATCTTGGCAATTGTTTTTGTTATTAACGGTATCGGTGGGAAGGCATAGAAGAATTTGTTCTCCCACGATACCATGAGAGCATCTCTCACCGAGTTCATGCTGATTCCTGCTCAAGAACAATACATCGTGCAGACAGTGTTGTTGTGGGTTGCAAACAAGTCTATGTCTGGTGTGCCCCAACACTGAAACAGGCGAAGACAGACTTGGCAATCTAGTTCCCACTCGTGATTGGTCGACATATGTCTGCTCAGGATATTGGCTTCTTCGTTGTCAGTATCTGCAAGATGTACAGCTTGTAGAACGATTCTGTGTGAGATGCATCAGTTCCATATGTGAATGGTGAGATTCGCCAATGATACCAACTTCGTGCTGCCTTGTTTGTTCAGATAGAAAACAGTCACTATTTTGTTGGATGCTATCTGGATCGTGTGAACCTGGAGGATGGGTTGGAACAAGTGAAACACTTTGAAGACTGCCAGCAATTCAAGGAAATTAATATGTCTAGTGGTCTCATGGCTTGCCAGGTGCCCTGGATCTGAAGGGACGTACAGTGGGCCCCCTATCCAGTCATGGAAGCATCAGTATAGACGGTCATCCTCGGATGAGGTAGACAGAACAGGACTCCACAGAAAAGGTTAGTCGATCATCCACCAAGACAAGGTGTGGAGTACCAAGCGCGGAGGTTGAAGCACTCAGCTTGGTCGATCACGGTCTGGGTGGAAATTGCAATTGAACCAAAGTTGTAAAGGTCTCGTTTGCAATCTCGCATTTGGAACCACTGCCACCAGGGATGCCATATGTCCAACTATTTGCTGAATGGAGTATGCAGAGAATCTTGTCGGGTGATGATGTTCTGGATAGAAGAAATCAGTCTCTTTTGTCGATCCCAAGGTAGGAAGGCTCATGTGTGTACCGAGTCCAGATGTGCTCAGAAGAAGTTGATAACTTGAGAAGGAACGAGGCATGATTTCTCAGTATTAATACATAGTCCCAGACTATCAAGGAGGGAGCAGATTGTATGGATGGAGGCTAAGAGGTCATCCTTAGAAGAGGAGACTATAAGCCAATTGTCCAAGTAAGGGTAAACGTGGATACCCTGAAGGTGAAGGTGGGCACAAACAGGAGCCATGCACTTGGTGAATACTCGTGGAGTGGTAGTGAGGCCAAAGGGGAGCACATTATATTCGAAGGTGTTGGAGCCGACAGTGAACTGAAGAAGGCACCTATGAGCAGGATGGATGGTAATATGAAAATAAGTGTCCTTTAAGTTCAAGGATGTGAACCAATCCTCTCTCCTGAGCAATGGAAGAATGTTCTGGAGTGTGGTCATCCTGAATTTTTTGGGTTTTATACATTTATTGACACCACGCAAGTTCAATATCGGGCATAGTCCACCATCACGCTTCGGTATGGTAAAGTAGAAATGGTGCAATCCTTCGGAGAGGCTAACTTGACAAATCTCACCTTTACAAAGCAGCTGAGACACTTCATCCTGGAGTGTCAGGGAGGCTGCCATATAATGGATCAGTCCAGCAGGTGGAATGGTCTCAAACTTGATTTTGTATCTGTGCTCTACGATGGCAAGAACCCACTTATCAGATATGATAGACTCCCAGATGGAGAGTCAACTTTGCAGTCAATTCCCAAAAGAAAGAGGGGAAGGTGGGTTGGAGGTGAGAAGAGAGGTTCACATGTGTCCTCAGCGAAGGTGTTTGTCAGAATCAGGTTGGCACCTGGGCTGTTGGAATAGAGGCGCAATCCGCTGACGGTTGCGCTGTTGTCTTTGGCCATATTACTGGCACCCAGATGGATATGGTGGTTGGTAAAGCTGATAGCGGTATTGAGATCTTCCCCAAGGCCGCTTATGCCTTTGTTGAGACAGAGTCTCCATACATGGTGCTGTAAGACAGACCTTCTGAATGTTTTTCAGCTTGTCATCTGTCCTGGCACTGAACAGGCTGGAACCATCGAAAGGCATATTCTCTACATGCTGCTTGGTTTCCTGTGGAAGATTCCCAGATCTTAACTAGGCATGTCTGTGAAGCGTGATGGCACCGACAAGACTTTGAGAATCACAATCAACATGATGCCTCACCGTGTTGAGCTGCTGCCTGGAGAGCTACAATGCCTCCCCGATGAATAGACAGGCCAGTTCCTTTTGCTGGAATGGGAAGAATGCAGCAAGGAACTTGATTTTCTGCCAGATAAAGAATTGATAACAGGCCATGGTGGCCTTGTAGTTCAAGATGCAAAGATCGAGTCCCATGGCGACATAGATGCTGTGAGACAACATATCAATCTTCCTGCCTTCTTTATCCACTGGAGTGGAATGTTCCATGTTCCTTGTTTTGAGATCCTTGAGAGTATTCGATGACAATTGGATTCGGTTGAGGATGTTTCAACAGGAAAGGGATATCCTTTTCCCGAACTTTGTACATCCCCTCAAGGCATCTGGAGGTAGGATGAGGATGGCTAGACATCCTCATCGAGGTATCAGGTATCAGTCATCGCCAGGTATAAGTCATCGCATGCTTGAGTGTGGTAATATATGGCAGGGCGATAGATGAAGAGTCTTGGGTCAATATGCTGCTGAACGTCTATCTCCAGAGACTTGGTCATGTGGGAGAGTAACTCAGAGAAGGTTCCCTGAGAGTCACCTGGAGACCCAGGGCCCTGGGTGGAGATGACCACAACTGGAGATGTAGATGCCTCTTTAGAATAGTCTGAGTCCGAGATGTAAGGTGGACTGGACAAGGATCCTCCAGGAGACATGAAGGGGTCAGCGAGTGCTGCAGCGAAGGTCGACGGTGCATCTCTCGACATGGAGTGTGGCGAAGAGTGACAAGGACGCAGCATCAGATGCGGGTAGTACCCACATGGGGGATAGTAGTCCCATGGGTAAGGCCAGTCGAAGCAGTCAGGATCGAATTCCCTGTAAGGAAGGGGAACACAGTGCTGCGACGGCTGCAGAACCAGAGGAGGAGGTGGTAAGAGGGACAAGGGGCATTGGGGTGCCCTCAGAGATCCCTCCGGAGATAAGTGAACCACAGGCTTAGGTGTTGGAGATCTCACAGGCGGTTCTTCAATTCCCGGTTGAGGAGAAGATCCATGGATCTCTCTGTCAAACACAGAGCCTCTTGCTGCCGCATCAGGACTGAAGTGCAGCAAAGTTATAACCCTTGGAGGTGATGCTGGAAGGGTCACCTGCATCAAGGACTGACAGCTCGGGGCTTTGATTGGAACTGAGGTTGGGACCAGGACTGGGATGGAGGTTGGCTCCAAGCGGGGTGGCTTGTCATGTTTCTTCTGCCAATGCTCGGGCTTATCGGGTTTGTCCTTCTTGGATCATTTGGACTTCTTTTCCTTATGCTTACACAGAGGAGGGCTAGAGGAACGCTTTCCATCCTTAGTGAGTGGACCCCCATTGGATGGTTTGGCAGATCAGGGTTTAGATGGTCCCACAGCTACAGAGGAGTTGGCCTCAGCCAAGACCTGCTTCATGGTGACCAAGGCTTGGTCCCATAACAACATGCACAGCCTATTTTCATTATTTTTCTGTCCCTGTCTTGTAAAAGACTGGCAATGGCTGCACTTATCTGTCCTGTGGGCTTCCCTAAGACAAGTGGCACAGGTTGTGAGGATCAGTGGGGGACATTTTAGCCCCACACTGTGAACACTTACAAAAAGCTGCCCACTGAGCCATTGGGAGATGAAAAAGAAGACACAGTGAGCGTAATAACTTGGAGAAGAAGGATGAAAGAAGGGTTTTTTAATATATATATTTGGGAAGGGGATAGGGTAGGGGTTGGGGGGGTTAAAAAAACCAGAGTAATAGGACCAGGACGAACTGGGATAGAGAATAACTATACATGAAAGAAGAATGAAGACAAGAAAAGAGCTTCTTAACCAGATCTAGCGATAACAGCAGAGACCAAAAGAGCCTGAGGCACAGCGAAATGGCCAGCACTCTGCCCCTTTATAGTAAGGGGGCAGAGGAGGTGGAGTTCCCACCAAAACCCTTAAAGCTGTTTAATCTTCCTGGCAACAGGCTTTGTGCAGGCGCAGCACCCATAATGTGTGATGCACAGAGGCCACGATGAAGAACATCCACTTTAATTGCAAGGATGGGGGAGGGCACTTTACATTCAGAGTCTCAGATGCAACCTAGGAACCCATTTCTAAGGTCAGAGCTAGGACTAACAGAAGGTGGCATATGCAAGTCTCAGCTAAAACCAAGAGTGTTTTTAACAGCTGTTTTATTTATATGAAAATGTATGCTGTTTTAGTTATAATTCATATCAGTTAAGGTTTCTTTTAAAATCTGATGACATTTCCTATAGTCTCTTTCCTGATCACCCACTTAGTAGAGAGGTGAAGGATCACAACAATAGTCCTTCCATCATGAAAATTAATGCATGGAGCTGTAATGGCTCATAAGATGGATTTATGCTTTAGAATCTTTAATGCTGGATTTGTACATATTAAGAAAACAAAAATCATGTCCACAGAAAAATTGCAGAACCTCACTGTTCATAATGAAAACATCAGAATTGTGTAGGATTTCCCATACCTCAGCTCAGTTATCAACTCAAAGGGAGATTGCAACCATGGAATTTGAAGAAGACTGAAGCTTGGACGTGCAGCAGTGAACTAGAAAATATGAAGTGTTTTACTGGAGACCAAGGTCAAGATCATCCAAACTATTGTATTCCCAGTCACAGTATAGGTATGAAAGATGAACAGTGAAGAAAGTGACAAGAAGAACACTGGGGCATTTGAAACATGGTGCTGGAGGAGAGCTTTGTTGAATACCCTGGACCAACAGAAAGATAAACAAGTGGATCCTAGATCAAATCAGATCAAAATGGAGGCTGTTATACTTGGACACATCAGGAGAAGGTAAGATTCACTGGAGAAGACAATCATGCTAGGGAAAGTTAAAGACAGAAGACAAAAGGGAATACCAAATATGAGATGGATTGAATCTATGAAGGAAGCCACAGTCTTGAACTTGGAAGAGCTGAATGGAACTGTCATGGACAGGACAAATTGGATGTATTTCATTCATAGGGTTGCCATAAGTCAGAGACAACCCGATGGCACATAAAACAGGAAGGCAGGCAGACTGACACACATACACACCCCCTTTAAAACAGGAGTTTGGGAACTTCTGTATGCATGCAAACAACATGCTCTTGTTATTACATGTCCTTGTCTTGTTGTTGTTGTTAGTCGTGAAGTCGTGTCCGACCCATCATGACCCCATGGACAACATTCCTCCAGGTCTTCCTGTCCTCCACCATCCCCCGGAGTCCACTCAAGCTCACACCAACTGCTTCAGTGACTCCATCTATTCACCTCATTCTCTGCCGTCCCCGTCTGCTTTTGCCATCGATTGTTCCCAGCATTAGACTCTTCTCCAGGGAGTCCTTCCTTCTCATTAGGTGGCCAAAGTATTTGAGTTTGCAAGGAAGTGAAAGGACCGGATGCCATGATCTTAGTTTTCTTAATGTTGAGTTTCAAGCCAACATTTGCACTCTCCTCCTTCACCCGCATCAAGAGGCTCTTTAGTTCCTCTTCACTTTCTGCCATGAGAGTGGTATCATCAACAACCTCAGATATGCAGATGATACCACTCTCATGGCAGAAA
>NW_025336598.1:3359502-3377196 GCF_004798865.1 Varanus komodoensis | reverse complement strand
CAACATTTGCACTCTCCTCCTTCACCCGCATCAAGAGGCTCTTTAGTTCCTCTTCACTTTCTGCCATGAGAGTGGTATCATCTGCATATCTGAGGTTGTTGATATCCCCCCCCCCGCACCCCGCAATCTTAATTCTAAGTGTGAGTCATCTAGCCTGGCCTTTCTCAGGATGTGCTCTGCATATAAGTTAAATAGGCAGGATGACAGTACAAGTTAAATAGGCAGGACGACAGTATATAGCCTTGCCGTGCTCCTTTCCTGATGTTGAACCAATCAGTAGTTCCATGTCCAGTTCTCACTGCTGCTTCCTGACCCGCATACAGGTTCCTCAAAAGACAAATAAGATGGTCAGGTACTCCCATCTCTTTAAGAACTTGTCCCAATTTGTTGTGATCCACACAATCAAAGGCTTTAGCATAGTCAATGAAACAGAAGTAGATGTTTTTCTGGAACTCCCTAGCTTTCTCCATGATCCAGTGTATGTTGGCAATTTGATCTCTAGTTCCTCTGCCTCTTTGAAACCCCGCCTGTACTTATGGTAGTTCTCAGTTCACATATTCCAAGTTTGTACTCCAAGGCCAAACTTGCCTGTTATTCCGGCTTCCTTCTTTTGCATTACAATCCCCCATGATGATAAGGACATCATTTTATGGTGTTATTTCTAGAAGGTGTTATAGGCAAGGTGTTTTCATGGCAAGGGTACTGGAGTAGGTTGCCATTTCCTTCTCCGGTAGATCACCTTTTGGCAGTGTTCTCTGCTATGACCTGACCGTCTTGGGTGCCCCTGCACAGCATAGCTCATTGCTTCATTGCACTTCACAAACCCCTTTGCCACGACAAGGCAGTGATCCATGAAGGGGATTTTAAGAGTAATGAGAAGGAAAGGCTAGATCTTTGGAGCTAGGAATCTCTTCTGTCTGAAGCATCTTGAGTGATCACATTTATTTTTAAATTTATAGGGTGCAGAATAACCTGACAAAGCTCTCTAAGCTGTGTACAACAAGATACAAGACCAATTTAATTTCAATTGAATTGAACACTACAATTTCTAGGGTAGGCAAAATCTTAAAGGCAAGTTGTTAAAATGAGGTTTTGAAATGCCTATGGAAAAGGACAGTTTTTGCCTGGCACCAAATGAAAGTAATGACAGACCTCTAGGAAGCCCATTTCAAAGGTGGGGAGCAGCCACCAAAAGGGCCCTGCCAGTCGCCATCCCTCTCACTTCCTTTAGGAATGGCTCTTTCAAAGGACCTCATACCCAGATCTCAGTGGGTGGGTAGGTATATGTGGAAAAAGGTAGTCCTTCAAGTAATCAGGTCCCAAGCTTTTTATGTTAAAACAAACACTTTAAATTGAGCCCAGGTTTCAACTGGTTACCAGTGTAACTTGAATAGGTGTTATATGGGAACTGATGCACAACACCAGTCACACAACTCTATTTTGAACTAGTTGAAGTCTCTGGACTGCCTTCAAAGGCAGTCCTTCATAGAGTAAATCCAATTGGAGTATTACCAGTGCATGAGTAACTGTAGTCAGGCTCTGTCTATCCAGGTAGGTCCACAGTTGTTGTATTTACTGTAGCTGAAAAAAGGTACTTCTGGCCACCAAGTCCATTTGGGGCTGCAGTGATAGTTTTGGGTCCAGGAGCATGCCCAAGCTGCAGACCCTGTCCTTTAACGGAAATGCAACCCCATCCTAGACAGGACAATGGCCACCTAACCTGTCAGACAGATTGTCATCTAACAGCACTTATGTTTTGTCTGGATTGAGAGTTTCAATATTATCAAACTCAGTCATTGGGTCAGCACGGAGACCACCTCACCTCGATTTGATGTAAATGAGAGGTAGAGCTGAGTGTCATCAGCATATTGCTGACACCTGAGCCCAAACCTCTGGGTGTGACCTCTTCTAGCGCTATCATATAGATGTTGAAAAGCATGGGAGACAGTATAGAGCCCTATGGAACTCCATGGCATAATCACCATGGGGCAGAGCAACTATCTCCCAGCACCCCCTTCTGGACATGGTCAGCCAGGAAGAATCTGAACTAATGCAAGGCAGTGCCCCAGCCAACCTGTCCAGAAGGACACCATGATCAATGGTGTCAAACGCCTCTAGGAGGTCTAGAAGAACCAACGGTCCCTGGCAAAGGTCATCTTACAGTGCAATCAAGGCAGTCTACATCCCAAATCCTGGACTGAAACCCAATTTATATAGGTCCAGATAATCAATTTCCTCCAAGAGTGCCTGGAGATGCCTGGCCAGCACCCACTCCAACTCTTTGCTCAAAAATTGAAGGTTTGCTACTGGTTGGTAGCTGGCAACTATCCCTGGATCCAGGTTTGGCTTCTTTAAAAGCAATCGTAAAACCTTTAAGAAGGCTGAGACAACACCTTCTCTCAAGCAGGCGTTAACAGCCTCCTGGACCCAAGAGTTACCCTTCTCCTTATATTTTCTAATGATTAATGATGAGCAAGGGTCAAGTAGGCAGGTGGTAGGATGAACAGAGTCAAGCACCTTTTCCACATCATTGGGCTGCAGTAACTGAAACTCATCTAGCAAAATAGGACTAGAGGGCCGTACTCTGGACATATTCCTAGATGGAACTGAAACAACTGCAGAGTCCGATTTGCGGTGTATCTGAATAATTTCTGAATAATAATAAGTGCACAGCAAATTTGACACAGCAAGTCACCAAGAATTCAGATTGGTAAACCAGATTTCAAGAGGCCCCAGGCCACTTGGAATAGTTTAGCTGGACAGCACTGTGAGGAAGCAGTGCAGTAGGCAAAATACTGTTGTTTTGCCAGTTTAATCATCACAGAATAGGCTTGATTGCTAAGCTATGATCAGTCAAACTCGCCTCCATTTGTGCTCAAGCTGCCTCCCTTGGTCCATCATCCTAAGCGCCAGTGCATATCATGGAACTGGCTGGCCTCTACCAGAACTTTCAAGCAAAAGCCAAAGCATACTGCAAAGCAAAGGTGTCTTCTCTGCTTAACTTGTGTTGAAGGAGCAAAAATAGGAGAAAGCCCTTATGCTTGTCCTTTAGTCCAAACTAGCAAGTATAACATAAATAAAAGCAGGGAAGACTAGAGGAATACAGAGAAGGAAGGTGGAATACTATATTATAGGTGAAATACTACAATTATGTGGATGTTTCCTCTGCCTCTCTGTAAGAGGAATGTGCAATTCTTTAATGCCTCACTTCTGGGAAGGGGTTGCCTAAGCTTTTTTTTCTATGGGCAAAAAAGGAATGTGGTATGCAGGAAGAGATTTGTGTAGGTTCTGAAACTGAATGAAGAGGGATATGTTTACTGTGTCCGTATTTTTTGACATGGAGCTTTCCTTATTGGGAATTTAGGAGAAAAGTTTAGAAAAAATGAGTGGGCCAAAAATGGGAGAGGGGAAGAGCTTGGGAGTCTGAGTGACTAATAAGCCATGGATGCATATCACACTTTGGTGCAAGAAATGCTGCAGAAAATGTTAAATAAATTTTTTAAAACAAATGTTTAACTTAAGCTGTTTAGTAGCACAGCATCATTAACATGATAGTACATAGACTGCCTGAAAGCTGGGATGGCTCACACGAGGTGACCACCAACAGTTCACGGCTGTCTCAGATTCAAGTGCAGGTGCAGGTTCATATTTGGGTGATTTATACCAAACTATGAATGTGATGTCATAGAGATGACACTTTTTCCAAGTCATTGTCACTGCACTGGTTGTGTTGTTTCCATATATAAAATGTAGACGATCATTTACCTTATCCATGCAGAGGTACTGGTTTGGACAAAAGTGCCTTAAGTTGGTCAGGATCCTGTTGGCAGTCCAGTGTATTCCCAAGGCAATCACATGAGGCTGCCTCCTGCTATTGAATAATGGCCTGCAAACAATAATACAGATCTTCCTGTTGACCAATGTGAGTGGAAATAATCTGATCCTATTGATTAGTATTGTATACTATAGGGTAGTAGATTTGAGTATGGGAAACCCAGCTGACCATGTGATACTAGGTAAGTCACTGTCACACAACCTAAGTTACATAACAGGGTTAATTTGAGCAGGGGATATAAACAAAAATTTTGCTTTGCTTGTTATCTTTTCAGACATCTAAAAAATGCTAACTGACATACCTTGCCTCACTGAAATGGTAGACTCAGAAAGCCAGCTTTGCCCCCTTATTCCCTTAAAGGATGAAGATCTTGATAGTCCTTTATCTGAAGAATTTTTACAAGATATGGAGAACATAAATGAGCTCTCACAATCTCTAAGCAGGGATAGTTCAGGAGCATTAAGTGTAACAGAGTTCCATTCGCTGGGAAATGGACCTGGCTCTGATGGATCAATCATTACAGGTAAGAACTCTGTTATCTTGTCATGGATTTATTCAGATGTTCTTTATTGATTACAGCACCAACCTTTATTTTTGTATTACTGTATTTATAGTATTACAGTTTTATAGACCAGATTTACCATATTGCAGAAATGTGGTTTCAAATGAGGTTGAATAAATGATAGATTAAGGAGAGTACAGCAAATTATACCATTGTCTAAGATCTGTAGTTGATATTGATGAGTGGTTTAAAAGCTTCATTTTGTATCTTTTTCAGATGAAACATAAATTAGACTGTAACTAGGATCCATTTGGAAATAGTTGTTTATGCTCTTGGCTCAAAAGTACTCTGCAGTTTGTGGGAAATACTAGCCTTCTTTAGAATATATATCTTCTGGCAATAGTTACTGCTCCAACTTTGCAAAACCTGAAAATGTTTTAAAATGGTTTTCATGAAGATAGTTTGCATTTTGAAAGTAATAACACCAAGGGGATTGTACCCCAGCCTATAGTGTAGGGGGAGCAGCCTTCCATTGACACTGAGCAGCCAAATGACACTGAGGGGCATGCCCATGCCCCTGATTCCAGTTATCTGTCTTAAATGCTCACTTGGTGCTCTGGTTCTGTGTGCACAGGCTTTCCCTAAGCAAGGAAAGCTCTTATACAGTGGAGCTGGGTCCCTGACTGAGGCACCAGCATGGTGAACCAAATTGGCCAGCTTTGCTAAAACATGTAATTGGTGGCAGTGCAACCATTTTTGTAATCCTCAGTACATTTCCACATCTCCTCTGCCCTCCATTTCACTTTTCTTTCCATTTCTCTTTTGGTTTTGTTTTTTGGTGGACACAACATTTTCATGTCTCACTTTCTCCTAGCTTTAGACTTAATTGGCAGTTTTACACACTTTGATAGTTTTCTCATTTCTTTAGACCTCTGATCTATTTCACTAGACCCCCTATGTAAGTTCAAGTTTTCAGCATTCCACATGTTCACAGATTCTTGTCAGGCAATTTTGTGTTTGCTTGTTTTTTTTAAGTTTCTTATTCACAAGCTTATATACTTCACTTTTGTGTGTATATGATATGGCTTTGGCTACATAGGGACCAACACTTGAAAAACTGAGCTCAGTATATGATGAGTACTAGTATATGATGATAATATTTACTAATACTTTTTTAACTTTCAGACTCTCTTTCACCAGCATCAAGTCCATCATCGGTGAATCTTGCTACCATTCCTAGTAGCAATGATGAACTACCCAGTGCAACATTAAACATTGAGTGTAGAATATGCGGAGATAAAGCATCAGGCTACCATTATGGAGTTCATGCTTGTGAAGGTTGTAAGGTATTGTCAAAAATATTCAGTGTTTGAATCATAGTACAAAATGGCAGTCAATTACCTTGTAAAGATCCACTGAACAAAAGTGAAAGTAAGCAAAAAAAGTCTAAATAGCAGCAGTTAGGTTTCATCAAGGAAAGCTGATTTGTGAAGCTTAAGATCCTGACTATGATTATTTGGAAATAATCTACTGAAATCCATGTGCGCTTCTTTCAAAGAAATGTGCTTACAATTGCAATGAGCTTATTTTATATATAGCTTTTTAGTATTACCTAAAACTTCAGAGTAAACCATTAGCTCAGTGAAAAAGAACTAAATGCATGTTACCTTGAATTATAAAATGTTGTTATCTAAAGTACATTTTTGCAAGTTGGAAATAGGCATAGAGGTACTTGGTTTGAAAACCACTTGAGGTTGGTTGTATTTAAAAGTGATTTTGTTTGACCTATTAGTAAATTCTACAATAGCTTCAGTGTGAATAAAACTATTCCTGGAATTCTTCAGTGTGTTCACATGTTGGCAGTGTTTTGATGGGTTTAGGTGGAACAGAGCCTTAATGTGGGTTTAGGAATAGCCTTTGATGCTTTGGGTTGCTATTTGGGTTGCTATAGAAGAGTTGATGAAAAGAGTATTGGAGGCAGCTAATTGACAAATTTGGAGTACACACTTAAAGAAGGAACCATTTAGTAGCAAAGGAAGCTAAGGAACTGGAATCTGGAAGTCTAAAATATTTGAAGGTTGTAGATGTATAACTAATAGAAAGCATATAGAAAGATGAGATAAATTGGTCTAGCTTTTATCATCTTTGTCTAGTTCTTCCATATTGACACACATGCCTCTGAATTCTGATATCACATGAAAAATGTTGATTTATGTTAAGGGTCCTTGAACTCTGGTTAACATTTTTTGTAACAGTCCCAAGATGCTAGTAGTGGAGTGGTTAGAAAAGCTTTAAATGAATGAATGAATGAATGGCTTGGTTGCTAGGTCAAAAATTGTAGTAACCAGTATCCAACTGTTCCCCTTTAGTGTAATCCAGTGCATTTTTATTCAGAAGTAAGTCCCATTGTGTTCAGTGAAGCCTATTCCCAGATAAATGTACTAAGGATTGTAGCCTTAGGCTGCAGACCTGTGCATACTTACCTGGGAGTAAGTTCCATAAAACCAATTAGACTTATTTTGAGTAGGCATGTGCAGAATTAGGCTTCTGGTCCTTGACCTCAGATGCAACATCCAGCCTCCGTGCAACATCAAGAATGATCCCCTGCTTCCTTCCTACATCTTCGTGATTGGAGCTGGGCTTGAACTGGAAAGTCCCTGCAATTTCAATGGACTTCAGAGAGCCTTGAAATCAGCACAATTTGGGGGAAGTTTCTTTGCCTTCCCTCTACCTCCAGCCTTGCAGGTAGAGGAGGTGAACATAGCTTAGTTGTAATCAGAGCTTTTTTTTTTTTTGGTCATAGAACGCACCGGAACAGCGTTCCGGCACCTTTTTTTGATGGATTTTTCCAAGTGATTGTGAATCGCCCTGTTGGGCATAGCAGATCGGCGGCAAAAATCATTAACATAGTGCCTGCGGGCTGCTTGTGTGTCAGCGCTCATTGTCGGCGCTCATTGTGAAGGCGCTGCTCAGCTTGGGATCAGTCGTGCTCTGAGTGCTTACTGCCGCGGCGACCATTGTGTAAAAGTGTAACCCCAAGACGTGAGTTCCGGCACCTTTTTTTTTTTTTTTTTACACAAAAAAAGCACTGGTTGTAATACTGTACAACCCCAACAGCCTCTCTCACCAAAAGTTTAAGGAAAGGGTTTAGGCTTGTTTTGTTTCTGCTAAAGGTCCATTGGTGGGATACAGCAGAAGTGCTCCGAGCATCCCTGATATCCGCAGCCCAAACACCTAGCTTAAACATCCATGGCAGTGAGCAACAGAGGCAATGGGGCACCTTGTTTCCCATTGCCAACCACCCACCTCAATCTATCCTTCTAGCCTGGGACAGGAGAAAGGGTAGGGATGTTGTCTCATAGTTGCAGTGGATCCTACGAATTTCTCCACTGTTTCCTTCTTTCACAGCTGAAGATAAAGACTGGACTGCATTTATAATCTTGCCAACATAATTTGCCAGATTTTTTCTGAAAAATCAGAGGATTGGGTGGAGGATTAAACATTGCTTGTTCCAGATCAGGCAGGTTTTCATCCAGGTCACTCAACTCTAAATAATTGTTGTACATTGAAACATGTTATTGATAAATATCTGCCTGAAATTGTTAAATATATTTATATAGTTTTCATTGATCTGAAAGCTGCTTTTGATTCTATTCCTTGGAAGCATGAATGGAATAAATTACAAACTATTGTCATTGACTGCCAGATCTTCAAATGTAGAAAATATCACAGTATTCTGAAACATCCTTGCAAATAAGAATAGATGGAAGATACTTATCTGAGTTTGTACAAAAGGAGTAAGACAAGGGTGCTTGCTTGAGCCACTTCTCTTCAATTTACTTGCAAATGAAGTAGTTAAGTTCCAGAGAGGTGATTGTTATTTCCCAGTTAAAGTGGGTAGTCAAAAAATGTACTATTATCAGTTATGCAGATGACATAATCTTGATTTCTTATACTCAGTCAGACTTATGAAGATTGTTAAACCAATTCAGTCTATATTGCAGGAATGAGTTGCTTTATATTAATTACCAAAAAACAAAAATTATGGCATTTGGTAATTTAAGAAGAATCTTAATTGGTCACTTGATGGGAATAAACTTGAAGCAAGCGTTTTCTTCATGTACCTTAGTGTGGTTTTCCAGTGGACAGGTACATGGTCTTCACAGGTACTGTAAAGCATCTTGTTAGCTGGTAAAACATTAAATGGAGAATTAGTCTTATCATACAAAAGGGGAAAATTTGGTGCAGCTCACCATTGAATTGAATTGAAAGGCTAGGACTTTGCCAGACTTGTTATATGGAACTCCTTTATGAGCCACAACCAATTTAGGTTCATTACAAAGAACTCAAAATCAATTTTTGCATAGACTTTTGATAGGTCTGTTATAAACACTCTTTCCTTTCCGTCAGAAGAGAAAAGTATTCCAGGCATGCAGAGAGTTTTTTTAAAACTTTATTGCAATGAAGGGAACAGAAAAGAATGGTTTCCTTCCCATTCTTCTGTTCAGCTCAGCACATGTTCACACCTCCCCCCCCGCTTTTGAACCCTGCTCCCAGCTGCTTGTTCCCTCCTCCTTTCCCCTTATTTGCTAGGGTACTGAGAGTTACATTCTTTCCACCCGCCTACTCCGCACTGCCCCAACACCGGCCCTTCTTCCCAATCCAGCCCTGCCCCCAGTGGGCTACACTAGGCTCATTTTGTTCTGCCCAGCTTGTCAATAAACAATCAGGAAGTATTTGGCCCTCCTGCCTACTAGCCTGTTTCCCCATACCTTGTGCCTTCTGGTTTTGGCCCCTCCCCTCCTTTGGGCTAAGTAATTTTCTTTGTCACCCTTTTAAATCTCTTTACTCCCTTGTTTCAAATCATCCTTCCACACCTATCAGTCCCACATCAACAGAATTAGAATTGGTTTGCACAAAAGCTGAAGTTCTTAGATGAGCTCTGCTTTCCTAGTTAAAAATAATTTTTAAGCAGCTCTCAGAATCTATCCTGGATTTATCTGAAGAGATGGACCCAAGCTCATGGAAGCAAAAATGCAGCTTTCTGTCACAAGCTTAGGATTCTCTGTCCCCTTCCTTTTAGCTCAAGTTTCTGGTAGAGTTAAATCAATATTGCTCAAAAGCCTTAACTACACTGAGATGCAGACTCAGGAAAGTGGAATGAAAGCCTGCCAATCTAACAGCTTTTATGCCTCCTTTATTCCCTCATACTTATCTCTTACAAATACCTGGTAGACTTGCCAGATATTAAAAGAAGGGTAGCATTTACCAGGGCAAGAGTGAATGTTCTTCCTTTGACAGATTGGGAGGGCCAGCATAAAGGGCTTCCAAAGAAGAACAGCGTATGTAGTTGTAATATCGTGGACATTATTGTTGGCATACTTCTAGAATGTTCTGTGTCTAATGATCTCAGAAATACATACATCAATTGTTAAAATTAAGAAAGAGAAGGGCATCTTTTATATAGACTTGTTTCTTACTATCTAATACAGACAAATATGTATCTTTTAGAATTTCTGAACTTTGCTGATCATCTTGATGTCACAAGGATGGTGAACAGAGGTGTTGAAGTTGTTTATGGTTGCAGATTGGATGAATGAGGACATTTTGTCAACAGTGTAGTGCACAACATTGTATGTGGAGTAAAAGAAAATAAGTTCAGAGGGAGGAGTTTTTATTTGGACTGGAGTACAAGGAGAAGAGTTTAACCCTTACGTCCCCAGCCGCTATTGCAGCAACAACCTCCCTGCACCCTCAGCATGACAGTTAGGGTTTCTTTTGTGGGGGGGGGGGACCCTCTCCCATGGCTGTTTTTCTAAGGTCACTTAGAAAGGAGCAATTTCTGTTGCTATAGCAGCTAGGGAGGAAAGAGTTAATCCTCTGAACAACAACTGAGGTTTCCATGGAAATTGGTCCTTTTCATATCTAAAACAATTCATTGAAATCATGGTAAAGTTGATTTCCACAACTGTACATGCTTCATCCCACAATTACTCCTACATATAGCTGACTAAAAGAGGAAAATACAGCACAATTGTAAGAATGCTTGCTCAGAAGTCTCTCAATGTCTCTCATTGTCTTCATTGGGGTTTAGTGTGCTGAGGACTGCAGCCTTATTAATTCAGTTAAAATTTAGTAGTGTGTACTAATGGCTTGTTTTCTCAAACCTTCCACAGGGCTTTTTTAGACGAACAATCAGACTAAAACTTACCTATGACAGATGTGATCGCAACTGCAAGATTCAGAAAAAGAATCGTAATAAGTGCCAATACTGTCGTTTTCAAAAGTGCCTTTCAGTTGGAATGTCTCATAATGGTAGGTAAGGGTAATCATAATTTTCATCATGATAGTTCTTGTTTCTATTATTATTACATTGGAATTATATCCTGCCTTTATTCCTCTTGCAAGAAACTCAAGGTAGCCTACATAGTCCTCCTCCACTGCACTTTATCCTCACAACAACAACCCTGTAAAGTATGTTAGACTGAGAATGAGTGACTGGTCCAAGTCATTCAGTGAGCTTCATGGTCAACTGGGACTTGAACCTGGATCTCCCAGGTCCCCAGTCCAACATTCCACCCAGTCCAACATTCCACCATGCCACTCTGTCTTACTTAAGTACAGTGGTGAAGCAAAATGTGTGGAAATGAAAAGCATCTTTTGTTCACACAAGGACTACCTTGTACCTTGAACCAAAAACAAAAGCCTAAAACTGAAGGTAATGATCTACTTGCACAAGAGCCTTTGCAACTCTTGCACAACTAAATGTAGATGGATTGCCAGGTTTGGGTGGGGGGGGGTTCTGGGTAAGGTGTCTTCTGGGGTCTCCCTTCCTCTGATCAGCCTTGCTCTGTAAGTGCTTAGGGCAGCAGGGTAATTGGAAACAGAGCATCTCTACTTCACCCAGCCCACTGGCACAATAAGCACTGCTGTGGAGTGACTGACCAGCTAATTAAATCTGCGTCTCCATAGTACACCTTAGTAAACATTTTTAATTTGGTAACTTTGAATACCCTCTCATGAATCACTGCCTTGTCGTGGCGAAGGGGCTTGTGCAGCTCAATGAAGCTACAGTATGAGGTATGCCGTGCAGGGGTACCCAAGAAGGACAGGTCATAGCAGAGAGCTCTGACAAAAGGTGATCCACTGGAGAAGGAAATGGCAACCCACTTGCCATGGAAACCCCATGGAAAGTACCAAAAGGCAAAAAGATATGACTCCGGGAGATGAGCCCCTCAGGTTGGAAGGTGTCCAGTGTGCTACTGGGGAAGAGCAGAGGGGTAGTACTTGTAGCACCAGAAAGAATAAAGCGACTTGGTCAAAGCCAAAAAGGACACTCAATTGTGGATGTATCTGGTGGTGAAAGGAAAGTCCGATGCTGTAAAGATCTATACTCCTTAGGAACATGGAATGTAAGATCTATGAATGAAGGTCAGCTGAACGTGGTCAAACAAGAGATGACAAGACTGAACATCAACATCTTGGGAATCAGCGAACTAAAATGGACAGGAATGGATGAATTTAATTCAGATGACCATCAAGTATACTACTGCAGGCAAGAATCCCTCAGACGAAATGGAGTAGTCTTCATAGTCAATAAAAGAGTAGGAAAAGTAGCACTGGGATACAATCTCCAGAATGACGGAATGATCTCAGTTCGAATCCAAGGAAAACCATTCAACATCACATTCAAACCATTCAACTTCTTTCATCCAAGAACTACCAGAAGTACAGGCAGGATTTCGAAGAGGCAGAGGAACTAGAGACTAAATAGCCAAAATACGCTGGATCATGGAGAAAGCTAGGGAGTTCCAGAAAAAGATCTACTTCTGCTTCATTGACTATGCTAAAGCCTTTGATTGTGTGGATCACAACAAATTGTGGCAAGTTCTTAAAGAGATGGGAGAACCTGACCATCTTATTTGACTCTTGAGAAACTATATGCGGGTCAAGAAGCAACAGTGAGAAATGGACACAGAACCACTGATTGGTTCAAAATTGAGAAAGGAGTTTGGCAAGGCTGTATACTGTTGCCCTGCCTATTTAATTTATATGCAGAGCACATCATGAGAAAGGCCAGGGGAGATGAATCACACATTGGAATTAAGATTGCCAGAGAAATATCAACAACCTCAGATATGCAGATGATACCACTCCAATGGCAGAAAGTGAAGAGGAACTGAAGAACCTCTTGATGCGGGTGAAGGAAGAGAGTGCAAAAATTGTTTTGAAAGTCATTAAGAAAACTAAGATCATGGCATCCGGTCCTATCACTTAAAAACATAGAAACAGATTGAGTCAGAAGGGGCCTCCTGGGCCATCTAGTCTGACCTCCGGCACCAGCCAGCTCCGCTCATGACATGCCCACCATGTGGACGTCCAGCCTATCCTTGAACACCCGCACCGATGGGGCCTCAACGACCTCTCGTGGAAGCCCATTCCACACCCTCGGGGCCCGAGGCAAATAGATGAGGAAACTTCCTGGCAAATAGATGAGGAAGAAATGGAGATAGTGACAGATTTTATTTTCCTGGGCTCCAAGATCACCACAGACGGGGACTGCAGCCAAGAAATTAAAAGACGCTTGCTCCTTGGGAGGAAAACTATGGCAAATCTTGCCAGCATACTAAAAAGCAGAGACATCACTTTTGCTGACAAAATTGCCTATAGTCAAGGCTGTGGTTTTCCCAGTTGCAATGTATGGCTGTGAAATTTGGACCATAAGGAAGGCTGAGCACTGAAGAATTGTGGCCTTTGAATTGCAGTGCTAGGTAAGACTCCTGAGAATCCCTTGGACTGCAAGGCGATCAAACCGGTCGGTCCTAGAGGAGATCATCCCTGACTGCTCTTTAGAAGGCCAGTTAGTGAAGATGAAACTCAAATACTTTGGCCACCTAATGAGAAGGAAGGACTCCCTGGAGAAGAGTCTGATGCTGGGAACAATTGAAAGCAAAAGAAGGGAATGGCAGAGAATGAGGTGGCTAGATGGATTCAGCAGTCAGTGTGAGCTTAAGTGGACTCCAGGGGATGGTGGAGGACAGGAAGTCTTGGAGGAATGTTGTTCATGGGGTCCCAATGGGTCCAATGTGACTTTGCAACTAAGATAACTTTGAATAGCAACAAGCTCAACTGATAAGATGCCACCTTTGTTGTTGCAAAAATGATGAGGAAGGTAGGGTGGCATATTGGTGGAGGTTTTACTGCACTAGTGCTTTCCTTGGCCATGTTCCCCCAAAGGTAGTCTCTGATCAGTTGCATTCATTGCTGCTCAAATGTTGCCAAAGGGGGAAAATATTCTAAAAGTTGTAACACATGCCTGTAGCCTCAATCAGCTGGCTGTTGCGTTTTCCTTTGGCAGTAGGTTGGAAGAAGGGAGGAGCTGCAGCATGCTGCTGCATCGTGTATCAGAGGGACATTTGGGAACTCATGCAAGTGCAAGGCCCTGTACTGTGCCCTGTGGCCCTGCCCTAGCTATGCACTGTACAACTGGGATAATGAGAACACTGCATGAACTCTTGTGCAAGTTGGGGTAATGCTGATTTCCTTTCATTCACTTTTCTTTTGGTGTAACCCACTGTTAGGATATTTGAATGGCAAAAGGCAAAACAAACAAACCAAACCCAGCTTTTGTTGATTGAGCAATTGTGGACCTTGTTGAGCAGCACCTCTTGCTCTGACTTTAAGAAGTGAAAGGATTTTCTAGTAAGCCATAAACTATTCATATACTGAACACTACAATTAAAATTCTGTCCTTTTGCCCTGTTCATTGGTCTTTGAAATGGTTTTTACGCAATTCCTTGCCCTGATTCTCCTTCTTTGCTCAACTATCCTTTCCCTTCTTGCCCTTCTCATTACTCTGGTCCCAAATGTTAGCTCTCCCCTTTTCTTTCCTAGAGGTTCTTTCTATGTTCCTAGCTTTCTTCCCTCTCTATCTCTTTTTTGTGTTGTTTTTTTTCTTCCATGCTTACCTTCTCTCTTTCTCCCTGTCAAGTTTGATTACAACTTTCTCAGCATTTCATATCAGTTAAGGAATCATTAAGCAGTATGCAAAAGATTAGAAAATTGTACCACTTCTGTAAGGTACCTCTAACCCAAAGGAGAGGGTAACTAGTTTATAATGAATTGATACAGGCATTCTGACAGACTTGAGTAGATATTCCCACAAGGATGTGGGGAAAAAACACAAATTGGGAATCTGAATTTCCCAGTGGTTTACAAATAGGTGGAAATCAGCTTGTAGGTTTTATTGTAGTGATGTGCCTGTTCCAGTGCTAATGCTGTTGGCATCAGGATTCTTATGTCCTTCCACAGTGGCCCTTAAAATCAGGACCACAATTGGAGAACAAATATATAAATATATGTTTATATGTTGTCCCACTTTAAATTCATGTTTTCCCCATAGCAATTCGATTTGGACGGATGCCAAGATCAGAGAAGGCAAAGTTGAAGGCTGAAATTCTAACAGGTGAACATTGTGTTGAAAATTCTGAAATCGCAGATCTTAAATCACTTGCCAAGAAAATTTACGAAGCATATTTGAAAAACTTTAATATGAACAAAGTCAAGGCCAGACTCATACTTGCGGGGAAAACCAGTAACAATCCAGTAAGTATTTGCTATAATTGAATTTTTTAAATGCAAACTGAGTGGATGATATATTTATAAAAGAAGAAGTGAAAGCTCACTCACAAAAGCTACCATATAAATATTTCTCTTCTTTCTTGTTCAGGAGCAAATGCCTTTTTTCATTCTGGCATGCATTTTAAACAAAAACAAGAATATGTTTTTCTTCAAAATTATCAGTGTATTAATATATTGATTGATCTATATTGATTTAATTAAATAATTAACTGATGATAAGTCACAGCTGTTTCAATCATGTGAAACCATACTGATTTTTTTCTTATTTACTTTAAGGATTTATTCACCCTACTTTTAAATAAACTTTTATAGTACCTTAAAGTTAAAATTACAGGAAAATTAAAGCCACTGAAATCACATGGCATACAAGAGGTAGTATAAAAATAATACTTAATACCAACATGCTCTAACCTTAATCCTTTAAAAACTGGTAAGTAAAAACACACAAGCAGCTTGTGATCACTTGTCATGAAAGCTTTCCTAAGGACTAGAACTGTATAATATTTGGCAGTTTCAATTAATAGTGCTAGTCAGCCAAGTATAATATATTTATATATTTCCATAGAAGTAACTTCCTGTAACTGAGCACTCACGTGGCATGCAACCTCTGTGGCTGTTTTTAAGCTTTTTTAAGCTTAACGAGTCCAAAACGATCTCCTTGCGAGCAAGCCGGCACCTCGGGTCCGACTTGCTCACAAGGAGATAATTTTGGACTCACTCAGAGAAAAAGATCTCCCGGCAAGGCGACGACTTGCTAGCAAGGAGATCCTTTTCTCCAAACGAGTCCAAAACTATCTTCCCCTCGCTTGGAGAAAAGGATCTCCTGGCAAGGCGCTGACTTGCAAGCAACCTGGCACCTCACCAAGCAGCGGGCTGGATAAATAGGCATGGCGGGCTGGATCTAGCCTGCGGGCCATAGTTTGAAGACCCATGTTCTAGAGCAAGGATTCTTAAATCCAGCTCCCCATCCCACAGTATTTCTTGGAAAAAATCACAGTCTTTAAATTGGCCAACAATGAAAGTGGTGCTGAACAGGAAGGGAGTCAAGGTTGAATACAAATTTGTGAAGTGTCAAAGCAAGCCTTTTTCAAAAATGAAATGTTGTTAGTCGCGAAGTCATGTCTGATGCATTGTGACCTCATGGAAAACATTCCTCCACCATCTCCCAGAGTCCACTTAAGTTCACACTGACTGCTTCAGTGACTCCATCTAGCCACCTCATTCTCTTTCGCCCCCTTCTTCTTTTGCCATCTATTGTTCCCTGCATTAGGCTCTTCTCCAGGGAGTCCTTCCTTCTCATTAGGTGGCCAAACTATTTGAGTTTCATCTTCAGTATCTGGCCTTCTAAAGAGCAGTCAGGGTTGATCTCCTCTAAAACTGACTGGCTTGATCGCCCTGCAGTCCAAGGGACTCGCAGGAGTCTTCTCCAACACCACAATTCAAAGGCCTCAATTCTTCTGCGCTCAGCCTTCCTTATGGCCCAAATTTCACAGCCATACATTGCATCTGGGAAAACCATAGCCTTGACTATATGCACTTTTGTTGGCAGGGTGATGTCTCTGCTTTTTAGTATGCTGTCTAGACTTGGCATAGCTTTCCTCCTCATGAGCAAGCGTCTTCTAATTTCTTGGCTGCAGTCCCCATCTGCGGTGATCTTGGAGCCCAGTAAAATAAAATGTGTCACTACCTCCATTTCTTCCCCATCTATTTGCCAGGAAGTGATAGGACCAGATGCCATGACCTTAGTTTTCTTAAAGTTTCAAACCAACTTTTGCGCTCTCCGCCTTCACCCACATCAAGAGGCTCTTTAGTTCACTTTCTGCCATTAGAGTGGTGTCATCTGCATATCGGAGGTTGTTGATATTTCTCCCAGCAATCTTAATTCCAACTTGTGATTCATCTAGCCCTGCCTTTCTCATGATGTGCTCTGCATATAAGTTAAATAGGCAGGGCAACAGTATACAGCCTTGCCTAACTCCTTTCTTAAGTTTGAACCAATCAGTGGTTCCCTGTCCAGTTCTCACTGTTGCTTCTTGACCCGCATATAGGTTTCTTAAGAGACAAATAAGATGATCTGGTACGTCCATTTCTTTAAGAATCTGCCACAATTTGTTGTGATCCACACAATCAAAGGCTTTAGCTTAGTCAATGAAGCAGAAGTAGACTATACTTTTGGTCTACTTCTGGTAGACCTGTACTTCTGGTAGTTCTCAGTCCACATGCTCCTGGAGCCTATCTTGTAGGATCTTGAGCATAACTTTGCTAGCATGTGAAATGAGTGCAATGGTGCGGTAGTTTGAACATTCTTTGGCATTGCCCTTCTTTGGGATTGGAATGTAAACTGACCTTTTCCTATCCTGTGGCCACTGTTGTATTTTCCAAATTTGCTGGCATATTGAGTGTAGCACTTTTATTGCATCGTCTTTTAGGATTTTGAATAGCTCAGCTGGAATACTGTCGCCTCCACTAGCTTTGTTGTTGCTCAGACTTCCTAAGGCCCATTTGACTTCACATTCCAGGATGTCTGGTTTGAGGTCAGTGACCACCCCATTGTGGTTATCAGGGATGTTAGGCTCTTTCTTGTATAGTTCTTCTGTGTAATCTTGCCACCTCTTCTTAATCTCTTCTGCCTCTGTTAGGTCCCTGCCATTTTGGTCCTTTATCATGCCCATCTTTGCATGAAATGTTCCCTTCAAATCTCCAATTTTCTTGAAGA
>NW_025336598.1:3321940-3359402 GCF_004798865.1 Varanus komodoensis | reverse complement strand
GACTTCACATTCCAGGATGTCTGGTTTGAGGTCAGTGACCACCCCATTGTGGTTATCAGGGATGTTAGGCTCTTTCTTGTATAGTTCTTCTGTGTAATCTTGCCACCTCTTCTTAATCTCTTCTGCCTCTGTTAGGTCCCTGCCATTTTGGTCCTTTATCATGCCCATCTTTGCATGAAATGTTCCCTTCATATCTCCAATTTTCTTGAAGGGATCTCTGGTCCTCCCTAGCTGGAGACTTTTCTGTTGTCTTTGGATCATGGGTCTCACTTCATCAATGATGAGCTCAGAAGTTGCTTGCTCAGAAGACTGCCACAGGAGAAAGCGCCATCCCACTCAAGTGCTGTGAAACAGTCCAGAGGCACATGGTGGATAGATCAGAGATTGGTTGCTCTGCCATAGCAAACCTTGCCATTACTGCCTTTGCCCTCTCCACAGCAGATAGCACTCTCCAACACATTCTTTATGAGGTGGCACTTGTGGTCACTGAGCTGCTCTCTTTCAGAGTGCAGTGATGAATCTTCTGCAGCACTGCTGGAACTTAGGTGATGCCTTACTGTGCCACAGTTCTTTCCCAAAACAGACATGATGTTGAGAATGCTCTTCTATGGAGTCATGATTCTCAATGAGGCATTGTAGAATTGCATAGATTGTGACTTTGAGTGTACCATTGTCAACCATACTGAAATCTGAGTGGTATAACTGCAATGAAGACTGCAGGATAGCTCAAGGAAGAATACACAAGCATTAGAGGAAGGCTGGAGGAGGGGCAACAGAGAGCTAAGTGAGGAAAAAGAAAGAAAAGGGCACAGTACCCAATACAGAAATGGCACATATGACACGAGCCAACCCCTTATCATGAATGTGCCTTTTCTCCTCAGGTTTTTAACTACTCTATGGAGACAGGCAATCCTACACCTCATCCATATCTGTGCTAGTCTCATTGCTCTTTTTTCTCTTTTAATGTGAAATGGCCTTGTCATCTCGTAAGCTTTCTGTTGTAATTTTATTGTGCAGTCCTTGAGAGAAATGTCCTTCAGACTGAAGTATTCCTTACCTTACAAAATGCTAGGAACAATGGGGCATCAGTTTCAGGACTATATTACTGAAATGTGAGTAGCAGAGAGCGGAGAGGAGAATGAGAAAAGAGCAAGAGTTGCAGAGTTGGTGGATTGGGGGAAAGAGAGGAAATGAAAGATTACTGTGCCAAGTGATTCAACATTAGAGCCTTCATGTGAGCAGGCTTGACATTTTCATACAGAGTAGCAGCCTCAGTGGGGATTTTATGTGTCCACAACTCTGACTGTTTAAGAGCAAGGAAACTTTAGGGGTGCATGATGAGTTGGAGGTCTAACAAGGAGGGCTTGAATACACACTAAATGCTGAGAATGAGGAAAGGCTTATGGGGACTGAAATTGTTCTGCATATGTAAAAGGATGGTAGACAGCTAATGTTGGTTGACCTGGCAACCTGGCAGTCCAGGCTGCTGATAACATTGTAACACACTGGTCCACCATCCCATTCCAGAGGCTCTTTCTTTTCAAAAATCCTCTCTGAAGCTTCCAGATTTTCTCTCAGAGCAGTTGCCAAAGCTTCTCCTGGGCCATAATGTCTTGTCGCTCACACAGTCAGGAGATATTTGCTTGCCCTTGGTTGACTCTCCTGTTCACCCAATCCTAGAAAAATTTCACAGATCCACTCTGTCATTTCTTTTGTGTGTATCAAGTCTCTAGCTAGCTGGACAAAATCAGTTTTGTGCTTGTTCCTCAATCATGTCACTCTGTTTGTCAGAGGTTCCTGCAGTTTCCTCCTCTGATGCCCCCTGAATTCAAATGTCTATTTCCTCCCACTTACACTACTTAAATTAGAACATCTCTGGCCTCCTGCAGAGGAAATTAGTCTTCCCTGAAGGGAAAGTTAGTATGCACAATCTACAATTCTGTTTTTGACTGTAATGACAGCCTATGGCTAGTACAATCCAGAGTTCATAACCCAAGAACAAGTCATTGATCTTTTTGTGCATTTCCTTGTTGATCTTGTGTCTGTTCTGTTGATATATGGTGGAATGATCCAGCTGTTTAAGAGATTTTTGGGTTCTGTATCTATTAGACACTATATCAGACATTATTGGACAAATAACTTCAGGCTCAGAATTAGCGTTGTTGTCCTTCTTCTCAAATCCATAGCATAATTTCCAAGGAACAGAACAATAATCCTGCAGAACTACCACAGTGCAGTATGCAATCCAGGGTGGATTTGATTTAAATCAAATCAATTCAAATCACGATATAAAACACTAGTCAGTAGGACTAGATTTAAATCATGGGTTGGTTAGTTTGTGTTTTTACATGATTTGCACATATGGCTGCTTTACTTGTAGGCAGAGGAAAGTCATTAAAATATTCCCAAACAATCTCTTTTACAGCCTGCTGCCATTATAGGTTTTCTCCTTCATGAAAAGAATAATATAATAAACCTCAGGCTATACACAAAAAGATCCAAAGATTTGTGGAGGTTTCAGTTTCATTTTTACTGCTTTTCCCTCCCTCCTTCACACGTGGCTTTTTGAGCAGATCTATTCCACCCTCAACAATCTAATTCTATTCATTGGTGTTTTTTTTAATGTAGCACTGAAGAAGTAAGGGGTTAATTCTGTGTACATAGATTTGCAAAGGAACAATGAGATTAAGGTCTTTTTCTCAACTGGATGTTTATTTTGTAACATTTTTGCTGTGAAGAAGAGGCGCATGATCTCTACAGACAGAAATTCACAGTTTTGAGAACTGTAAAACTAAGAGCTGTGTCTTCTAGATAGAAAAGAAATGCCCTATAATTTTACAGAAGCCTCTTGAAAGAGCATGACATTGTGAATGGATTAATGGAATTCATTTACCAAAAAAATTGCACCCTGGTAGTACCAGATACTCTGAAGGGTACTATGGTTTACAATATTGGACGCCACTAAGAGATAAAAGAGAATTGGTAGGCTACTTACAAATGCTGAACCTGTAAGAAAATGTTGAACTGTATCCTCTTTGCTACTGCACTTGTATTCTCCATGTGCCTCTTTCCCCTTTCTTTCCAGTCTTCTTCCTATATCTTTCCTCTCTCCATTTCCTCTCACCTCTTGTGTCCTTCACCTCTTAACTCAGCACATTTTCTTTTAACCACTTTGAATATGGATTGTACTATGAAGCTTGGTGGATCACCCTTCTCACTTCTGCTTTTACAGAAATGCCTACTTTACCATACAACTGCACGCATATATATCTTCCCTATTTGCACTTTGAAGCAGAGGGCACTTGCCAAATTTGTTGTTGGCTTTTCATTTTACTTCTATAATTCTTTGGATTTACCCAGGCTCATAAGTACCTCCTCCTCCTTCAAAGGTGAAATTATTAGGGCATGAAAGCTATGAAAACATTCTGCCCAAGTTCAGTATTAAAGGAAGTTACTAATAATGCCATTCTAGTTGGTCAATTTGGTATGCATTTTATTTTATTCTGTCAATATTTTATGAAAACAAGGCATTTCTAAACTATGCATTGCTAAAACTGGAGCAATTTTCACAGATTATAGCAGTGGCAAACATTTCACCCCGCATTACTAGCTAATGTAACTCCCTTCTGCAAACCAAGCAGCTTTTCAGTTCACATCTGTAATCCTTATTGCCTTTTTTAACTGTCCGGAAGTCTTAGCTAAACCTAGAAGAGTCGATAAGCATATACACCCAGTAATTAATTTTAAAGGTTGCACATCTGTGTGATTCCAAATTGTCAAAACTCTATTTCTGCAATGTGGTAATGTTTGGGCTGAGATAGATTTTGCAAAGTATTTATGGTTCTTTCAGAAAAACAATATGACTTGTAAAGTTTTAGAAACTGGATTTTCCCCTTATCTGTTGATCCCTTCCAGTCATGTACAGGGAAGCAGAAGGATGGAAACTATGCATGGAAGAATATTATTGTAATTATTATAAGACTACATCTGTTCCAAAGGCTCTGGGTCTATGGACAAACATATAGTTCATTTCTTCCAGTAATGTTGTCAAGACAAATAGGCAGGCAAGCCCATTGTCTTGGTTCCTAGCATCCCTTCCATGCGCAGAAACATATAGAACAGTGCTTTCATGCCTCCTTCAATCTGCAGCTCCAGTTTGTGTGCCCCCCAAAACATGTGCCCCTTTGGGTTGCAGTGCCCTTGGGCATTGTGTGAGACATGGTGCAAGGGATTGCAAATGGAGTAGGGAGTTAGCAAAAATTGTCCCTTCCCTTAAAAAGACTTAGGATCCAAGCTATCCTGGTTAATGTGGTTTAAGTGAATGAATAACAGTATACCAGCCTACACAGAACAAGACCTACTAGTTATTCAGTAACTATCAAAGTGCTAAATATTCTGAAAAGACCTGTTGGATTGGTGGATCTTACATATTGTAACAGTAATGTCAAGTTCTGTTAATATGTTTTCATAAAGGAGATTGATATATTTTATTATTGCTCTTAGTATATTTGTCATTACCTAAGATACTTACTATTGGTATCTTTTTGTAGCCATTTGTTATACATGATATGGATACATTGTGTATGGCAGAGAAGACACTGGTGGCGAAACTGGTAGCCAATGGAATACAGAACAAGGAGGCCGAAGTTCGAATCTTTCACTGCTGCCAGTGTACCTCAGTTGAGGCTGTAACAGAACTTACAGAATTTGCCAAATCTATCCCTGGCTTTTCTAACCTAGATTTGAATGACCAGGTGACCCTATTAAAATATGGGGTTTATGAAGCCATTTTTGCCATGTTGGCCTCTGTGATGAACAAAGATGGGATGCTGGTAGCCTATGGAAACGGTTTTATAACTCGAGAATTCCTCAAAAGTTTAAGGAAGCCATTTTGTGATATCATGGAGCCGAAGTTTGATTTTGCAATGAAATTCAATTCATTGGAGTTGGATGATAGTGACATATCTCTTTTTGTGGCTGCTATAATTTGTTGTGGAGGTAAGATGTAAGTTACTGTTCTCTAAACAGTAATATTCTTCCTGGCCTATTATTTACTTATTACAGATAATGCACTTACTATAGTTTATATCCTCTTTTATACAACATTTAAGACAGTTATTATAGCAATAAAGCAATAGTTTAAGCAAATAATAGTAGATCAACAAAAAGGAGCAGGGTACTTCCCAGTCTCTCCTCTTTCTCTGCCTGTCATCCTGCCCACTTTTTGCAGCCTTGAAAGCAGGTGCTCTGCTTCTTTTTGTGGTGACTGCAAAGAGATGAAAGAAGAGAACAGGTCTCAGAATCCTCCTTTCTTAACATCACAGGAGCATCTACACCCTCAGGAGGGGGAGTCCAAAATAATCTACTGCCACTAGAACCTGAACCCAGGGCAGTAGGATTGCTCTCCACTCTTACATGCACTTTTCCCCCTTTGAGTGTGTGTGTGTAGCATTAGAATATATTACAGCAGTTTTCTGGGAAAATACATTTCCATCTCTAAGGGGTTTGATCGTAGTAGTCAAAAGAGTTTGTGAAAGAAGAGGCACACTTGAGCTGGATTGAGCACAAAATCATTTCAGGTAACCCTAAATATTAGAAGATAACTGAGCACTGAATGGCCTGACCAAGGCCAAAATATGCCATAACTAGATACATGGTTAAAGTGGTAATCCAACTGAAAGTCAGTTTTCTTAAAATTAAAACACAGCATCCATTTACAATGGATGCAAAATACTCAACTGCTGTTTCAACAGGATATTGTAGCATTTTTTATTGATGATGCAGCCTGACTGAATTAGCGAAGAGTATTTCAGTAGGCTCTTAAGCACAGCTAATTAATTGTCATGTACTAAGCATCGTACAATAATGTGACATACAGTTTTGTTTTTGGGAACAGATCGCCCTGGCCTTGTGAACATAGGACATATTGAAAAGATGCAAGAAAGCATTGTGCATGTGCTAAAACTTCACTTGCAAAACAACCATCCTGATGACAACTTCCTTTTCCCAAAACTTCTACAGAAAATGGCAGACCTTCGGCAGCTTGTCACAGAACATGCTCAGCTTGTTCAGATAATCAAAAAGACTGAGTCTGATGCACACTTACATCCTTTGCTACAAGAAATCTACAAGGATATGTATTAAGGTTGTTTTAGTTTTGTATGATATGTAAAGACAACAGCAATATTAATAGATGGGAGCAAACTACTTTGCACAATTATCTCTCATGTGCTTTAATCCGAAAGCATTAACAAAGCTAAAATATAGGTAACTGGAATATCACATTTCTTTTGTCAGGGGTCATTTTTATGTACTTATGAGAAATTTTATAATAAGCCATGGCTGACTTGAATTTTGGCAATAGTAGCAATTTATTACATCTGAACTTACTAACACAAACTACTTCTGAAGTTTCTGCACTTTGAAGCATTCATCCCCTGATCTCCATTATTTGAGAAAACTTAACAGTTTGGGGCAAGATCCGAAGAGCCTTCTTTGGATGGTGAAGAGGACTTTAGCCTTCCATTTCTTCTTGTGCTGCATGGTGAACTGTATTTCAGGTTCAAGGGTTCTAAAAAGAAATTGAAATATGGCATGATGGGAGAAGACACATCTATTAAAGGAAAGAAAAAGGTCATCAATCTCTGAGCATACCCAGTCCTTGAGATGTATCTAAATTAGTTCTTTATATCCTGCCCCTTTTGTATAAAAAAAAGCTTGAACTTTGATACTAGAATTCTATCCATAGAAGAAAAAAAAATATTTGTAAAGCTTTTTTCTTGCCTCAGGTGGCAATCCTAAGCACACATCCTAAGAATTACTTTCTACAGAATTCAGTGAGATGTTTGTAAGATATTGTCTTGGATCATAAGGGCGTTAGCATGCCGGTCGTTTTTTAAAGACGAGTTACTTCATACCCCATGATATATACCAAAGTGCTTATTTCCAAAATCAGTTTTCTGTGGAAAGATATGGTGACTCATACAAGATAAGTACTAACCTAAAAAGTTCACTTTTGTACAGAACTTAAGGTCTGTTGTATCTTTGACATGTGATCTTTGGTAAATTTGGCATTTCTAAAATAGTTCAGAAAGATTGTTTGCAAATTTCATGTCAACCTATTATTGAACATCATACCAAATCAGAGATTATGGTGATGTTTTATAGCACTCACTCAGTATTGTTTCTATACAATATGCATTGAAACAAGGAACAGGTGTTGGAGTAGTGCTTCACTTAACATTTCAATTCAAGCGCCTTGTTTGGTTGCAGCAGTGATAAAATACTGAAGTGCTCAGAGTGCTCTTATAAAATACTGCAGTGCTCTTAAAAAACTGGAAAACAGCCCAGCTCTAGCTGGGATCTTAATTAGTTGCTTATTGGAGGGCAAGATATATCCAAGTCAGATCTTATGCATGTTGCTCCATAAGGTAGCCTTCCTCAAAGCCGTGCCCTATAGATGTGTATGACTACAAATCCATTGCCCTCAGCCAGAATGGCCAATGTCATTTCCTATCAAATGCACGCACTCTTAACTTCACAAATTACAGTTTTCTCTGAGAACCATGTAACACATCACTCTTTTGATGCCTACATATAAAAGGTCTGAAGAATATGTTCAGGAAAACTGTAATATCTGAAGTGGCCGCATGCTAGTTATGTCTCTTTTTTAACCCAATGTACCCTACAAGTATATGGAGATCATTTTGTTTTTAAAGACATGTCCTTGTTTCAAATAATACAGTTCATCCGTGTGCACTGCAACTAGAAACATGTACTTCCTAAAAATGTATCCTTGTCACCTGTGTTCTGTTCAAGTGTCCCATCTGAACCCCAGTTTCAAAGAGGATTGTGATGCTTTATATTGTTTAAAGTTACACCGCAAGCTCTTTCAGATTACACACCCATTTCCTTGACTTTGAAAAACTCCCCAAAGCTGGCTTAGTGAGTGATCTCCATTCAGGCTGTATCTTGCAATATCTTCCAATAAGTTGTATGCATTGTATTTTCAGGGTACTGATTGTGTGTGTGTGGTTTTTTTTTTTTTTTTTAATGAAACACATGATTTGTATTGCAAGAATAAAATAGCTCCCCCTTGTATAATTACATGTTAATTCTTAACCCATTTATGGAGTAACAGTCCCATTCTATCATAAATAAACCTCGTTTATACGGAGCCCCAAACAACATTTTATAGATTAGAAGCTCTTGCATAATTAAAAGTATGTGATTCAGACAAGCTGCATGAAGGTTATAACAGAAATTCTTGGCCCCAATGATTTGGAAGGCAACTTTCCTGGAGAAAGTATTTTTTAAATTAGCAGATGGGAGTAAACAAGTTATTTCACTACTTTATAAGCAACATTTGGTAAACATTGTAATAGAGGTATTGGTTTCTAATTGAACAATCACTGTAATAGCATTTTGCTTTCTCTGTGTACTCTTTCCTGTAGTGGTCCTCCTTGTAAACTAGAACAATCTAAAAGCATATGGAATACAAGTTGTTGGATGCCCCTGTATTCTATTTTCATATCATCCCAGTGAAGTTATATAATATTTGCAATAATTCCAAGTGTGGAGAGAAAAATGTGAACAGCTGGCAGAAGCTTCAGTTTTGTTCGTCAATTTCCCTAAAAGCATTGTCTACAAGTGCCCTAGAAAGCAGCTTATACTATTATTCAGAATACTCAGGATTGGGGCAATAACTCAATAATTTAATGTTGGGGGACATTTTAATTGTTCTCCAAAAATGAAATTATCTACCTCAACAAATTATGCAAAAGAAAGCTGTAAATTTGATTGCTCAAAAAATGTATAATCTGTTTATTGAAAAGCTCAGGATAGCAAGTCCAAATGAACAGAAACAATTTTTAAGTAGCTTCTCATCATGTAAATTGAGTTTAAACATACTCTTTCCTGAGTATATTCCTACTTATTTTGCATGCTCAAATCCATATTGCATTTTTACTGCCTGTTTGGTTTTTGACACTTTGGAACTATAGATATCTCATAACCTTTGACTGTTTACTATAACTTCTATATAATGTGAATAATGTGAAGAGGGATTTCCTGTACTGCAGAACTCATGGGTGCAGTGTATGCTTGCTCATTCTGCTGTGCTGGGGTTGCTTCCTTCCCAAATGTTTTGCTTACTGGAGAATAAGTGGGACAAGTGGGAGGGAAAGAGGCTTAATTAAGACCTGGTTTGCATGATATGCCATCTCACAGTGGGTGGTTTGTTGTGAACTCATTGTCCTGCCTTAAAATTTATGTATCTTTACTGATTCCCCTCACTGCTTGTCTGCCTTGAAATGCACATATCTTTTACCAATCATGCCCCTTTCTATGGTGTGTAACCCACATGTAGATCAGACAGCTAACAATGGAAACCAGTGGAGGGAAGCAACAAATACAGAGTAGGGGAGGTAGCCAAAAGTGCTTGGTGGCCACAGGAGAAGAAACTTGAAGCAGACTTCTTTTAAGGTAATTGCTAGCACAGCAAGCATAGAAGTAGAGAGATTGATGTGCTAAGCTGAACAGCAAACAGGTAGTTTTGCACAATTTTTTAAAGTCAGCAAATGTATGACCAGGTTCATGAAGGATCAGATAATTAACTCCATTCGGTGTTGGCAATGTGATGTGGGGGGAGGTTCAGCCGGCAGTCCCAGCGGGCCAATTGCAGAAAGGGCTCTGAAATAGGGGCCAAGGAAACTACAAGTTTCCAGCATGGGAACTAAGATGGAACCAAACTATGGAAAGACACAGAGCATCCAATCATCTGTTAGGTTAGCAAGCAAGCAAGCAAGCAATTTACCCAGGGTGGCTTAATCTCTGGATGGTTTAGTGTGATGAGTAGATACTCTCTACAGTTTTTATTCTGTCCTGTGTGACTCTATAAAGCTTAACATTTTGCACACTACAACAAAATTTGTTCTGCCAGTGAAGTGGCTAATGCCCATTTCCTAAACTCTGTCATGGGACAGCATTCTTTAACGTAATGCCTAACGGCCATCCTGGCCAGAGATGATAGAAGTTGTAGTTCAGCTTATTTGGCATATACAGTGGTACCTCGGTTCACGAACGCCTCAGTTCATGACCAAATCGGGTCGCAAACAAAAATTTCATAAAAATTTTGAATTTTAGGTGCCAACCGTGATCACGGCCCTCTCCCCACACCCCACCCCTGAGTGAGGAGATGGCCACAATTGCAGTCGCGCTCATGCAGGGAAGACAGGTGCAATTGCGGTTGTGCTCGGGGAGCAGGGGAGATGGCTGAGATTGTGCTCATCTTTCCTGCAAGAGCGCAACTGCAATCTCGGCCATCTCCCCCCACCAGCACAATCACACCCGTCTCCCCCCAGCATGCCCAAGATCATGCCCGCCTCCCCCCTGAGCGTGCCCATGGTTGTGCTGGGGGGTGGGGAAATGGCTGCACTCATGCTTGAGATGGGGGAGGTGATGGTTGTGATCTTTGTTGTTCTTTGCCACTTTGTTTCAAATTTTTCTGATTAAAAAAAAAATAGTTACAGAACGGATTAACCTAATTTACATTGAACCTTATGGGGAAATTTGACTTGGTTCGCGACCAATTTGGGTCACAACCAGTGTCCTGGAACGGATTAAGTTCGTGAGCCAAGGTACCACTGTATTGATTGGGGAAGTGTGCTGTAGGTTATCTCATCTACTTTCAAATCCTGCATCTGCAGCCATAGATGTTTTCAGCCATAGGAGATTCCCTGGAGATTGAGGTAATATATGTGGTAAACTTCTATCCTTGTTCCCTCCCCACACCAAACCCAGGTAAATATTCTGCAGAGTAAAAAGATTTCAACAGCCCCCTACAGGCTACTTTCTAACAAAAGAAGAGCCTCAAGTAGCCTGTTACCATATTTAGTAACTTTTAATATGCCGACATGCTTTCCATGGAAATGCAAATGCTAGAAATGCAAACTTTATGGAACTATGACCCAGTAACCAGGCTTTTTGGAGTCATATATGCACCTAACATTTCCTTGTTCTTTTCTTGGATTTCTTCTTCGCAACACCTAGCACTCTGGATAGAAATCGTATAATTCCGAAGAGGAAGAGGGCAAGTTCTTGTCATACTCAAACTGAGCCTCAGAATTGTCAACTTTAATTTCAATGGGATAACAAGTCACTGAAAATTTAGCCCATTCCAATTTGTGTTGTCTTGCTGCTTCAATCTGCATAGCATTCTTTGGTTCATTTCTTGGTATTTCTCTGTGACATTGAAATGGCTTTAAAAAAATGTATATATACATCCTATGTTATGGAATGGCTCAAAAATCTATCATGTCATGCTGCTATTATTTGATTATACATAAGAGGTTTTTAGCCATTTCATGTAAGTATTACCAGGAACAAACTTATATAAAATGAGTGTAACTTTTTTAAAAAAACACTGAGTTAACCTGGTATGTTTACAACTGAGCAAAATGAGATATTCAAATATTTTCAGTAATATGGACACATTTGCAGATGTAAAATGTTATGCGAAATCAGAATTGTATTTTATAGTTATTGTGGGCTTGTTCTTTATTATAACCACACAAGCCATTAATGTGCTCTGCTGGTACTCCAGTTAGTAAGAGTATTCTTATATAACTGTTTACCATTGTAATGAACCTAGTGTCTTTTTTTCACTATAAGGATTTGATCTAAGTTGCAATAAGCATTTGACCTACCGGATAAGTTCCATTGTTATAAACCATAATTTTAGGTGTATTATGCACTGAATTTGAACTGTAATTGTAATTTGGCTATATAGAGAGAGCAATGTAATAATTGGCAGTACTATGCAACCAACATATGAGATTCCTGTGCCAGCATTATTGAAAGGGGAGAATTGTGCAGTACCATTCCTTGGTAGCTTATGGCATTTAATGAGTTGGTTTCCCAAGGTATCTCTACATTAGAGATATAATAAGAGATATAACCATATATACAGCCCAAAGGGCTGCATCTTCTTTTATTGAATTTTGAGAAAATTGATAATAATTTAATCATCTGTGATGCGCTTTATTTAGAAACATTCTAATGCGATGTCTTTGGCAACAAGAAGTGCTGTCTGTTCTAATTACAACCTGTCTTAACTGATTTACAATGCAAAGCACCCCTCATGTTTATCATTACAGTTTTAAAACAGCAGACTTGAACCGGAGTACCTGACTGACCACATAGACTCTCAACTTTACTTTTCAGCACTATTTTTTTTCTTTTTCTTCAGGTCTGTTTTAGCAATAAAACTAAACCCATGAAGACCTTCTATAAAATATATTGCACTGTACTGTAACTGTACAATAAGTTTGCTTGCTGATGGCTTTGCTACTGACTCCGTTGTGCTCTTAGGTTATTTTGCATTTCTTAACATCTTAATCAGAGAGAGCAAAGCAACAGTCAAACTAAAAAAGAATCAAGGATGAAATCTCATATACACATTTAGAAGAGTTTTCACAAGTGGAAACTACATGTTTCAGCACTGTTTCTAAGAAACTACTTCTTGTGGAAGGAATGTAGGAAATAGCCCAAGGAATTAATGGACATTTAAAATTCATGCACACTTTTATTGTTAAAGTGCCGTGGCAATTCAGTACAGTTGTGGTTAGCTAAGCAATTTACAAGAGCAATCTCTCCAGCTCAGTGACATAATATTTTGAAATCCATTGCTGACTAATGGCTGCAGAATACTTTACAGTTAATCTGTATGCCATGAAATATGTTAATAACCAAGACACAGACAGTAACACCAGCCTTATTTATAGCATGCATTCCGCATAGCAATTGATTGAGCAATATCAAAAAGATCATTTGAGTTACATGGGTTGCACAATATGTATGGTGGGCTACTTGACATGGAATACTGGGGGATAGTCTTCATTTGATAATTTATGCAAAGTTTATGTCTCTCATCCTCCTTCATTCCTAGAAGGAACATCATCTCCTGAGATGTACCAGCAGCTTTACACTGCAGTAGCTTTGTGTCAGGACATTTTTGGGGGAACTCATTCATTTCCCTAGTGTTGCTCAGTGACAGGGTAAGAGAAACGAGTTCATACTTCATGTAGCAGGTTTATACATACAGCTTCTCTCTCACACGCTTAGGAGAATGGTGGTAGGGTGATGCCAAGTTTATGGCCTGGCTGAATATACCTGAAGCCTTATATGAACTGGCATCTCTTCATATAGGTAGCATACCTGTGGTCTGGTTTTCATGATGGTGGTACTTTTAGAGGGTGCTAGAGTAGTTCTGCATACATTACCCCCTTTGTAGCACACAAACAGGGCTTTCAGGCAAAACAGAACATGCCAGGAGCTTATAGCTTTGGTAGCAGATACATTTAACCAACTATGAAGCAGGGAAAATAGACCCTAAAGTTCTGATTCTCTGTCATTTGCATGCTTTCCTATGAAATTCATTATTTACAATAGTGGTAAGACAAAGACATGTTAACTTCCTTCTGATGTGGCTGCTTCTCTTCAATGCATTAATCCCACCTCCTGAATACTTCTTGCAAAGAACATCTGTTTGCCAATGTTTCACCAGCTTTCCAAATACAGAGAACCAGAGGACTCTGAAAAATACATGGAATTTCCACAATATGGTGAATAAGCAAAACAGATTTTAAGAAGAATTGCATGTTTTGTCTGCCTTTATAAGAAAGAATATGTAAGAAATACATTGTTCATACTAATGGAGGAAAGTATTCTGGCTTTAACTGACCTCATAAGCAACAACATAGCAATAAATTAACTTTTTTCATAATATATTTATTAACAAGGTCTAATAGAAAGTTTAGTAGAGAGTTAACTCAAACCCTACAAATTTAGGGTGCTTCCAAATGGTGTGGGTCCTAGAGCTAACCATTAAAAGGAATTGTGCGACTATTTTTCTATCTTAGTAGCTTTTCTACTGTAAGAGAAAAGATGGAAGCCATGGGAAAATGCAGAAGGAGTACAAGTTGAGCAAGGTAATATCTGAACACCCCCTATAACATTCCATGAATGTGCCAAGGCAATGCTGCCACAAAAACCCTTGTCTGAGAGCACCCTAGGTGCTTTTACTTTCCTAGGAGATAAAACAGCTTTATTTTAATGTTAAGGAAATCTAGTTCAGCTAAATGCAACAATAAACTTCAGAGAGAAGCTACCAGGTTTAAAGAATGGGTGGGAAATACAAGACAGGCAGATAAGCTTTTCTTGAAGAAACCTCAGACTAAAAGTAACCTTGTATTGATGACTGAAAAGATCAGTTAGTGGCTTAAAACTGTGAAAGCAACACAAACTTGATTTTTGAATGGTTTCCTTAATTCTGCCACAGTGCCTTGTGTCTTTTGGAGTAATGTGCAGGTTCAGAGATTTTATAAAAAGTAAGCATATTTGATAAAACTGCCATTAAATTAGTATCAGTGAGGCATAGTTCTTTTATACAAATGTATGAAATACATTTCATACACATTTTTATATATCGCAAATTAATCTTAAAAGTACATTCTAGTGTTACATTCATGAATGTTCAAGGAAAGTACACCAGGTTATTATCAAAAAGTGCTGGACAGGTTCCTGAGATAGATTTTAGTGTATTTACACATACAGAAAAGTAAAATGCAAGCCTGCTTGCTCATTTCATAAAATTTGGTGAACTTGCACATTCCTTGCATATGGCAATGAACAGGTCTGACTAGTTGTAGATAGTACTAGGGGAAGAAAATATTCTATTATGTAGGTATTCTATATTTTGTTTTGTAGCTTCCCTGTATTCCAGTTAAGAATTTTTTCTTCTTCATAGAAACTCTAACTCAGGTTGAATTCGGTAATACAAAAGCTGTGTGTACTAGCATTCAAATACAGAAATGAAATTGTTCTAGTAATACTTGGGTTTATAGAAATTTAGAAGTTAAACACATTGCAATATGAACAAGTGAGATTATTAACAAAGTAATCTGGACTATCTATTTTAGAATTAAAATGCCCATTAATTGACTTTTTTCTAATTTTTAATTTGACATTATGATTTTCTGTTCAGAAATAATTGAATAATAAAATGCATCTAATAAGTCTGCTGAAATCTTACAGAACCCATGTGTGCTTCAAACTCATTTGTGACTGATGAATGTATGTAAAAAGGTAATTTCAGTGTGATTTTTGCCTTATTTGTTTAAAATAAAGAATTTCTTGAAAACTGGTACTGAATTTTAATGAGTGTAACAAGCATTTGTCTCCTGTAACACAAGGAGAAAGCATGGTGTTGTAAAAAAAAAAAAAACTTTTTTAATGCCCCTCATTATCTTCCAATGGCAATGTTTCAGCACCATAATATGATGTTTTTGGGTCCAGGTGGGTGATGCCTAGTACAGTGGTATCTCAGCTCACGAATGCCTCAGTTCACGACCAATTCGGGTCTCAAAAAGAAATTTTAGAAAAAATTTGCCTCAGGTTGCAAACTCCACATCAGGTGACAATCACAGTTGCACCCATCTTCCCTGCACAAGTGTAATCGCGGTCGTGCTCAGGGAGTGAGTAGATGGCCGTGATCGCGGTTGTGCTTGTGCAGGGAAGACGAGTGCGATCGTGGTCATGCTGCGGTGTGGGGGGGGGGGTTGGAGATGGCCACAATTGTGCTCGGGTGGGGAGATGGCCACGGTCTTTGTTGTTCTTTGTCACTCTTTCATATTTTGAGTAGGGTTAGATTTATCTGCCTGCTAAAGGCATCAAAATGTATAAAAGTTCTATTAGTCTTCTCTATTTCTCAGAGAGGCACATTTTTCTGTTGAGAGAAAAATGGAAGCAGTACAGGAGTGAGCGGAAGAATGAAAGGACTGCAAATAGGTGATAGTGTTGTGTGAACACCCTCTAAAATGTGAGTGAATGAAGTACAGTGATTCCATAGCACCCTTGGATCATAATATTTTAATTGTTATTCAATTTAAAGTACTGTTACTGATGAAGCCAAAATGACACCACTTATGCAGTGCAAAAACAGGAGGTATGGACAGAGCAGCAGAAACCCAAGTTTTGCAAAAATACAAAAAGCCTGGTGAACACTGAGTAGGCAATGGTGATTTTTTTTACCTTTGTCAGTCTGTTGTGTTGTCCAAACCCTTTCACAGTATTTCAGAGTTGTATGTTTGTTTCTGAGAAACCACAGACAGAAACAGCAGTCTGTTCTATGGTTTCCTTGGTCACACTGCCCAATCTGGAAAGCATCATGGTACCAAAGCCAGAACCAGAGAGCTGCCTGACGAGCTGCTTGCTACTCATTTGGGGGCCACATGCTGCATCAGAACCTTCTCACTTGAGCAGCAGGGTGAGAAGCAGCTGCTGGGTGGTGAAGCCTGGTTGGGTCCTGTGCATCCCCACACACATGCTACTGCATGAAGCTGAGCAGGAAGCAGTGCTGGCAGAGCTACAGAAAAGATGCCAGGGTTGCCTCCCCCTCACCCCCAGCTGTTCTGATGGGGGTGCCTCTTTGGCAAGCCAGAGCTAAAACAGTGTAGCTCTGGAGGGATCACTGCAGTGCACAGCTCCCAACAGGTACTGCCATGGCTCCTGCAGCCCACTTGCTGCTTGCAGTGCTGCCCACATGAGAAAGGCAGCAGCGGTTGAGGTGCTCCAAACCCCCACGTAGGTGAAGACGCTGCCACCCAGCTGCTGCTTGCCCTGCTGCCTACATGAGAGTGGTGGGGAATCTGGAGGCAGGCACAGCTCCTTTCTACGGTACTGCTCAACTGATTCCCCCCTCCCCTTGTCTTGCAGTGGATTGGACAATCCACTCCTCCTCAAGTGATCCCCTCTAGAGCAGGAAGGGGAGTGTTGACCAGTTCCCTCATCTTCTCTGGCATGAGCTTGGTTTATACAGCAAAGACTGCTTGACAGCCATGGCAAGCCAAACTTGGCTCATGAGTGTGGCTGTCAAAGGTGAGGGCCTTGTTCTTCCATGCAGTTCCTCTTGGGATTCCAACTGAAGGAATGAGGGGGAAGAACAATGGCGTACAGGAGGAGACTTACCAGGAGAAGCCTGTTCATCTTACAAGCATATCTGCACCAAAAATGCACACAGTGGAAACAGTACAGGATTATCTGCCTGACGTGAACATGGCCGATGTGTTCTGTGGTTATGGAATGCTTATTGTCTGAGATGGAAAACTGTGGACAAGGTGTCATACAACAGAGTGGCTGGAAAAGGAGAATCAATCAAGAAATGATAAAAAGGTAGAGAGGGCACTCTCACTGCCTGGAGAGGCCATTTCCTGGTTCAAACTGAGATGCTATTTTTAAATGTCCTAGGGATAGAAATAAAAGCTGCGTGTAGAGAACAAAGAAATCCAAGATTGTAATGTATTTAGGTTTAGTTACCAGTATGTCCCCCAACCCATAAAACATACAACCCAAAGGTGAGTTCCTGTTCTTTCTAACTCAGTTCTTATTTAATGTGAACACTTAAAAATAGTTCTACTAATATTGCAAGTTGTAAAGGACTATGGCTGGGAGAAAGTGGCCCATCAAAGCTCTGCAGTTCACAGTTCAATTGGATACGGAAGTCAAGCTTAGCATAGTTTACAAGAATGCCACAGATATTAAACTCCACTTGCAGGTTGATCTGAAGGTGGAGGAGTAACTTATAACAACTATATAATGTTGTATTTTGGTTTTTTTCCCCCCAAGCATTTCAGGCTGAGCTGAGATAGTAATGTATAACAACCCTGCAATGTGAGTCATTAATATGCCCACTTTAGAAGTTGGAGAGCAAGCAGCAGTATACAGGAGCGGTACAATATTACTACTATTAACACTGCAGGCCAGACATGTGGTTTTCATCCCAGTTAAAATTCAACCATACTTATCAGGTTGTAATGAAGGTCATTCTACTTATATTGCTACTTATATTGCTTCTTCCAGCTTAAATCTAACACTTACTGGCATGGAGAAGCAACATTCTCCATCCACTTACTCATGGCATTTTTAAAAACTTAAAAACCTGTTTTTCTTCAAGAAGTCCCAAGTCCACAAGAAGGGCAGGAGCTCCTGCCTTTCATTATAACTTTTTTGTGTGCACTACCACCTCCACCACCGGATCTGGCAACACAGAGACCCAAGGATGTGCTGCAGTGATTTCCTGTGAGATCTGCCTTATCTCTTCTGTTTCGGATGTCCAGGCTAGGTGCTGCGACTTACATACTCACAGAGGGGGATCAATCAGCCAGAGTATCCCAGGGGGTTGCAGAAGTATGCCCCCCACAAGCCTCCAGAATCCATAAAGTCAAGAAGGTGGTTCTTAGTCCAATGAGAACACAGCATGCTTGGGGGGGGGGGGGGATAGGTAGAAGAGGATATTCACTGGGGCACTATGGAGGAAGGCCTGATTGATCAAATAAAACAGTGAGCTGGTCACCCCACTACCATTTTTCTAAATACTGTGAGCTCAGCTTTCCAAGCAACAGTCCACACCCAAGAGGGATGCATCAGCAGACTCAGGAAAACCCAAAGTCTGCCAAAGTATTTTTAAAGAGTGTAAAAAATACTTACCAGGTGAGGATGCTCAGGATAGCCTAGTGAAGACCGCACATGCTTCCTATCTGTGGTGTCCATGGTCATACCTTGGGGGTGCTCCTTGATCCATCTTTGTCACTTGAGGCTCAGGTAGCGTTGGAGGCTTGAAATGCCAACTACCAGCTTCAGCTTCTGGCCCGGCTGTGTCCCTATCTAGACAGCAACAGCCTGTCTCGAGTAAACTATGCTCTCTAAATTTAATTATTGCAACAAGCTCTACATGGGGCTGCCCTCGAAGGCAGTACAGAAGGTGCAGCTGGTGCAGAATGCAGCAGCCAGGTTAATAGCTGGGGACCAAAGGTCTGAACATAGAAGACCAGTTCTGGCCCACATGCATTGGCTACATTTATGCTTCTGGTCCTATTCAAGGTGCTGTCTTAACCTGTAAAGCTCTACATGGCTTGCGACCGCAGTACCTGTTCGAGCATCACTCCTAACCCTCATCTACCCAGACACTACGCTCAACCTCTTGGGCCTTCCTCTGAGTGCCAACCCCTCCAGAGGTTCAGAAGATGCTCAAACATCTCGGATATGAGGCAGGCTATGGGAAGGGCCTTTTCTGTGGTTGCCCCCATCTTTGGAACAACCTCCCTGGTGCCAAATTTGTCATCTTTTTGGCACCAGGTTAAAACAGCCCTCTTTGCACTGGCCTTTAAAGGCCTCCCTGCTCATTCAGGGGCCTGACAAAAGTTTCCAAGTGTTTTTCATCCTTGGATGAATCTTTTTATTGTCTTTTTTATTTTATTTATTGTCTTTTAAAGTTTTTATGCTATTTTAAATTATTTTTTAATTCTTGTTAATGTTGTATCTATTGTTATCTTGTTTTCATACTTTATTGTAAACCACTCAGAGAGCTCTAGGTAGTACAGAAATAAATATGCTGCGAGGATGGAAACCAGGAAAGAGAAGCATGTAGCAATATATCTTGTACAGAAGCAGTCCAAGTCCCAATCTGTCTTGCTGCAACAAATCAACATACAAGAAACTGCACTTAAAGCATAGTTAGATATAAATGGAATTTTATGATCTTCTTCAATAGACTGATTTTAGGATGTTTGTTCACTTTAGGTTAAAATTGTTCATCCTCTTATTTCAAGTGAGACTCCTAAAGCTGTAGTGAAATATATTTTGTTGAATGAGTGAAACTTGCAGGCAGATCTACATGGCTTGCACAGATTGAGATACACCTTGAGACTCACTATTTGCAGAACAAGCTTCTGAAAGGTTCACTTTGCTGAAGATTGTTATTAACCAACTGGGGTATAACTTGCATTTTATAATACTCCAAGACCAATGAAATTCCAAGGATCATGTTTTGTAAAAATGATTGTTGTGCAGGGGCAGGAACCAGATGTGCTCCCTCATATTTTCAAAGAACAATGATCCCGTCCCTTGAGATATGAGGCAGATGTCCTTCTTTGGGAGCCCTCCATGAAAGAGATTAGGAGGGTGGCTACCTTCTCTGCGGTGGCACCCCGACTGTGAAACATGCTCTCCGGAGAGGTTCGCCTGGTGCCAACACTTCTTTCCTTTTGGCACCAGGTGAAAACCTTTTTATTTTCCCACTATTTTAATTGCTAATTGTCTTAATTTGTGGTTTCTGTATCTTATTGGATTCTGTGCTACTTTTATTTATCTTATTTTATTGCTGTTATTGTGAACCATCCCGAGACGTCAGTGACAAAATTTTAATCAATCAATCAATCAATCAATCAATCAAAAAGGAGCACAACACGAGCGCTGATGTATATGCACAAAATTCCACTGTGCATGCAGAGGAATGAACTGTCTGTGAAACAAACAAGGTAGAACCACTCTAAATATTAATTTATCATACATATGCCAATATGAGTTTGATCTCGTTCCGCTGATTTTTAAATTCCATCCTATTTTGTTTTACAAATCAGTCAGTTTAAATAGGGAAAACTGGTTTGTTTGATTTGCTTTTCTTGTTTATAATGCAATTCTTTGCATGTCTTTTCTGAAGCATTTCCTACAAAGTTCAATAGGATTCTAACAGGCAAGTATTTACAAAATTGCAACTTTAATTGAATAATTGAAACTTCTTACACAAATGGTTCTAGAAGAGCTATTTATTATTATTTTTAATTATAAAACACATCTTGAAGCTTGAGTCAAAATAATCTACTTTGTCTTTGAATCCTTGGAATCCCCTTTTTTTGAAGACTGGGCTTTGGAATGTGTTTTCTTTTCCAAATCTTGCTGTATTTCTAAAGGAAAGTCCTTCAAGTGTGAGTTAACACAGGGAAGGCAGAATCTTTTTGAGTAGAAAAGGCTACAGTCCTGAAAAAGAAAACAAATTAATAATATAAACTTGAATACCTACTCTTTAGTATAGGTTTTTACATTTATGGACTCAATCTTCTTACAGAATCAAATATGCTTTCAGTGACACTGAATTGTGACTAACATTCCTTTGATTAAACATTCTCTTATGAGCTACTGAAAGCAATGGCTAACTTAAGCTGAAATAACTAGCCTACCCGGATTACAGCCAATATATATATAGTCATCTATGGAAGCAAATTTACACAGCCATTCAAAATACTTTTACATCATCCAGCCAGTCAAAACATCCTTGCATTTTCTATTCTCCGCATGCCCAGTAACAGATTATATCAAGGAATTATTAAATAATATTAGGGCTTGGACTCCCCCCACCAGCTGCAAAAGAACTGCCAGAATTGAACTGTTCTCTCTCTCTCTTTTCAGTAATGGAATGAATGGCTTCATGGACCATGGGGAAGACCGGCCACCTCTCTTCCCTCACTCTGTTGAATCTATGCACAACCACAGAACTGAACTTTGTTTGTCCACTCCAGGTGTGTCTATGTACCTCCCAGATTCATGGTCAGTTCTTCTACTGGGCAACCAGTCAGTTCCGGCACACCTCCAGCTCCATTTGGGATCTCCCAGCTATTTAAGGAATGCTCCAAAACATCCTTGATCTGCTCAACAAAGGTGACCAATCCTGTTAGTCCTCCTGCCAGGTTCTGTCTAGAGTTTAGGTTGTTTTGTAGCTTCCATGCACTCTTGAAAAGATTCCTGCAATCTGCCAAAGCACAGGTCTCCATTCACTACACATAGCTCTTTTGGGCCAAAAAGCAAAAGCAGGTTTCTAGCCATTTGAAGTCCAAGGGATTCACAGGAGTCTCCTCCAGCACCACAATTCAAAGGTCTCAATTCTTCGGCGCTCAGCCTTCTTTATGGTCCAACTTTCACAGCCATACATTGCAACTGGGAAAACCATAGCCTTGACTATACACACTTTTGTTGGCAGGATGATGTCTCTGCTTTTTAGTATGCTATCTAGATTTGCCATAGCTTTCCTCTCCAGGAGCAAGTGTCCTTTAATTTCTTGGCTGCAGTCCCCATCTGTGGTGATCTTGGAGCCCAGGAAAATAAAATGTCACTACCTCCATTTCTTCCCCATCTATTTGCCAGGAATCATCTGCATATCTGAGGTTGTTGATATTTCTCTCAGCAATCTTAATTCCAGCTGGTGATTCATCTAGGCCCTCCTTTCTCATGATGTGCTCTGCATATAAGTTAAATAGGCAGGGCAACAGTATACAGCCTTGCCAAACTCCTTTCTCAATTTTGAACCAATCAGTGGTCCCGTGCCCAGTTGTAACTGTTGCTTCTTGACCCATATATAGGTTTCTCAAGAGACAAATAAGATGGTCAGGTACTCTCATCTCTTTAAGAACTTGCCACAATTTGTTGTGATCCTCACAATCAAAGGCTTTAGCATAGTCAATGAAGCAGAAGTAGATCTTTTTCTGGAACTCCCTAGCTTTCTCCATGATCCAGCGTATTTTGGCTATTTGAGCTCTAGTTCCTCTCCCTCTTCGAAATCCTGCCTGTACTTCTGGTAGTTCTTCGTCCACATACTGCAGGAGCCTAGCTTGTAGGATTCTGAGCATAACTTTGCTAGCATGTGAAATGAGTGCAATGGTGTGGTAGTTTGAACATTCTTTGGCATTGCCCTTCTTTGGAATTGGACTGTAAACTGACCTTTTCCAATCTTGTGGCCACTGTTGAGTTTTCCAAATTTGCTGGCATATTGAGTGTAGCACTTTTACTGCATCGTCTTTTAAGATTTTGAATAACTCAGCTGGAATATTGTCGCCTCCACTAGCTTTGTTGTTGCTCAGGCTTCCTAAGGCCCATTTGACTTCATATTCCAGGAGGTCTGGATTGAGGCCAGTGACCACCCCATTGTGGTTATCAGGGATGTTAAGCTCTTTCTTGTATAGTTCTTCTGTGTAATCTTGCCATCTCTTCTTAATCTCTTCTGCCTCTGTTAGGACTTACATTGTTTAAATATTTATTCTCCCAAAGGATGGAATAGAAAACAGCATGGAAATAGAGCACCCAGGTTATTAACAGGGAATTCTTAATGACTCAATGAAAGTGCAGCTCTTGGTAATCTTTGGAGAAGGTATGCTAATTAAAATGGCACAAAGCAATGTGCTTCTTTTTAGTACAGATACAGAATTAGTACACAAGTTTACTGACATGTTGGTTGGAATGCAAGGAGACACTTCCATTTCCTGTCCAAGCCTCCGTAATTGCCAGCGCTCCAGATTTTACATGAGGACAATACAGAAAAATTGTATTGTACATCGCCATGTCCTGTGTACGGAACATCTCCTGGATTTATTTAGTGCATTAGCAGTTACTACAGCTCTCAAGAGGCACATGATCTGTCCCAACAAAGCTGAAATAGCTCATACGCACAGCAGTCTGGAAATGTTTCATGGTGTTCCCAGAGCCAGATGCATACATTCCTTGCCCAAAGATTGGCTGGAACTGAGGGGTGTGTAATCATTTGATTGCATAGCAGTCTTCTGAATGATTTAGGCATTAGATCCTGTATCGTGTTCTGATTAGCAGTTTTAATCCACAGCTGTTTTGCACTGAGTAACCTGGTATTAGTGACTGCCTCACAAGCACTCAGAATGCAGGTAGTTAGATGGATATATCGGCTTATTCACAAACATTTCAACAGCTGAAGATGAAAGATCATTTCATAAGTGAAATGACAGATTTAATAATGCACCTTCTGCAGAAAGGCAGAACAGCTGGGCAGAGGACTTGCATACAGTCCCAATTCATGTCATGCTAAGCTTGTTGTTATAATTATGTGCTGTCAAGTTGTCTCCAATTTAGGATGATTTTATAAGTGAAAGGCCTCCAAAATGTCCTATGCGTGACACCCCTGCTTAACTGTTCTAAATTCAAGCCTGTGGCTTCCTTTACAGGGCAATCTATGTCTTTGATCTTCCTTTTCTTCTTCTGCCTTCCTCTGCCAAGCTTGCAACCCTGGCTTAATAAGCCAGTATATGTATGACCTGCATGCACTTGTATGTAGCCCCTTTCGTGCCACTTTGCTCCTCCCTTTGTACAAGTGGTAAAAAATGCAGGATTCAGCATTTAAATATAGTTTCCTAATGACTTTGTTCTGCTCTAACAAGAACCCATATGTTTAAATAGGTCAACCCATGATTTGTTGTTGGATTGTTTAGCCCTTAAATAACCTAGCTGTTTGGGTTCTGATATCACACTCCATAACCAAGAAAGGATTGTATTGAGGGTTGTGGAGTAAAACCAGAAGTAACTCTTCTACTCTTCTTAAACTTTCTCCCACTCTTGCAAGATAACTCTTTGGTTTGTTGATCAATGGGTTATTACATGCAAACAGCCCCACTATCTGTGACTCAAGAACAATGGAAAAGGGCTTTCAAAGCAACCATGATTTGCAGGTGTCATATCCTGCCATAAAGCTGGCTTCTGATCCTGCCTGGTTTGGGAGCACTTTCTATATATATAGTTTAATATAATCATGGCAAGCAATGGAAAACTGTTTAAGATCCTGGCTTGATTTTATGCTTGTGCGAAAGGAGGAGTGAAGTAGAAGCAAATATCATGCATAAAACCCTCATGCTGTTCCTGCATATCCTAGTTTGTCCAGCAAGGATTTCTTGACTTCCCACTACATGCAAGCACAACCAGAGCCTATGGCCTGAAAGGGCCTGTCAGGAGAATGCTCAGTGCAGAAGCCTGTGGATCTAGGCTTACACAGATCTTTAAAAAGAAAAAAGTCAGAGCCTGTACTATGGAACTTTATTTTGCAGAAGGTCATATAAGGTCGTTGTGAGACGAGGGTGAGAAAAAGGCTCCTCTTTCACCCAGCTTGATGTTCTGTCACTAGGTCACTGCCTATGAAACTAACCATGGAGATATAAATGCAGCAGGCATCACATGCTACTTACTGTGCCAACGCACACACGCTTGCAACACAAACTACACCGAGATCCAAGTAAAAGGAATTTGCCCTTGTCAGAGGTGAATGGATCCTTCATGACATAGCATTCTTCCAGGAGACTAGGAAAGAATGATTCCACATTTTAAAGGTACAACACCAGCAATTCCTATTTCTAAGCAATTCATTCCCATGCCTAATTCTGAAGCCCAGGTAATCAACAAATGCCCAACAGGGATTTGCCAATCTGTACTGAATAAATGGCTGAAGACCAGGTCTGGAGGCAGAGCTTTCAAAGCAGGACAATGTGACCCACAAAGGCAAGCACGCCCCACTATCTGGCAAAGGCTTGCACAGAACATTCTCCTGCTCTGGCCGCTCAGCTGGTCCCTCCAGGACAAAGGCAATGGGCTCAGGAGCCTTCACCCTCCAGCCTCTCCCTTGGAGTGAGTTATCATAGGCGTTTTGGCAGAGCTGGTTCCTTATGGACATCAACCACCAATTCTGAGGGACAACCCATGAGCTGGGAAAGTGAAAGCGAGCAGTTGAGGAGCAGAATATGGGGAGGGAGCTACCAAGTTCCTCGGTTTACATGGCTTCGCCCGGATTCCTGCCTGCACAGGAGGGAGTGGCTGAGAGGCAACATGGGGCAGGCGGGGGCAGGTGGCGTCCTCAGAATCAAGGGCTGAACTGAATGCTGAAGGAGGGCATTCTGACTGATGGACTGGTTTGGAGTTTTACCTGGCCTTCAGGAACATTATCAGGGGCAAAATATTGGAAACACCATATAACAAGTAATTCCTGATGAAAATAAGCTAAGAACAGCAGCACTATCAAAGCAAAAGCAAAATAGAGCAGACTAAAAGTCTTAAAACCTTGGCAAAATACAAAGACCTCTTGTTGGTGCCAAAAAGATGACAGATTCAGTGCAGGCATGCCCTTTTGGGGAGTATATTGCAAAGGTGGGCTGTACCAGTGAAGAGCTGCCCCCCCCCCCCGAAAAGATTCTCCCCGGGCAGGTGCCTGTAAGACTTCTGATTGCAAAGGAACTCAGTTAAGAATTGCTACTGAGTCTCTTGAAGTATTGGCAAGCACGTGTGGTATACCCTGGCTGTGAGCCATTAAAGGGCAAACCAGTCTTTGGAACTGAGCTCAGAAATATGCCTGGTGCCAGGTACCTGGTCCAGCTGCCAAAGCGCTGGCACAATGCACCTTCTTTCAGCTAGCAGTCAGGCAGCCATATCCTGAACTAGCTGTAGTGTTCACACCATCTTCAGAAACACCAGCTGGGGTCAGATCTGTAGGCACCAGGTTGAATATGCATGCCATCCCATGCCATGCCAACCTGGTGAGCATGGCTTATGTGAGGGTTAACCAACTGTCACATAACACTAAAACAGACCATGGACTATGCCAGGGAAGGGGATGTTCAATGATTTCATAATGTAACTTAACTTCTGTTCATTTCATTTCATATTAATTTCTAATAGCTGAATCTTTCTTGGCAGTATACAATAATGTTATCATAAGTACAATAATAAAATGATACTGCAAATACTGATATAATAAATTACTATGGAAAATTCCAATATGCAAGCATTAAAACAGTTAGACATCTGAAACAAACTCAATAAAAACTAGACCTGTTGAGACAGGTAGTTAGAAGGTGGTTGGAACCATTCTTCTCTCAAGGAGATATCTGCCATCTCCTTGACCGAGTCTTGGCTTCCTCAGTCCCAATGCCCTAATCTCTGCTATTGCTTCATCCTTCATGTGCTGGGAACTGGGGTGCAAAGATGGCTTAGTGCATACAGAAATGGATGTTGAACTTAGATACATATTATGATGGCTCCCACACACCACTATTAAACACAATGCTGTCCAAAGCTGCTCTAATCCAGGGGTGGACTGGCCTAATCTCAATAGCCTCCTGCACATAGCCTCTGGCAAAAGCAATCTGTCCAGGAAAGGTACAGGAATTTTGTTTCTGTTCACATATTATGCAAACATATTCCATTTACTTCTCCAAATGATTCTTAATAATTTTTCACAATTGACTGAACTTGAATTTGCTTCAAGAATGTGGATGCCCCCTATCAAATAACATTTTCAAACTATAGCCTAAAGAGGGGAATAATATGCATCTGGGATGCATGCTTGGAAAGCTGAACATTTTTCATCTTTGAAAATATGCAATTTTTTTCTGTTTGGGGCAGAGAGGGGAAATGTTCATGTTTAGGAACACAAACAAGGTAAAACTAGCATCAGGGTGGAAAATTGGGGACCTTGATGAGCTTGAACAATGCTTGCTGGTCCATTCTTGCTCTGTCCCTTCTCTGGCAGCCCACCGCATGGGTAGGAAAAGGGGAGGAGATAAAAGGGTGCAGCAGAAGAGGAGACCATCCACCAGGCTTTGGCTCTGCCCAGAGCTGGCTATGGCCCCACCTCCCACCTCCTCCCATTGAGAAGTTTTGGGATAGACCAATGCACTGTCTGATGGATGAGGGCATGGTTGACGGACCGAAAGCAGTGGGTAAATATTAGTGGGGAATCAGGATGGCGGGCAGTGACAAGTGGGGACCTCTAGGGCTCTGTCCTGGGCCTGATCCTGTTCAATCTTTTCATTAATGACCTGGAAGAGGGGGTGACAAGTCTGCTGATCAAATTCACAGATGATACTAAAATAGGGGTGGTGGCCACAACTGAGGAGCAGGTACTCTGGATCCAGAAGGATTTGAGCAGGTTATGGAAGTGGGTAGGGGACAACAGGATGGCATTAAATGCGGATAAGTGCAAGGTCTTGCACTTGGGGAATAGGAATGGGTGTCATAAGTACAGGTTAGGTGACAAGTGACTGGAGAGCAGCACTTGTGAAAGGGACCTCGGGGTACTGGTTGACTGCAGGCTAAACATGAGACAGCAGTGTGATGCGGTGGTCAAGAGGGCGAACGCCACCCTTGGTTGCATAGCCAGAAGTGTGGCTTCTAGATTGAGAGAGGTATTGCTACCACTCTATATGACCCTGGTGCGCCCGCAACTGGAGTACTGTGTTCAGTTCTGGGCTCCACATTACAGGAAGAATATAGCTAAGTTAGAATTGGTGCAGCATAAAGCCACAGGAATGGAAGCCAGATTGCAAGGAAAGTCATATGAGGAGAGACTGAGGGAACCGGGTCTTTTCGATCAGGAAAAGAGGAGACTCAGAGAGGATCTGTTGGCAAAACATAGGTACATGAGGGAGTGTCACGTGGAGGTGGGCAGACACCTGTTCTCCCCTGCAGAGAAGGGCAGGATGTGTTCCAATGGAGCAAAGTCCCGGGAACCAAGGTTAAATTTGGATGCCTGGAAGTACTTCCTGACTGTTAGGATCCCAAGGGTATGGAATGGGCTTCCATGGAAGGTGGCCGAAGCCCAACAGTGAGAATGTTCAAGGATAGGCTGGGCGTGCACATGGTACGCATGTCATGAGTGGAGCCAGCTGGAGCATCAGACTAGATGGCCCAGGAGACCCCTACTGACTTGCTCTGTGTCTATGTTTTTGTGTGTGTCTCCCAACAATTAGTCAGGAGGAAATGGGGCTGGCAGTAGGAAATAATAGCACTTACCCCGAGTGTGATTATACCCAGTCTGTGTTTCAGAGTATCCTAGTATGCCAAAGAAATGTGCCAGAAGCTCATGTTGTCCACTTACAAGAAAGCCTGCACATCATGCCTCCTCCCCATTCACTGTGTTGGCCTTTTTCCAATCAGCATCCCCTGGCTGTAGGCCATGTTGCCATTTGGCAGCAGAATTACCTGCCTCAGGTGTGTCCAGAAGAGTTCCCTGCACAGAAGCCAAGGCTGGCACCCTCTGACAGTGTGTAGTTGCTACACTTGGGCTGCAGCACTGATGCATGCTGAGTGAGCCTCATTGAGCACTGCTGAACTTTCTGCCAGTTACACATAATCAGGGTCAAACCGCGTAAGGGAATGTTTTTGGGGATATAAGTGAAAAATGCTTCCAATTTAACTTACAAAGGGTGCCTTGACTATCATATGTTTGGGAAAGACTGCCTTAAATCACATTACTACTTCTTGCAATGCTTTCTTCCCCCATCCCCTCCTTCCACACCACTCTGCTTTACAACCTCTCCAGGAAAAAGCTGGCATTTCCAAAGGGTAATTCTTGTGTTCCAAAGAAGCCACTGTGCCTTGCTCCCCACTCCCTGCACTTCTTTTGGCAGGCACCCACTAAGGTCGCCAGTCAGTGATCCCAGTAACCCAAGTAGATCGTCACCCTGAAACCCATGACTCTGGGACACTGCAGCAAACCAGTTAAGGGTCTGTGGTAAGACAAAGGGAAGATTTGGTTGAGCTGCTGACCAATAAAATTAATTTTCCCTCTAGAGATAGTAAGGTGGATATCCTTAAACATCAGGCTGTTGAGAAATTTAATTCAGCTCATGCCAGGAGTAAACTGCCTCATACATTGTTCCTGCATCTGCAGATTATAGCTAGATTACAAATTTAGAATTGACACTCTTCATTTTCTTTCCCAGGGAACTCTGGGGAATGTAATAGTGCAAATCTCCAGCAGAGAATGCTTGGATGCCCTCACCAATTGCCAGCAACCTTTTTGGGAGGGAGACCTGTAAGAGTTAAACTGTTTCACAGGCAACCCAGCAACACACTTGGATTGGTCAATATGTTTTCACTCAGCCAAAAGACATGGCTAGTCTTAGCTGTCATGAAAACATGATGTATGTCTATTCAAATCCCGCTAGCCATAGCTATGCATTGTATTTCTGGCTGCATTCCTGTAAATATAGTGTGTGAAGAGGCCATCAGCTTGTTCATCTGTAAGCTGCTGCAGCAAGAATCTTTTATCCTTTAGGTGACATTCAGTCTTATGAGCCAAATCTAACCTACTCAGGGTCCCAGTCCAGCTTTTCTGGGTTCCCCAAATGGCCATAGCCCCTTCCCCCACCCCCTCCCCCACTTCAAACCAAACCACATAATTTGGTGGTTCCCAAGATCATGGCATCCGGTCCTCTCACTTCCTGGCAAATAGATGGGGAAGAAATGGAGGTAGTGACAGATTGTATTTTCCTGGGCTCCAAGATCAACGCGGACGAGGACTGCAGCCAAGAAATTAAAAGACGCTTGCTCCTGGGGAAGAAAGCTATGGCAAATCTAGACAGCATACTAAAAAGCAGAGACATCACCCTGCCAACAAAAGTGCATATAGTCAAGGCTATGGTTTTCCCAATTGCAATGTATGGCTGTGAAAGCTGGACCATAAGGAAGGCTGAGCACCGAAGAATTGAGGCCTTTGAATTGTGGTGCTGGAGGAGACTCCTGCGAGTCCCTTGGACCGCAAGGCGATCAAACCGGCCAGTCCTAGAGGAGATCAACCCTGACTGCTCTTTAGAAGGCCAGATATTGAAGATGAAACTCAAATACTTTGGCCACCTATTGAGAAGGAAGGACTCCCTGGAGAAAAGCCTAATGCTGGGAACAATAGATGGCAAAAGAAGAAGGGGACAGCAGAGGATGAGGTGGCTGGATGGAGTCACTGAAGCAGTTGGTGTGAGCTTAAGTGGACTCTGGGGGATGGTGGAGGACAGGAAGGCCTGGAGGAATGTTGTCTATGGGGTCGTGATGGGTCGGACACAACTTCATGACTAACAGCAACAGCTTTTGTGCAGTTTTCCCCTATTCTAAAAGGTTGAAATGGCAGTAAGAGCTTTCACGTACAACATGATATTTGGGGCCATTCCTTTTGTCTTTGATCAATCACACCACTGGAAAATAGCGAAGAGGTTCTCAAACTGAATTCAGTCCTCGGGCTAACAGAGATTCAGTGATCCTGATTTAGAAATTAAGAACCTGCAAGTATTCTGGGCCTAGTTACCCCTTTGCCACCAAGCACAGAACTGGGAACTCTGGCCTCCCCTTCTCTGCAATGAAGTGGGGTAGAAATGGGGATACCATTATCAGAGGTGCAGGAGATCTGTAACCTGCTTGCTGCTATTCCCCATCGAAATTCACCCTACAAAAGTTTTCTGGGAGACACTGAAGTTGAGGTTTCATAGCCACTTTGCATGGTCATTCAAGGGCTTTGCTTGCCATGCTGAGGATAACACTATACTCATAATACTATGGTAGGCATGTCATGAGCGGAGTGGGCTGGAGCCGAGGGTCAGACTAGATGGCCCAGGAGACCCCTTCTGACTCACTCTCTATGTTTCTACTCCAAGTAGCAGGTGGTCAATGATCCATGGAATGGAAAGTATACTTACGTAACAGAGTAGACATTCAGGGGTTTATTTCCATAATAGCTGTAGGGGGCAGTTAATCCACATAGCTGACATTCAAAAGTGCCTTGATGTTGGGGTTCTTTGTTGGACTCCATCTGGGAATGGTGGGATATGAAAACAAACCAGTATGGAATACAAGTAGTTCCTGGGCTGGAAACAGATGAGTGCCATTCCTGAGAACATCCTTAAGTCAAACTTGTATGTAAGTCAGATCACATGGGTAAGCCAAATGTTTGTCTTAGAAAGGTTTTATAGAACTGCAACTCCCATCATCCTAGCCTACATGGCCATTGGCATCTGGATAGTACCATGTTGGAAGCTCCCCGAAATGTATACTGGATATGTGCATGTTTGTGAAATGAGGGGTGTTTCACATGAGACTCTTCATTCATATGAATGAGTGATCCAGCCCTTGACTCAATGAATTACAGAGGTAATATGGAATAGTGTGTATGCATCCTTTTTTATTTTTATGTTCCTGTTTATTATCTATGTGAGAGCCTTTTCAGTTAACTAATACATGTATTAAGGAAGCATAAATACTGAAATTACTCTGACAGACATGCCTAAACACATGGTTCAATTTGCATCAAAGAGAACTTCCACAGGCACACCTTTAACAAAATCTTATCTAATTGAATTCATACTGGCACTCAGGATTTTCCCCTACAGGGTGTTCTCTCATAGTTATTTAGATATTAAACACAGGGAGTATTTATAGCAGTGCTTTCCCACTACCATGATCTGATCCTGCCAGCAACAGCCGGCACCCCACTCCTAAGGCTCAATTCAGACTTCACACAAAATAATGGTTAAGTGGTTGTCAAGTGATGGAATGTGTTAACTTTAGGTTTGTATGATGTATGAATCGACAGACAATGGTCCATGGTCATTCAGAGATGACCATATATGCAAAATCAGAATTTGTGAGAAGGTGGACAACCAACTCAGAACCAAGGAGCACACCTGGTTCTTCCTTCCATTTTATCCTCACAAAAGACCTGTGAGTGTGGTTAAGGCTGACAGAAAGAGTGACTACTCAAAAGGCCACCCAATGAACTTCATAGCTATATGAAGACCCAAGTGAGACTTTAACCAGCAGGCAAAACTGCCATGAGGTAAGTTTTAGCCAGAAACATCAGGAAAGAGATCAATCTCTGTTATGAGATCCTCAAGTGTATTCTTGCTTAAGAATATACACCTGATATATAGATATACAGAAATTTAGGGTGCTACTAGGCAAGCTCATTTACTACTAGCATGTCTTAAGTACAAAATAAGTACAGTAAGTACTCAGTTGCCTAACCCATTTCATTATTCTTTGTAGTAAAAGCCATGACACCATGGCAGGGCCTATAATAAAACTCCTAGGGAATAAGAGCAGATGTCCACAGTTGTTAATAAAAGCCTGTATGTCTGAGTAGGCCTGAGGCCTTGTTTCACTGGGGAAAAATGTTTGTGCAGCAGCTGCTTAGTGATATTCGGGAGGGGGGAGGGCGGAGGGGGGGGGGGGAGGGGGGATGCTCTGAATATTGCTAGTTGGAACCTACAGCAGGTAAATTTAATTCTGATCAGCTGGGGATTCTAGCAGGGTGGAAAAAAGCTCCCAGGAAGGCATAGTTAGACTGTGGACATTTAAGATCCTGGGGAGAAAGGATAAGGTCTGCTGGATGATGTCTGGAAAAAGCTGAGAGGCTTAATGGCCAGTCTTTCCCAGCTTACATGGCTGGTGAATATCAGGAGTAGGGAGCAGGCAGTTGTGCCATGCCAAGAGCTTGCCAGAAGACAGTTATGCAAGCAGGCAGTAAAGACCCAGTAAGCCAGGGGTCCTCAAACTTTTTTTAACAGGGGGCCAGTTGAAAGGTGCCGGCAATGGGCATGGGCCGCCAAGGCGGTGAGGGCAGGGGTGTGTGTGTGGGGGTGGGCGGGCCAGGGCGCATGTGCACATGCAGCAAGGCGCCGGCTTGCGAGCAAGGGGATCCTTTTCGTCGAGCGAGTCCAAAACGATCTCCGCACGAGCAAGCCCCTGCCTTGCCGCACGTGTGGCAAGTCCAAAACCTCTATGGCGGGCCGGATAAATGGGCATGGCGGGCCCGAGTTTGAGGACCCATGCGGTAAGCTATCTAAGCAGCCAGTAATACAACAGGAGGAGGTTTGGGTGTCAGAGGAATGCCATGTTGAAACTGGACCTGCCTGTAAGTGTATTTGGTTGGAGTAGAGGTTTGAGAAATTGTCCTGAGGTCAAAGAAGTCCTTAAAGGCTTGCAACAGTGCCTCCTGAATGCCTGAGAGCAGTCTTCTGAAACTCCAGAACTAAATATTAGTACTCCCTCATGGACAAAAGATCCCTTTAACAAATGGCATGCATAATTATTTATAAATTATTCTTCAATATGAATAAATTGCTTTTTAAAAGAGGTGTTTATAAAAGAGTCTTTTTAAAAAGAATAGAACAATCTTTGACAAGCTAAATTTGCAACAAAACAAAACAAACCCTGACACCAAAGTAAACAGTCCCCTGACCCAGGCAGAGGTGGCAAGGCAAGCAGCATTTGATTTAGAGGCTGCACGTGGACCCCCTGAAGGATAAAAGCAAATGAGGGTGTTCACAGCAGGAGTGCCTGCACTTGCTTGTAGATAGGCTCAACAACCTCGGAAATAATATGCCTGCTCAGACTGGAATGTATCTATTTGTTGCCACAGTGTTTTTGCAGATAGCCCACCACAAACTAGTCAGTAGTTCACCAGCTAATCATCTCTTACCAGTTGCAGTACACCAGGAAGGTCAGGAAGTATTCTAGCTGAAGTGCCCTCTGGAGGGAAAAACCAGAACTGCTTGATGTACACTGGATAGGCCCCTGCTCCAGCTAAGTAATGGGAATCATGTGTGACAACCAATAAAAGATATGAGCATGGCCATTAACACTGCAGTTGTGAGTCCATTACTGATAATTAGCATATTTTTTATTTACTTATTTGCTGATTTATTTTGGTCATGTTTAGATAGCCTTTGTTCCTTAGCTACGGAACAATTCCAGATAAAGCAAAGGGTTAGCAGAAATGAAACTGGCATTGGAGGGAAAGAAAGTGGCAAGCAACTGCACCCTGAACAGCGGATCTCAAAGCCCAACATCAGGCAGAAAATTCCTAGCAAATTCCAGCAAAATTTGGTCATGTTGTGTCTAAAAGAGCTACTTAGCTCCAACGAGCCCTCCCTTAACTCCTCCATGGTGTTGTGAGGGAAAAAGCCTGTGCGATGTATCAGAGTGCAAAAGAGGCATCACATGTTCGTGGCCCTTGCAGTTCCTAGGCTATTTGAGCCAAGGAGAGTACAGCCTGCCATATTTTCCAATATGCTCTTCTCCCTCCTGCAAGCATTTTACAAGGCCAAGTATCATGCATATTCTTAAAGAATCCTAGAAGCATTAGCTTCATACCCCTTTAGTAGCGGGGTGGGGGACACCTTTTTCTATCCACTCTCAGCATAGTTCCAATGTTATAACCCTTGGTTATGCTGTTCCCCATATAAACTAAGAAGACACAAATACATTTTCTATTTCTCATAAAGAAAATGCTCATATTAGCTGCTTTTTTCTACAGCTACACTACTTCCTGCACATAGTATTTCAAGTGTTGATACATTTGTATAAAGACTTTTCAGAACTGGCAGTTCTATTTTCAGACCCTTTACTAATAATTCCAAATATGGAGTTCGTTTTGCATAATGTTGCAACACACCAAAAGCACAATTTCCTCCATGTTTACACAGTGGAGGTTACTACCAAGTAAATAATAGCATAGCATTGCAATGTGAGTCATCCACTACAATCTGTTTTTCTAAAGTCACAATCAGTGCAGATTGGCCTAATTTTACCCAATGTAAGCACTTCTTTACAATAAATCTCATTTGGCAGTTTGTTGTCTATTGCCCAACTGGGAGAGATCACACAGGAACTCTGCTTTGGACTGTACCATTTTGAATAATGTGGTGTCATCTATAACTTGCTACCACACTTTTAAATGGCACCTGTCTCAAAACAGATCCTTCAGAGAGACATTGCTTACTTCCACCCACTGTGAAAAGTATCCAACCTTGCTTGAGTATATCTCTAAGTGCCACTGAAAAATCCACATTTGCCCTTATGAAATGCATGCAGTGACCCACTATACCGGCTCTGAGATTATTTTAAAACACTTCATGTAAAATCATATTTGGAGACTGCAAGGCATTTTCTTTTAGAATAGTGAGGACAATCTAAGCTCCAAGTTAAACATTCTCTCAAGCAAAGGGGAAGGAATGATGTCTTATGAAGATCGTATACTTCAAAAGCTCACCAATGCACAATGCAACTGCCATCACTTAAAAAACAAAACAAAATCCTTGCCTTAATTTGAATTTGCAGCCAGCCAACCATTTTTAAAAAAAACCAAAGAAGTTATTCATTATCTCATTTTATGTAACGGCTGCAAAATTATACACACGCCTGGGAGAAAATCCCATTGAACCCAATACAGTTGATTTTTGAGCAGGCATGCATGGCGTTGTACTAATACCACTTGCAAGATTTCTTTTCTTGACAGATCAGGTACCATCTCGCGAATTATATTAGCCTAATTATAAAAATACAAGCCTAATTATATTATTTGCAAAAACAGTTATGCACTTAAAAAGGCATCCGTAATAAAAGGGGAGGTTTCACAGCACAAAGGCTGCACTTCCGTGCAAAGTTGTTTGAGAATAAATCCTACCAGAACGAATGCGTTTTACTTACTTCCAAGAAAATGCACAAAGGATCAGACTGCAGAGCGTAAAAGAAAAGGAGGCCGTTTTAGCTATCGTTCACTGGCCCGTCCCTTCACAAATTAAAATCGCGTCACGTGCAATCTGTATGAATGACCCACGATATTCTGCTTGGCCATTGCTTATATCTCCATGTATACGTGATCCGAATTCTGTAGCTGCTTCCTGTTTCTTAGGCACGCTCTGATATGCTGCTGACGTCTACAAATTGAGGAGAATTGCTCCCCGCCCTTTTAAAGGAGCCGCACACGTGGCCTTGTGAAGTCACGACGCGGCTCCTGTTCTTTTGTTACGGACTAGGCTTCGCAGCCAGTCTAACGGTTGAGCGGGGGCTGTCCTAAAGACATGGAACAGTTCATCTGGTTTGTAGGTCTTAAGGACAACAGTTGTAAACTCAAATATATATACAGTGCCTGCATGCCTTCATTGCAATCTGAGCATCCAGGTATTTGGCCCAGACGTTCGTCTCTCTCCCTGCTTTGGCCTCTCACGCTTCCTGTCCGTGAGTGGCAGCCCGTGCATGTCCCAACCCTTCAAGCTGGCGCTACCGCTACAGTTGCCGATGGAGCAGCCCCATGGCCCTTCCCCTTCACGCCAGACGTGGTCCGGTTTCCCCACACCCTGCTCACTGCCGCAGTGATGAGCTGCCCCCCGTGTGCACCTCCTACTTCAGCTATCACCTGATTGTGCATTATGCCCTCCGAGGGTTCTATATTTCTTCCCTCCGCATGAAGCAAGGGCCTCGGGTCAGCCTTCAGCTAGACTTGAAAGTGGAACCCACGCTGCTACACGTTTTCAGCACCCGTTCCAAAGTCCTCGGCGTCTTCCATAGGACCATCAGCCTTTCCTGGAGCCTCGTACCCGTCAGCTCGCAAAAAGTGGCCTACACACTGTTGGATGTTAAAGGCAGAGGGGTCTGGTCCACCGTCTATAACCCATATGTTCTGCAGAACAATTACTCTGTCGCCCATATTCCACAGCATCTGAGGAAGAGGGTAGTGGCCAGCATCCACTTTTACACTGATGAGGCTTGGCTTGGGGAGCTGAATGGGGAGCTAGGCTACTGGAATACCACCTTACGTTTAACATCGAAGAGTGAGCCCCCAGCTTACCTCACTCTCAGCACACAGAAAATCAATACAGGCATTTACCTTTTCACTCGGGGACAGGGACTCTATTATTTCACCCAGGAAGGAAATGCTACAGATGCCTCTGGCAACCTCTCCACCATTCACTACATTTTTTACCAGCAGCAGAGCCTCTCTTATTTGATCACCATAGAGTTTGTGCAGTTGCAGAGCTACAAGTTCAATGTGCATCTGTATCTTAACAGGAAAGGAGCCCTGCTGAGGCCTTTTTCAGGAAAAGATATAGAAATTCGCATTTTCAACAGTGGTCCATCCTTACTGCATAGCTTGGTCTACATTGTTTGGTTTATTCCCTTGCAACATCCTTTATTGCAGAGCGAGTGGACTTTCAGCTTGCAACTTCTGGATTCAAGGAAAGAA
>NW_025336598.1:3139776-3321840 GCF_004798865.1 Varanus komodoensis | reverse complement strand
CTGCCTTTAACATCCAACAGTGTGTAGGCCACTTTTTGCGAGCTGACGGGTACGAGGCTCCAGGAAAGGCTGATGGTCCTATGGAAGACGCCGAGGACTTTGGAACGGGTGCTGAAAACGTGTAGCAGCGTGGGTTCCACTTTCAAGTCTAGCTGAAGGCTGACCCGAGGCCCTTGCTTCATGCGGAGGGAAGAAATATAGAACCCTCGGAGGGCATAATGCACAATCAGGTGATAGCTGAAGTAGGAGGTGCACATGGGGGGCAGCTCATCACTGCGGCAGTGAGCAGGGTGTGGGGAAACCGGACCACGTCTGGCGTGAAGGGGAAGGGCCATGGGGCTGCTCCATCGGCAACTGTAGCGGTAGCGCCAGCTTGAAGAGTTGGGACATGCACACCAGCCCAGTTGCACAGGCTGCCACTCACGGACAGGAAGTGTGAGAGGCCAAAGCAGGGAGAGACGAACGTCTTGGCCAAATACCTGGATGCTCAGATTGCAGTGAAGACATGCAGGCACTGTACAGGAAGGTGCTAGACATAGCATTGTGAGGCGGTTTGAGTCCCAAGCAGAATGCATGTCTCCTTGTGCTGGATTAGGGCACAGTACTGTCCAACCTGACCAGAGAATCATGTTGTGCATAAAGGTAGAGCTCCAATACCAGCAACACTGAGAGGACAACAGTTCCCTCTGTTGCTTCCTAGTCCTTGAAACAAACCCTGCAACTCTTAAATAATGTAGTTTGGTATCTCCATCCCACAGACATGAGGTGTGAAGCTGGTTGTGCTCTGGCTGATAAATATTATTTTGCTGGTCACGGCAGGTGACCAGCAATGGTGGTAGCAGTAAATAAGGGGGTATAGCTGCTGCATATTGGAAATATCTAGAGGATAAAAAAAGGAGGTGGGAAAACAATAAGTAGTACATCCTGAGGGTGAGTAGCCAGTGTCTCCCAGTATCCCCAACTGTCATAGAGTGAATGACTGAGCAAATTCTAGAATACTGGACATCAGTAGGCAACAAGTGTCCATGTTCTCCTTGATTTTCAAGGGACAACCTGCCCTGAGTAGAGGGAAACTAGTACTTCAGAGGGTTTGGAAGCAATACTATTATTGCAGTCTGAGATAGCATTTGCCCTTTTTGGAGCCTCATCACATTGTTGATTATATCCAGTTTGTAATCTACAACAATATCACACCCTTCTCACTTGCAATATTCTTGAGCCAAGTATGCCTCAACTTGTAATTATGCGTTTGGTTAAATTTCATTCTGTTTTCAGCTTCAGGTGCCATCCTAGCAAGATTCTTTTGAGCTTTGCTTTTGTTTTCAGGGGTATTCGCTATCCTTCCCAATTTTGTGTCATATAAAAATCTTACAAGCAAACTTGATAAAAAGATGACATTAACTGAAGGCCCTCACTTTGCTTTGAATAGATGTCTCTAAGAGCACATGTTATTTTCCTGGCTTTGTTATTTTCCTTGTGCCTAATCTCTCACCACCCTTTTTACCTCAATGTTTGGGAAGGCTAGTGGGTCTTGGTTACAGTCTTTTGCACACACTTTAGAATTAGCTCTTTTGATGATGATGATGGGATACTCTTTTTCTGAATAAATACATAAAGGATCCAGTAATACATGTTATATTTTAGGAAGGCCATGAAAGGCTGTGATGTCTAAGCTCAAAGGCTGCAACTGTGCCCTCAGAAGTGATGTCGGTGAGGGGAGAAAGGGAGCAAGAGAGTGAGCCAGGTGGACAGTAAGCAGGACGAGAGGATTTGCACGGTCCTACAGCTTCCCTGTCACTGCCTGGCTACTCCCTGGAGAGCATACTGGTCAGGCTGAATGGCCTGATTAGCTGAACATGGTTTAAAGGGAGGATGAAAGAGCTACGCAAGCCTCCATCTGCTTTCTGTTGCTTGGCTCTTGTTGGCAGAGTTTTGCAGAGACAGAGGGCTTGACTTTACAATTGCACTGTGGTATATTTTCAAAAAAGGAAAATTTTAACTGAAGGATATTTTAGCAGAGTTATTAATTCTAATCAGGAGATAACTCCTTATTAAAATAACACCCTAACTTTAATGAGATAACTAAAGTGTAAAAGAATGACAGATTAAAGATTTGTTGAGATAATACCTTCAAACTGATCATAAACCCAAGCTTTTGCTTTTTCTTTTTAGATTAGGCATGCAATTAAGTATATGGATTCAAAACTTTACCCTGATATGTAAATTATTTTGAACAGAGGAAGTACTTTTTCCTATGACTTAGGGGCTTCATGGTAAAATGTGTCTGATCATCATGAATATACCAAATAAAGGTAATGTAACCTTTCAGAACAAATGGCTGAAAGATTTATGAGTAACATTAAATGAAACCAGTGAATGGATAGGAAAGAATAGAGGAAAAAGTAGCCATGAATCTAAATTAGTTTTAAAACAAAACAAAACAAAAACCATTGCATCAATAGTCCCTAACTCCACATAAGATCAACATTACATGACTTAGGAAATACCAAACCATCAGCTGGACACTAAAGGCTGATTTGATCAGCTGCTTGTCTCCAAATTAAGTCATGTTAATTTGGTTAAGTCATATTAATTAATTTTAACTGAAGTCATATTAAGTCAGCTGCTTACCTCCAAAACATATACATTGGATAGAGTCTTGCACTCAGACAAAGCACAGGTGCAATTCTGTGTCTTCTCAGAAATAATGCTCTTCTGAAAGTATGACCATATGATTTGGGATAGCCCAAAGTTTAATTTGGGATATATAGCACTTTCCTTGCAATTGTTATTTCAGCCTACATTAAGAGAACAATCCGACTTTGATGATCAGAAGTCTCTGCACTCAGAAGCAGGGTTCCAGTTATCCATTATAGGATTTTGTGCACACCATAAGAAGACTGCCAGCAAGGCATAGTGGTTAGCATATTGCACTGGGACTCTGGAGTCATCAGGGAGTTTGCAAGCAGTTGTTGTACATAAATACAGCGGCAGTGCTTCAGAAGATGGGGGTGGGGAGGTTGAAGAGGCCTCTGGGTAGCTCTTATTTGGGCATCTCCAGTCCCCCTCCCCACCCAACTAAATGTTCCTTTTCCATTATTTCTAAGGTGCCTCTTTAACCTTAGAGGACAGTCAGTATGGGCCCAGGCAGATTTTTGATTCCCCAGAGGCTTCCCCACTGTCTGACCTTGGAGGGGGGCAATCCCCAGTATTCAATTACGCTCTGGACAATGTAAGCAGGCACAGGGTTGCTCCCCGTACAAAGAAAGCATTTTGATTGGGGAGGACCGTTGCTAAACTTGAAGGGAACTGGCCCCCAGCCCCACAATTCTGGGTAGGTCAAAGCCCATTTAGGATGCAGGATTATATAAAATCAACTCTTCATTATGGCTACTGATTAAGCAGCATTTTGAATTTTCATGCAAAACAGGAACTGGAACTAGTACCTAAATTTAGCCTCATCTTTTTGCCATACTGCCTAGTAATAATACATTCAACAATTCAATGAGTATTCAATTTCAATATTCAATGAGTAATAATTCAAATTATTGCTCATTTATGAATTTATCCCACTACTGCATGGCTTTTCTTTAGGTGACAGAACAATGTTCATATGGATCAGAGAGCAAGTGTACAAATTAAATGCTTTCTTGCATTTAATGGGCTGACTGACATCAAAGTAAAATATTGACATAACAAGATGGTGTGTATCTTCTCATTATGACATATGACATTATCAGAGTTAATATGTACTTAACATCCCAAAAAGAATCAACAGAAAGGGAACATCAGAGGAAATACTTACAAAGAAGGAGAATGAAATACTGTTGAGATTATGGACAGTCAACTGAATAGGATGGTATAAATTGGTGACCAGCAGCAGCAGCAGGAGGTTGGACCCGATGGCCTTCTTGGCTCCTACCAACTCTGCAATTCTATTATTCTATGTAAGCATATTTTTAAAAAAATGCTAGAGATCAGCTGAGGACACAAATGTCATGGAATTTATTCTGTTTACAAATGTCTTTCTCAAACAGAAAGATAAACTTTGTTCTGGCCATACATTTGCTTGCTTATCAACCTTCGTTGTTGATTATCTGTAGTCATGGTTTTTCCATATATTACTGTGTTGGCATAGTCACTGTCACTTGCAGATGGTTCCTGTTGGGTAATGGAAAACCCTATGCTCTTGACCTTTAGAACCAAGAAATTTATTGCTTCTGCTTCATCAGAATGTTGTTCATAGACAGGTTGCTTCACTGAGAAATAAGTAGAGGTTATTAGGGCTCTCCATAAATTGATGAAAATAAATCTCATTGCAAACATAAACGAAGCTCGGAAAAATATTGCCAGCCACCTATTGGAGGTCACAATACCTGTGTTTTTTAGTCCAGAAAAACAGTATGAAAATACAGTTTGGAGAGAATGAATCAAAGAATTATAACTCCACTCATATTCACCAAATATTAGGAACCCAAATGACATGAACATGGAAAACAATATAACTGCAATTATAGTTAAACAAACAATCCCAGAAAAGGCTGCTGATATAGTATTTTCTGCCATACGCACACTGTACATGAATCTGAAATAGCGGTATAATTTCAAAACCAGACAAAAGGTTAGAACACCTGTAACCATCCTATAGAGCTGATCAACTTGAGAAACTACATGGAAGGGTACAAATTCTTCTGGATGGAGCAGATAAAATTCCAGCAAGGTAAAAGCCAGGTTGTATTTCAGTACAGTTAGCAAGAAAAAAATGATACAGATTGTCTTCACTGCAAAATTATTTAAGTTAGTAGCTGTTTTGAAATAGCCTATCCCGTCCTGACGTAACATGTTAAATTCATCAGCAAGGTAGAAAATAAGAATGCAGACCATAATTACGTACATAGCCTTCTGACTTTTGGCTTGATATCTGAAAATAGAGAGTTTATAAGAATGAACTGACAAACTTGTATTAACAACACCAATATTAGTAGTCTCAAACATAATGGTAATGCTGCAATATAGATCAACATCTGGATTAAATGTTGTTAGCTCAAAAATCACTGCCCAGGTATGCTCATCAAGCCAGTTGTTCCTTCTCAAATTGTCCAGCCTCAATGTTGTATTGGGCTTTTGTTCTCGAGGAAAAAAATAAAAGGTGTATCCCCCAGGTCTGTATGTATTTAAAAGTCCATAAGACTTATATTCCCACTGAACAATGTCTGACTGGTAGGTAAATCCGTGAAAACTGCTGGGGGCTTGGGAATCTGATTTATGGGCTGGGATTGTCCAGGACTCATGATAGTCACTTCGATCTTCTTGATCCATGTTATATCCATGACGGCAATGACTTTTAGTAATCACATAGTTATTTATAATGTTTTCTGGATGAAAACATAACTTTTTGGTATTTTGTGCTCTTATTTGCTTCATCCTGGGCAATCCAAGAATTTTAGATGAAGGCTCTGAAAGATAGGTGGGTTGATAGTCATTATGTATCAGTGGCACAAAGACATCACTGATCCACATGTAGATATGCTCCAACTTGTGTATTTTAGAGAGACCAAGGGAGAATTTATTATGTATAGCTTTATTGTAATAATAAGTGGTGGTGGGTGCTGTAGAGTATGCAATAAGGAAAATGCAGAAAGAGAAGAGAAGATGACAGATGACATCCTTCACAAAAATGCAAGCTAATTGTTGAGCTCTTACTTTTTTCCTGAAGGGGATAAGTTCTTCCTCTTTTAAAGGCCCATATTGTTTGCTGCACCTGACTTGGACAAGTTCATGGTGAATATCCCTCTTATCCTTATCATCCTTGCCTGCTGTAATGAGCTGCATCTCCTGGTATTGTTCTGTGCTTATCCAGGAGATGCTTTTATAGGTTTTCTTACCAATCGTAGTCATAGCTGAGATGAGAACCATCTTTAGGGTTTGCAGCAAAAACACACTCTGGCAAAATGATGTCATGGATGCAATAAACCATTCTATTGATGTTGTATAGCCATAGGTCAAACCATATAATATAATGAAACATGAAGAAACTGCAGACATGCAAAAGACCAATGTCCAAGCGACATATCTCCACCACCATGCAAATCGTGGCCTTTTCAAAAACAACAAGATGGGGGCCCTCTTTTTTATGTCAGTAGTATCTGTGTCCTTGGCAACTACAGTATTGTCACTCATGTTGTGTTCTGATAATGTTCTGTTGTTCTTTTGCTCTGCATTTGACCTTAGAGAATCTGCTGAAGTATCTGTTGAACTAGAAAAGTCCAAAAAGGCACTGGACAAAGAAGGGAGTGTTCCTTTTGTCCCACTCTCACCTGTGCTTTGTGCTGAAGGCTTCTCCTCAGAATATCTAAATAAGATGGTTATAGTCACGTGTAAGGGGATAGAAAACAAAGCACTCACAAATCCAATATACATGGATTTCAGATACCGTTGCTGAACTGAAAGAACCTCTTTGACTGCTTCACCACTGAAGAACATGATGTTAAATAGTAGATTATTGAGCATTATTACTAAGCAACAAGATACTCTCTGCACCCTGTTGAAAGAACCGGTGACAACCTGAGCAAATACTGAAAGCCATATATGAGTGTCTTCCAAGTCTTTGGCAAGTTTTATCAAAAAGTGGTCCATTTTATTTAACTGTGTTTTTATGTTTCTAGGAACAAATGACCTTTCTATTTTGCCATCAGTTTTGCCAAGACTAAACCAGCTTCTACACAGAAACAGCCAGTATTCATTAGTGTGCACATTTAGTACTTTGACTCTGCTTAGATACCAGTCAGGGGAAGAACCAGCATTATTGTGCCAGATGTGAAGGGAAGAAATATCCCCTAAATCATGCTTGGTAGTTAAAAGAAAGGTGTCTACAGCTGCACGAAAAAGAGTGGGGAACTTTGGGTGTGTTATGTGATGAACATCACTGGCTCCGTTCTCACCTATTAATTCAAGAAAAACGTCTGCTGTGGTTCCTGATCCCAACCGACTCCCTGTGTATATGGTGACCACATAAGGCCTTCTGTGGTAGGGATCATTGTCTGGTAAGACCAGTATTTTATCTTTTCTTCTCAAATCAGCTTTATCTTTGATCATGGCCCAGGAAAGACAGAAGATGTAGCCTGCAAAAATGAAAAACACAGTGAACAATGTCACTGGATTTCTGTCAAATTCTGCTAAGAGGACCTTATTCAGATCTAAAGGATTAGGATATAAGTGTAGTTTGCCACCCAAAAATGCAATGTCAGGAATCAAAGTGTCTGGAAATTGGCGACTGGTTGCTATTCTGCTATGTGTATTTGCTTCACAGATGCAATGTATCTTGGACCAGGTTGTCTGAGGACCAAGGCTGCATGTTCCTTCATTCCACCGGCTTCGAATTCCATCTAGATCTAGACAGTCAGCAGTGAAAACAGCAATGCGAACAATTTTTTTGGTTTGGGCTCTCACAATTGGGTGAGACAATAAGACAACTGAAATATTCCACCTGTTTGCTCTACTGCCTTGGAGTAGAGACCTCAGTAATGTCCAAGGAAGACAAAGTATATATGGAACCTTAATTGCACAGTCAGGGAAGTTAAAATATGTTTCAACTAGTATTGGAGGCTTGTCAGAGAAAGCAATATATAACACTATTGGAGGACCACTGACATTAAGTCCTAGATAGATAGATACATTGAACGTAACTTCCATATCACACAGAATCTGGATAAAGATGTCTTTAGAGTTTCTCTTTATCTCAATACTGAAACCACCAATTGTTTTAGATAACTTTTTGTCCGGTCCTACTGTTAGATTGAATGCTGTCAAGTCCATATTTTTCCTAGCCATGATTGCTTCAGTTACCTCAGGGGTGATCCTTGCAGGATCACCATTAGCTTTGGCTCCTACCATTCTGAATCCACTCACCGCTGTGCTAATATCGGCTGCGCTTGCCATCCAAGGGAAAGGATTCTCATGAAACACATAATGAACAGTAGAAACCACAGCATCTACTGGTAACTCAGCAAGGTTCTCCTTGCTTAGTTTAGGATAAAAGCAATTCATGCAATTTCTTTTCTTAGAAAAAGTTCTAGAAACTTCCCACTTTTCATTCTTCCATAAGTGAATGGACCAACTTTTGGCTTCAATTTTAATGTCATGTTCTCCAGGGACTTTACCTTGTAAAATGAGATCTGCTAATATTTCTGACACAGCAATCACTCCTTTAATTGTGTGTACATTGACATCCCCATGGTCCAAGAGAGAAGCTCTGTGCACATTGGATAGACCAGTAAAAATACCATTGCCAAGGATCTCCATTTCCTTAGAACCTAAGTCTCTGTGCCTTTTTAGAGCTTCACTGGCTTCTTTTAGTTTTCTGACTGCAAGCAGCTTTGATTCCCCTTTTATTTCATTGACTTCCTGTGTTATTTGACAAATACTTGCGACCACTTGGTTTATTATCTCTGCCACAGTCACAGGAATCTCTGCAGACATATGAAGGAGTGTTTTCCGCAAATCGGTTTTTGAGTGATGAATGGCTGGTGAAGCCTCAATATTATTTAATACAGAAGTCACTGTATATATAAGGGACCCTATCTTAATGTAATCTTTAGTTTTAAGGTAAAGGGACATAGGGCCACTTGACCCATTGATTAAACTATGTAGTTCATTGAGAATAATGTTATATGGCTTAATTCTTCTGGGATCATGCACAGTTGCCTGCAAAGTTACTTGAGAAAATGCTCCATAGGTATCATACACTTGAACATATATTACCAAAGTGTACTGTTCGGATGCTATACCAGTGGGGAGAAATGATGGAGGAGTTTCCTGCAGATGACCAATATAAACTATTATTCCAAATGTATTATTCTCCAGGGATGAGATTTTTGTCATTTTTGTTAGATCGGAATGTGCTATCACTTTATACATAAGAGGCCCGTGCTTATCTTGAAATCCCATACACCGGATAATGAATTTGGTATGAAGTGCTGTCCCTTCTCTTGGATAAATGCTACATTTTCCAGTCTTCGGGGGAGAGTTGACATGAAATGAATATCTGTAAACAGCTGATGGTCTGCCTTGAGTGCTTGCTTTTAGGCTGAGAATGTAGAATTTCTCTGTCATATATCTGAATGCCAAGGAATTTATAAACATGTATGGGCTTGACCTCCCAGATGTTGTTTTGGAAGCCCAGTCAAAATGTATTTCCTTGAAATTTTCTGAAAATAGTGTCCACAGGTAAACTGTTTGTGTCTCTTCACAGTCTAGACATCTTGCAGACAGGACAAACCTTTCTGTTACTTTGATGGCTTTCCCACAATTTTCAATACAGGTAATATTTAGCACTGGTACTGACCCAGGAAGAACGTGAACAGTTTGGGATGCAAATGCGGATTTGTGCCGTTTCAGAATCATTAGCATAAAGTAATATTTCATGTTTTCCTGCAATGTATTTGGTTCCACTATTTGAACTGCTCTGGTGGAATTTGTCCAGAGTAAATCAACTTGATGTGGATGGCATTTTTTACTTGGAGTCAGCCTCATTATGGAATAGTCCAATTCCCATTTGGTGCAATACCAGTTAAACTGGATTCCTTCAAGGGGATTAGTTGAATCAGGATCAGAGGAAGCAGATGCATCCAAAGTCCAACGATCAGTACTACCAACTGTCCGGAAGAAACCTCCAGCTATGATTGCCACTAAGTCACTTTCCAGAATTTGGAGGACTACTGAATCAGTGACCTTGAGTGTCATTCTGTGTGCAGGGATATATATTGTCATGGTCAAATTAACATGATAAAAGCCATAAAGCAGGACATTTTTAGGTATATGAAACACACTTGTATGTTTGTCTATATCATCAGGTAGCTTAAGAAAATTTGCCCAATCCGGAGTGGATCCTGCAGTTTTAATGCTGTAGATTTTCCAGACAATATCTAACTGTATGGGCAGCATACACACTGCCTCAGCAGTTGCTTGCAAGGTAATTGCTGACCTTGTCTTATAATGTATGACAACATCAGAGGGATCAGGTTTCTGGATACTGACTTCCAGTTCAGTACAGTAACGCTTGTGGCAGGCCACTGTTGACTCCATAACTTTTGAAGCATAAATATTGATTTTAGCTTTTAAAACAGCATGTGGAAGTCCACTTTTTCTGCAGTTCACTTCTGCTACAAAGCCTGTGTATAGTGCTGGTCTGAAGGATAGAGCAGGGTTGGAAAGAAAATGAGCGGCATGTTTTACCTGATTCCTGTATGTGTATGTGTTGTTCCAAAGGAGGTGCTGTTTGGTGGAATCAAAAAGTTGCAAATTGAAGGCCCACTCGCATTGCAGCCATGGATGCTGCACAGGAATAAACCACACAATATAAGCTAATCCTTCATCAGGAGAATACCCACTGAAAATGAGAACTTCTATATCCTTTTCTCCTAAAGACTTGAAGAGAGCCTCCCTTTGGTTCAAATATAAGTGCATGCTAAATCTATACCATTCTTGCTCCACAAATTCTATGATGAACAGGTATGAGAGGCTCTGCTGCTGGTAAAAAATCTTGTGAGAGCTGGAGCTCTGAGCAGTGCTCTTGGTAATACTTTGTTCTTGTATGAAATAGTAGAGCCCCAGTGCATGACTAAAAATGTAAGTGCCTACTTGGGTTTTCTGTGGGTTGAGTGTGAGGTAAAATGGAGCTGCATCACTTGCTCTGAAAATCAGAGTCTTGTGGGAGAAATCAAGTGTTCCTGTCAACTCTCCAGATTTTATCCCATTGGTGAGGAAGTAGATGCTGGCCACCACCTTCTCCCTGGAATTCTGTGATCTGGGTACAGCACAGAAATCACTTGGCACAGCAAATGGATTGTAAGAGAGAGACCATTCCTCCAGACCCTGCATATCTACCAATGTGTAAGCCGTAGTTCTGGAGCTGAGAGGCTGGAGAGTCCAGGACAGGTTGAGGGTTCTATGAGGGGGACTGGGCCGTGTGGAAGAGGCGCTGAACACATAGAGGAGAGCAGGCTGCACATACAAGTCCAGACTACGGCTGAGTTGAGGCCCATTTTCAATATGGAGAGAAGCAGTGTAGAGTCCACGGTGGGGATAGAACACTGTCATGTGGTAGCTATAATATGATGCACACACTCGGTGCAATTCTGCATGGGGATAAGTAGTTGATGAAGGTGGTTCACTGTGCTGGTTGCTGGGGATGAGCTGGTCTGCAGGCTGACCCCCTTGACATTTGAAATGGTAGTTCCAGCTGGAACTCTTCAGGCGTGCACACCAGCCTAACTGCACTGGTTGCCATTCAAGGATAGGAAGAGACTGTGGTGAGAAGAGGAAGAGACGGACATCCTGCCTAGAAATTTCAATGCTGAGGTTCTTGTGAGCACACAAGGGGATGTGGCACAAAGCTGACAGACACTGTACTGTGATACGAGTAAAGGCCCATGGCGGATGGGGGCTTCCTGCCTCCAGACTTGTATCCACCACCAGCTGGCCTGACCAGTGATTCGTATTCTTTATCAATCTGGAGTCCCGGTACCACTTACAGTGTGGGGGAGGTTCGACAGGCTCTTCCCTCAGTGCTGGGGTTCTTGAATACTTCAGGTCAATTTTCCCATCCCAGAAGCATGAAGAACTAAGTTCATTGTTATGTTTCTGGTAGACACGATGTTGTGGATTTGAGCAAGTGACCAACAGGGGTGGTGGCAGAAAATGAAAGGGTACAGCTATTGTGTAACGAAAAGAGTACCACAAAAGGAAGATAAGGAAAACAGGGTACAACATCTTTGATGGGTTGCCTCAGAAGCAGCAGCTGTCTACCAGCATCACGAGCTCTTCTAGATGCAAGGATTGCTTGAATTCTAGAATCCTTTAGCGGTTGCCCCAAGCAACTAGGATTCATATGGAAGTAATATTTCTTTATGCTCCTTTTTTCTCCTTGGATTTATGACTCCTCTTCATTTTCTAGAGAAAATATACCAGTGATTCACGCGTATTGCATGGGTTTATTTAACCCATGTTTTTTCCAATCCTGTGTTGTCATATTGTGTGAATCAGCCACACCAACCAACCATGGTCTACTAACCAGGAACAACTCCTCCCCCCAGAAAGAGCTCAATGGGCTATTGTTGAAGTCAGGCCTGCAGAGCTGGTAATGCCTTCCAGGTATGCAGCATATACAGCAACCCAATAAGGGCTTAATAGATCTCCTTAATAGATCTGCTGTTTGCCTCTTAGACTGAAGAAATGTTGAGCATCTGGTGGGGTGCTTCAGAGGTGGCAGGCAAGAGTGGTAAATAGCAACAATAGCCTGCCACTCTACATGCCAGTGTTACAGCTTCACAAAAGCATTTAGGATACATGGAGGGAATGAGAGAAAGAGAAGGAAACCCAGGGATTGAGAAAACAACCCACAGTTTGCTCAGTTATCTGACAGATGAACCTTGAGTAGGACAACTTATGAGTTTGCCATGGGTAAATAAAGCTTTATGTATTAGGACTTTCTGTTGATAACTTTTTCCCTTATATGATTTATTGGTCATTAACTGCTGCAGCTTCAAAATGCAACTAAAATATCAGGAACTGGCTTGAGTAGGGTCTTAGAAGACTGATATGGTTCTTCACATGAATGTTCACTCATTCTTATGTTGCCTTTAAATAGGTGCCTTTTTACTCATCACACCAGAGGTGCTGGTTGTCTTATTTTGAATTATTATAGTAATTACATGCTTTATGAGCATTTTGATTTAAAGTGAAATTAGAAACAGTAATACATGGAAAAAGAAATAACCCACATACAGAAGGGTTTGGTCTCCCCACGAAATGATTCTGAGTTCAGTATATGATCAAATGTTACCATTCCAAGAGGAAGTCCACATGCTTTAACTGTTCACAAATGGGACAGTGCCTGGGGCGTTGCTCACAGGAATCTGTGGATCATGTCCTCTGCATGTATCACCAGATCTACAAGCACAGAGAAGGCCATCTGGCCATGGCTATTGCCTTCTCACCCCATCACAGCCACCACAGAAAGTTTTTCTTATGAAGTTGCAACCACTGTCTCCCCAAGGAAGCTGGAGTGGAGGAAAGGGGGAGTGTTAGTGGATGAAGAAGGGTGGAGAGGGGAGAGGAGGGGAAGTGAAGGGAAAGGAGGCTAGGATATCAGTAACCTCTGACCTCTCCAATTCCCTCTTTGCCACTGAAGGGTTAATCAGCACATGTAACTGTTTTTGCTTTTGAAAGGAGGTACAGCAGAACCCCCACATCCATGGAGATAGGTTTCAATCCTCCCAGCAGATGCCTGAAACCATGGATAATACCAAACACTAGATGTACTATACACCGGTGTATACATTTCCTTTTTCACAATTTCATGGATTGAAGATATGTTCTTACCATAGCTCCTGGAAACCTTGGCATATGATCCCCCCCCCCCCATTAAATCAAGAATTTTCACTTAAAGGAAACACTATAGGACTTCTCTTTGGCCCTTTCCGTCACTTTACAGTTTCTCTTTTGGACCAAGGGTAACCACAGTTAAGTGAAAATGTGGTAACTGAGGCAGACAGTACCAGGACAACTGCTGTAAACACCTCCATCTTCTTCTTTCCTTGCCAGTGTCAGAAAATTGGAATTTCAATTCGTGAGGAGGAAATAAAACTCGGGTTCATGGGTAAGATCAAGCGTTATGATCATCTGTGGCTTTATTGTTTGGCCCAGGTTCCCGCGGTAAGACTCACGATAATGCATTACCGTGCAGACAGAGGTAAACTCGCTGCAAGGTTTCAATACAACTATACTACAGGGTATTTTATACCCTCCTGGTCACCTACACAGGTACAGAGCAATTGATGACAGAATGCAGACATTACAATAAGATTCTGAGGTCATCACATACAGAATGGATAAACGAAGATCAGCCAATCATACAGTGACAATGAGATTACAATATTTCTAATTGCAGTGTATTGACATTTCAGTTGAGTAACTTCCAGACACTTGAACCCATCTCCTGGTCTGCTTAGACATGTAAATTCAGGCTACTGAGAAATTATCCATGAACTCATAAGCTCATCTAGACTCAGACCCTAAGTAATGCATCCGCACCATTCTGATTGGCCAGGGTGCATGGAGTGCTCTGGGCTAACAAAATAGATACTTCCTGGTAAACTGAATACTGAATGGCCTGTCTACTCTGGCTTACAGCTAAAGGTGAGAGAAAGGAGCGAGGGAGGAATGCCATTTTAAACAGTGACTTGGCTTGTAAAGCTGGTGTTTGAGAAAGAGAGCAGGATTGATTTTATAACACAACAACACACAGAAGCAATGTTTTTCTGCCAGGATTTATCCGAATTTTCCCAACACCAACAAGACCTATGATAAACTGAGTGACCCTAAGGAAGAAGAATCCAAGATTTATTGGTCATTAACTCCTACAGCTTCAAAATGTAACTAAAATATTACATTTTAGTTTTTACCAAAGACAGGTGTTTACCAAAGGTGGAGTTTTTACCAAAGGAAACTATAAAAGCATAGTTACAAACAAATGCAACAAAAACAAAAGATAGAAGACAACAGAAGAAACTAATGTGGCTTTGTAAAGAGCTTTGAGTTTGACCTAAAACAAAAAGGGCATATATAGGAAGTGACAAGACGGCCAGGCTACAAAAGAAGAGTATAGATGGGTAGCACAAAACTGCAGGAATGAGTTTGGGAAAGCGAAATCTGGGAATGAGCTGAGCCTAGCTAGGGATGCGAAAATCAACACAAAAGCCTTTTGGGAGTATGTGCACAGTAGAAACTGGAAGAAAGAAGGTGTGGTTCAACCTCTCAGTGAGGAGGGCCAATTGATAGCAGATGACAAAGGCTCAGTTCCTACTTTGGCTCCATCTTTTCTCAAAAGCAGTTCTTACGACCTTCATGACAAAAATGAAGTAGGAACTGAAGGGCCAGGCCTGAAGCTTAAGATGGTTAAGGAACACCTAACTGCAGTCTAGAGTAACAGAGAACTGGCAGAAGAACTTTCAGAACCACAGTCTATTCTCTTTGTGAAATCATGGAGGCCAGGTCTGCCATTCTGATGCCCATTCTCCTATTTTGGAGAGATTCCTTTGGGTCTTAATCACCCTCAATAGTTTGGTGTAATGAGCAAACTTTGTCACACTAGATCATCGACCTGTCCCAATGACACAGTGTAAAAAGAGCCTCTGATTCTGATCGCAGGTCTTGGAAATAAAGGAAGAAATCGTCCGGAAGACATCCAGGTCTTCCGGCTGAACGGCCTCACTCACCTTTTCCTCCCGGGCTACGAACACTAACTGCCATGAGGTGGCGCAATCACTCGCCAGCACTTTTTTGTTGCAGTCCCCGAGTCCGCAAGAAGCGCCTCCCTCTTTTAGAGTTTATTTTCTGGGAGAAAGGGAAGACTGCAATTCGGAATTGACTGTCGCAACTGTGATTACTGAGCAAGGCGAAAAAGAACCGGTCCCTAGGAGAAAATGGCGTCTTGGAGAGATTGCAAGGTGACAGAGCGAGCTCTTAGAGGGAAAGGGAATGGTGGTTGCGCTTGCTGTAGATAAGCTTAATTAATTCTAATGGAAGCTTGCAGTAAAATCTGGGACTTCCTTTTTGAATAGCCTGACCAGGTTGTGTGGGGATTCCGCAGTAAGCTAAAACTGCTTGCTGCAGTTGAGGAATTCCTTTTTGTAGCTCTTTACATCCCTGCTTCTCTTGCTTGCAGAGAAGCAAGAAGGGGACCAGGGACGGGGGATTGCGCGCCTGTGTGTGACGTCAAAGGGTAGTAAAGCTCCTGGCTTGCCAAAAACTGTTCTCTGGAATAAAATGCTTCCGTTTTCTTCCGTGAAAAAGAGCCTTTTGCTACCCTGCCCAAGATTGCCTAACAGTAAGTCGCACTGAACTCAGTGTTCTGAGTAGGTATGCATATAATTGCATTATTTAGCTTGAAGTAACTTCGATAATGCCAAGTTTCTCCTGTGAGCAAAGTTTGACTTTGAAGAACATCATCTGGAAAATTATTTATGTATTTACAAAGCGGGCATGGGGCAACATAGTTTGTAGATTAGCTTCCCACGCCCTCCCTTTTTAGTTAGTCCCCCATATGCAGATAGAGTCTGCGGGTTAATTCAGATGCTGCATTTAGCAAGTGGTATGCTGCAGGGTATGCTGCAGTGGTATGCTGCAGTGGTATGCTGCAGGGTATGCAAGCAGTGTTTACAAACCACCCTTGTACTAAGTAGATGCTGACACTGGTTAGCAAAAAAGTTCATAAGTAACTTCCATTACCTATCTGCTGCTGAAATAATTCTCTCAAAAAAGAGATTTCTCTGCATGAGAAAAGACTTGGGGTGCCTCTGATGTACACCACTTTGCACTTCCATAAGGCATTGCATAGCTACAGTGGTACCTTGGCTCATGAACTTAATCTGTTCCAGGATTCTGGTTGCGACCCAGATTGGTCGTAAGCCAAGTCAAATTTCCCCGTAAGGGTCAGTGTAAATAAGGTTAATCCGTTCTTTTTTAAATCTGTTCTTTCTGATTTTTTAAATCAGAAAAATTTGAAGCAAAGTGACAGAGAAAACAAAGATCACGGCCATCTCCCCCACACCCCCAGTGATAGTGCAGGGGATGGGGGGAGACAGGTACGATCGCGGGCGCTCTGGGAGTAAGGCGGGTGCGATTGTGGGTGCGCTGGAGGGGAACCAGGTGTGGGCACGCTTGGGCAGGGAACACGGGTGCAATCGCAGCCATCCCCCCCCGCACGAATGCCGCCATATCCCCCCCCCCCCAAGCATGACCGCGATCGCGCCTGTGCAGGGGAACCTGATGCATAGTTTGCAACCTGCGGCAAAATTTTTATGAAATTTCTGTTCGCAACTCGATTTGGTCATGAACTGAGGCGTTTGTGAGCCAAGGTACCACTGTATTTTCCTTCTTAGCAAGTTTTTAATGGAGAAAATAGAGGATAGAAATCATGGGAGGGTCATATGTGGAAGATGATGTCATTTGGAAGCACCGCTCCAGCCCCAAATTCCATGAATGAGGAATAATAAAAGAGACACCATTGTTATATTTTATATGTAAATGTCAAAAAGCTGCAGTAGGGGTAGGCAGAAGGACTGCCAGGTGTTTTGGACTTCAACTCTGTTAGCTTTTGGCAATATATCCAGTGGTCAGGGACACTGGGCAGTGAAACAGGAGGGGCGGGGAATGGAGATTGCAGCAATAGGACCAAGGTCTTTGGGTTTACTACCTCTACCCTACACACTTAGCTGAGAATAAGTCCCATAGAACTTATCTCTGAATGGATGACATGCAGATGATTGGAATATCTGCAATAACAATTTATTAATTTCCGTCAATTTGTGGGCAAACTTTGATGTGAAGTGAGAGATCTGTGATCAGAACCTCCTGCATTCTTTGGAAAACAATGATGATGATGTTGCAAATGTACCACCTTTTGCCCTCTTGTAAGGAACCCTGGGAGGCTTGCATAGCTTCATTTTATCTTCACACGACAACCGTGTGATGTAGACCGGGCTGTGAGTGACTGATAGATCCAAGTGAACGTCATGGCCAAATGGAGACTAAAATTGGATCTCCCAGGTCCCCAGTCCAACACTCCAACCACCACACCACACGGGCTCACAGTAATTAATGTTTCTACTGATTTTTTATTGCATTTTGCATATCTCTGTGTGTTCATACTGCAAAATGAGGTAAGTAGTGTGGAGGAGAGACTTGTATTTTTCTTTTGTTCTGCATTTCCTTCCAGTCTAAAGCATGCCATAGATGCTTTTGGTTCAGTGGTGGTCAGTGAAGCATACAGGCACCGAGTAGCTGGAAGAAGTGTATGAGTAAGATCTTAGAAACAACATGGAGGGTAGGATGCCTTCCTTTGTCTTTCAAGCAGCCTCACTGGGCTGCTGTAGGAGAACCTAATCGGGGATCTCATGAGTAGTAGTTGAGCCCTCAAATTTGTGGCATGTTCAGGAATAAATATATGGGAGCAGGATACTCTTGTGCTTGTAAACTCTGAAACAGAGGACCCAACCCAGTTAAAGTTTACACAAAATAGTCAAAGTTCAGAATCTACTGCTAGAAGGTGATATGTCAGGAATGTCAGAGTCTCCTTACCAATGGCGAGAATGAATAATCGGACCCACAGGAAAGCTTGAATTGCCTTGAACCCCAGCGTTTTTATTGGTGAGATCACCCAGATGCCCTGCAGTTACTCATGACAGCATGCTACCAGGTAATTGTCTTCCCTGCCAACTACAAAATCACAGCCCATGTACAGACATTTTTATAAACTTCCAGTCAAAACAGAATATTAGGTTTCCAGATAATGTTAACTTAATAGCATCTTGATGTCTTCACACACAAAACAATACTCTAAACCAGTCAGAAATGCCCATGACAATTAGAAAAGAAAATTTCTGTGACTGAGCCTTATCAACAAGTCAATGCAGTGAATTTCTGACAGTTTGGATCAGTCTCTGTGTCTACCTAAATATGCAAATATGTCTGATTGAGGAATCATTCTGAAAAACTGTTTTGACAACTACACTGCGCAGGTACTTGCCTCTGTGCAGCTAGATTATTAAATGGGTCCATTAAGAAACAAATGAATTTCTTTCTCTCAGCTCCCTGCTGCTGATGGGAATACTGGTATTTCCCCACTGACAGGGTTAGCTTACAACAGCTTCTCAGTCCAGCTAAGAATTCCATCTTCTTAAAGTAACTGTAATGCTAAACAATAACCTGGCTTGGAATTTTGCTGCTTTCTGAGAAATGTGTGCAGGTTTGATTTTATAACTCAAAGGCACACATAAGCAACCTTTTTTTTACCAGGATTTAGCTGAATTTTCCCAACAAGAGCTTGAGGCCTATGTGGTGACTTGTTAATAAAGCAGATGATTGCCTTTGATAATTTTTGAAACAGCTTTCAGTATAAGGTCATATAAGGTGCTAGTTACTTCTGAAAACCCAAATTGAGTGACCAAAGCCAAGTCACAGTCTAAAAGCCTTGAAAACTACATGGATTCAGGTGTTTTTACAGTGTTGTCAAGTAAGTTTTTCAAGATCTCACAGATATGCACACAAGACTGTGGCACAGATAGTGTCAATTCAGCAACTCTTGGGCTAGGTAGATTTAAGTTATCAAGAGAAAGGATTGCTTTAAATTGTTTTCACTTAAAAGCCTTTTTATTTCTTGAACAATGGTGCAAATCTGGCCAGTAAGCCATGTTAATTGACAATAAAATAAAATATTATTTACAGTAGTTCATTGTTCCAGCAGACTTAAATACTTTGCAATGCTTACTTTTTATCTATAGAGAGAATGTCTGAAATAGGTTCCCATAAAGGGTCTTTCTCATATGACCAGCAGCCATGACAGTTTCAGATTACCAGCATAATTGTATAGATGTCTGTTCATACGTTCCATTGAGCTTGGTAGGGCTTACTCCTGGGTAAGTGAGTATAAGATTGCAGCCTTAGTATGTGAATGCAGGAAGATGCACGCTGGACGTTTCTCTCTGCCTCTTTTAGCACCACGGTTGCTCCTTCCTGCTATCCTATTGACTCAGTTTTGCTCTCAGAAAGGTGCAAATGAAAACAAAACACTCATGACTGATAGATTAAACAAGGTTTGATAGTTCAGAAAGTTCCATTTATTTATTTTTTAAATCCAACTTTTGGGGCTTTTTAAAGCATCAATTTTTATACTTGTCTTCAGTCTTAACTAATTTTGTCTTGTTTGGCCCAAAACCACCACCGCATAAAGACAGAACAACTAAAGTCTTATCTTGCCTGTGCCTTTGGACATATGACCGTAATCAGAGAAACTAAGAGCTCAGAACTTTGAAGCAGCAAACGTTGTTATGCTGTATTGATACATTTTTCTAGGTAACTTTATTTTTACAAGTCAGAAGTGTAAGTTTAGCCTTCTTATTTTTATGTGAAGTATGTGTGTGTGTTTTAATTCAGTCTGGCCACTGTTAAAGCTCTTATATCATTGTATTGCATATATCCTGTACAGGTGCAAAAAAGCTACAGAATGTGATATTGAGCGGCAGTCAGCTCCCCACATATCAGGCTTCATGGGAAAAAAATGAACAGCCAGGTTCTAATGCTCAATTTGGAAGTTTATAGAATTCCTGGTGAACTCTTGAAAGTCACATACAGTTTTTCTCCATTATGAACAGAAGCATTGATGGAACACAATGCAGATATAGAATAAAGTATGCAAAATAAAAGTTGAAATTTTGCTTCACTTGCATAATTTATGCAAGATACACTATTCTGTTGTGCATGTATTAGAGTCTTACCTCAGATTTAGCTGATTTCCACACTGCGTTGGGCCAATTTGGACAGACTGAAGAGATGTCCAGTTTGAACTCCTCTGTAATAGACTGAATCCAAACTATAGACTCCTGAAGATTTGGGATTTGGAGTGACACAGACACATTTCTTCCCATGTGCTTCATGCAAGAATCGCACTCAGGAATGAAGAGGACTCAGTCCCCATAATGGGAACAGCAAGTCCTGTTGTCAGATCCCTTTCCCTGCACAGTGGGTGCCTTAACTGAAAGCAGCCAAAGACAAAACTTCCATAGAGAAAACACTGTGGGGGTGTTTGCCAAATGCTATGGCCTATGGCTAAAATGGTCATTTGTACTACAAGTGCTTTTTTCTATTTCCTCTTCCTCATGGGCAGAAAGAGGGCTTTAGAGACAATATGAGCTCAGTGAGACGATACTGAAATGTCTGAACCTGCATAATCGTAGAAGCTAAGGAGGGCTGGACCTTATCGAAATCTGGATGGGCCACTTAATGTTATGAACCGCCCAGAGAGCTACAGCTGTGAGCAGTACAGAAATGTAAATAATATTACTTTATACATTTAATTATCTTAAACTGATACATGTAATTTAGGTTAGTCAGTTGTTGTTGTTAGTCATGAAGTCGTGTCCAACTCATCGTGACCCCATGGACAACATTCCTCCAGGCCTTCCTGTCCTCTGCCATACCCGGAGTCTACTTAAGCTCACACCACCTGACTCCATCAAGCCACCTCATTCTCTGCCGTCCCCTTCTTCTTCAGCCGTCAATTGTTCCCAGCATTAGGCTCTTCTCCAGTGAGTCCTTCCTTCTCATTAGGTGGCCAAAGTATTTGAGTTTCATCTTCAGTATCTGGCCTTCTAAAGAGCAGTCAGGGTTGATCTCTAGGGCTGACCGGTTTGATCGCCTTGCAGTCCAAGGGACTCGCAGGAGTCTCCTCCTGCACCACAATTCAAAGGCCTCAATTCTTTGGTGCTCAGCCTTCCTTATGGTTCAGCTTTCACAGCCATACATTGCAACTGGGAAAACCATAGCCTTGACTATATGCACTTTTGTTGGCAGGGTGATGACTCTGCTTTTTAGTATGCTGTCTAGATTTGCCATAGCTTTCTTCCCAAGGAGCAAGTGTCTTTTAATTTCTTGGCTGCAGTCCCCATCTGTGGTGATCTTGGAGCCCAGGAAAATAAAATCTGTCACTATCTCCATTTCTTCCCCATATATTCGCCAGGAAGTGAGAGGACCGGATGCCATGATCTTAGTTTTCTTAATGTTGAGTTTCAAGCCAACTTTTGCGCTCTCATCTTTCACCCTCATCAAGAGGCTTTTTAGTTCCTCTTCACTTTCTGCCATTAGAGTGGTATCATCTGCATATCTGAGGTTGCTGATATTTCTCCCAGCAATCTTAATTCCAACTGCTGATTCATCTAGCCCCGCCTTTCTCATGATGTGCTCTGCATATAAGTTAAATAGGCAGGGCGACAGTATACAGCCTTGCCAAACTCCTTTCTCAATTTTGAACCAATCAGTGGTTCCGTGTCCAGTTCTCACTGTTGCTTCTTGACCCACATGTAGGTTCTCAAGAGACAAGTAAGATGGTCAGGTACTCCCATCTCTTTAAGAACTTGCCACAATTTGTTGTGATCCTCACAATCAAAGGCTTTAGCATAGTCAATGAAGCAGAAGTAGATCTTTTTCTGGAACTCCCTAGCTTTCTCCATGATCCAGCGTATGTTGGCTATTTGAGCTCTAGTTCCTCTCCCTCTTCAAAATCCTGCCTGTACTTCTGGTAGTTCTTGGTCCACATACTGCTGGAGCCTAGCTTGTAGGATTTTGAGCATAACTTTGCTAGCATGTGAAATGAGTGCAATTGTGCAGTAGTTTGAACATTCTTTGGCATTGCCCTTCTTTGGGATTGGAATGTAAACTGACCTTTTCCAATCCTGTGGCCACTGTTGAGTTTTCCAAATTTGCTGGCATATTGAGTGCAGCACTTTTGCTGCATCATCTTTTACGACCTTGAGTAGCTCAGCTGGAATACTGTCACCTCCACTAGCTTTGTTGTTGCTCAGACTTCCTAAGGCCCATTTGACTTCACATTCCAGGATGTCTGGCTTGAGGTCAGTGACCACCCGCTCGTGATTTTCAGGGACGTTAAGGTCTTTCTTGTATAGTTCCTCTGTATAATCTTGCCACCTCTTCTAATCTCTTCTGCCTCAGTTCCCTGCCATTTGGGCCCTTTATCATGCCCATCTTTGCATGAAACATTCCCTTCATATCTCCAATTTTCTTGAAGAGATCTCTGGTCTGTGACCTGCTACATTTTGTACTCCAAGGCCAAACTTGCCTGTTATTCCGGTTAGCTTTTGGCTTCCTACTTTAGCATTCCAATCCCCCATGATGATAAGGACATCATTTTTTGATGTTAATTCTAGAAGGTGTTGAAGGCCTTCATAGAACCGGTCAACTTCAGCCTCTTCAGCATCAGTTGTTGGGGCATTGATTTGGACTACTGTGATGTTGAATGGTTTGCCTTGGATTCAAACTGAGATCATTCTGTCATTTTGGAGATTGTATCCCAAACATGTTTTGTATGTTTTCCTACTCTTTTATTGACTATGAAGGCTACTCCATTTCTTCTGAGGGATTCTTGCCCACAGTAGTATACCTGATGGTCATCTGAATTAAATTCCCCCATTCCTGTCCATTTTAGTTCACTGATTCCTAAGATGTTGATGTTCAGTCTTGTCATCTCTTGTTTGACCACATCCAGCTTGCCTTGATTCATGGATGTTACATTCCAGGTTCCTATGGAGTATAGATCTTTGCAGCATTGAACTCTCCTTTCACCACCAGATACATCTGCAACTGAGTGTCCTTTCGGCTTTGACCCGCTCACTTAATTCTTTCTGGCATACTAGTACTAGCCCTCTGCTCTTCCCCCGTAGCATATTGACCTGAGGGGCTCATCTTCTGGCATCATATCTTTTTGCCTTTTGGAACTGTCCATGGGGTTTTCATGGCAAAGATTCTGAAGTGGGTTGCCATTTCCTTCTCCAGTGGATCACGTTTTGGCAGAGCTCTCTGCTATGACCTGTCCGTCTTGGGTGGCCCTGCACAGCATAGCTCATAGCTTCATTGCACTACGCAAGCCCTTTCGCCATGGCAAGGCAGTGATCCATGAAGGAGGTTAGTCAGTACTACATCTATTTTTAAACTCACCGCATTTCTTTATTTTCATTTTAAAAAGGGTGTTTTTCTTTTGTGGCTTCAGAATTGCCAGAAATTTGACATCTCTACATTGGACAATTTGGTATTTTATGTTTCCTGCAGGCGTGGCAGGATGCTGGACTTGTTCTATCAACCACAAGTAACGAGGCCTGTAAAATGTATGATGCTACACTCACTCAGGTGGGAATAATTAGGAGTTTACTGGATAAGTTAATAAGCATAATAATGTATTATTTATTCTAATTTCTTACCCTCTACGGATGCTTGCTGCAGTTGTTTCCTATCTATCTATCTATCTATCTATCTATCTATCTATCTATCTATCCACTTTCTAACCCACCCCATTAGCCATATGGCTCCCTGGGTGGGTTACAATAAAACCATGTAATATAAAAACAAAGATCACAATTACAATAAAACATTAAAATAATAAACTAATACAAAATGCACCCACTTAACAGAACTAGTAATTTCATAAAATGCATACCCCATTGTTAAAATACCAATAAAAACAAGTTATCAATTAAAATACTGTGTATTGGGGAAGCAGGGATGAGCATAAGAAATACTTTGCGGAAGTGTATCCTTGTTAGTGTGCTGCAGTAAAAACAAGAGGTTTGTGGCACCTTAACGACTTAGCAGATTGATTGTGCCATAAGCTTCAGTGGGGCAGAGCCTACTTCAGGAAGTTGCCCTGTCATAGGACATTCACAAGATGACGTTTCCTGATCATAGGAACTAAAGCATGGTAAATAAGTGGGTATGGGATCTTAAACATATTGATCATGGCATTTTGCACAGGCTTATGTTTGAAAGTGAAGAATTGCCTTACTTTTCTTTTCTGCAGTTAGAATGCAGTAGTAATTTTGTGTCTGAGAGCCATAAATATGCTAATCCATCTAAAATGTCTTTATAAAGGCAACTCAGAGAGCAGAGAATTGGACTAACTTGTCAAAGTGATTGAAGAAACAGATTCAAAGCCATCTAACAATCCCAAATGTAGCAATGACACAAAGAAAATGACTTAAAACATTCCTTTGGATTACCATGTTGGGAAAAAGTTGAAATTGCAGAGGAAAGTTGAAATGCAGAGGAACTTGCTTTGGTTTCTTAATTACTGTAGCTATTTTCTTGTTACAGTATGTGACTTGGAAAAATGATAAGAGTCTAGGAGGAATAGAAGGAACTCTCTCAAAATTACAAGCGGCCGATCCTAGCTTTTGTAAGTAACAATTTAAGGCTGTGATCCTATACACACTTGATCTAAGGCACTTGAGATCAAGCCTTGCTTAATTTAGTGGGACTTGCTTTTGAACAAATCTATGTATGATTGTACTATAAGTATTCAACCTTTTTATACACTTACCTGGTAATAAAATCCAAAGACCTTCATGGGATGCATAGGATTGTGCTGTAAATGACTTTCCCACCCTCTTTCCCAGTCTGAGCCCTTCCAGATGTTTTGGCCAACAACTCTTACATAGCTCCAGTTTAACATGGCATTTTTGTTGTCATTTTTGGCAATATTTCTGTCTTTTACAAGTATTTAAAATGATGCTTTTTTCTTTTAAGATTTTAGAATTTAAATGATTTAGGGTGCAAAAAAAGCTCTCTAAGTTCAGTGCTAGGGCATGAATTCAGAGCATGCTCCCTCCACCCTTGCAACTGGAGCAATTATTTCCTTACCATAGCTCTGAAGTAACAGACGTAATTTCAGAGCTGGTGCTGGGGGCAAAGAAGGGAGGAGCAAGGTTCCACCTGGGTATGAGGGATTCTGGGCAGTGCCTCCGTCCCTCCCACTTACTAGCAGGGCCATAAGTGCTTTCAGGGGTGAGGAAAGCACTCAGACGTACCTTGCCTCTGAGGTCCTCCTGTCCTCCAATGGATGTCTGTAATCCTCCCAAGTGCAGAAAGTTTCAGGCAGCCACTTTGGATGGTGATGTTATTCTTTGAAACCTTTTGAAATGCTTTTTATTTACTGATTTGATGTTAAAATTGTTCTCTGTAGATTGTCCTTGACAAAGAAGTCATAGTTCTGAAACACACTGTGTTCAGTGAAAACATTCTTCCCTGGCACCTTTTCCAGTGGCACCTTTGCAAATATGTCCTCTTTTTGCTTGTTGTACAACTCCCAACTTGGGTGTGCTGTGTTAATCTTTGTTAATTTGGCTATTCTAGCTGCTGCTGAGCATAGTGGCTATTGTTATACTCTTACCTTCTTAATTTTTTAAAGGGGCTCAGTTTGTAGTTCTCACATTTTGAATATATGATGGAACATATTTTGTTTATGGTTGTTGGTGCTGAATAGATTTTCTGGTCCCGTGTAACAAAATTTGACGAACTGCCTATTATATAATTTTTGTCTAAAGTTTTTGTTATTGATGTCTTTTGGCTTAATTTGCAGCAATGGGGCATGTGATTGCCAATGGTTTGGTCCTGATTGGAACTGGGAGTTCTGTGCGACTGGACAGGAAACTAGATGATGCAATAAGAAAAATGGTTGCAGTTTCACAGTCTCAACCATTGACTGAGCGGGAGAAGTTACATGTGTCCGCGATAGAGCTGTTTGCTAATGCGTAAGTCTTTGATTCGTAGGGAATGCCATTGAAAAACTCTTTGCCTTTTCCATAAAATCTAGCTCTCTAGAAATCTACAGAACAAGCAGCTTATAGGCATAATCATCCCTGTTGTAGAAGTTTCACATTAGCATCCTTGCTTCCCAGCCTCTCCCTTCTCTTTATAAGATTTTTGGTTTTGATTTTTCACTCAGAAATGTCTTGCTTTCCTTGCCAAACAATTATCTACCTTTGAGATAAGGCATAATGATTTTTAACTTTAGAAATAATAAAAACAGGAATTGTTTACATTGCTTCTGCTTTGCACTGCTTCCATACAGTGGCTCCTTTATGTAGTCACTGGGGTAGTTGTCATCATCTGTCTACAGCACTTCTAACTCCCATTTGTAGGCTTCCTAGTATCTGGAGGGAGCAAGAGTTTTCTTTCTCTCTTTCTATTACCATATGGTTTTTAAAATGAAGGCAGGCCGGCAGAGCTGGTAATGCCTTCCAGGTATATAGCGTATACATCAACCCAGTACTGGCTTAATAGACCTCAATTCTGCTTCTTGCCTCTGAGATTGAAGAAATGTTGAGCATCTGGCATGATGCCCTATGTGGCTGGTTTACTACATTTGGTTTTTATGGTCTAGTGCAGGCTTGAGTAAGCTAGTTGTGTTTTATTATATATTTGAAAATGTAATTGTAAATGATATGTAATTAATGATAGGTTTATTTTTAAGCAGCATGGTGTATATCTTTTGAGAAGCCATATGGATAAGAATGGGAAGCAGCCTTGCAAGCAAGCCTACAACAAGTTATTAACCTGTAAAAGCAACAACAGTATTTACTAGTCCTACCGCACATATGAGCTGTGTTTTAATAATCAGTTGCCCAAAATGAATATAATAGAATAATCCTTAGCAAAGTTTCTTTGCCTGGCCACTGGAAGGAAATTTTTCCAATGAGAGCTTGTTAACTAAGTGGATCAGTGTTACAAGTCTTGTATGGACATTAATCTGTGTGGGTTTCTCCTGTGTAGGCAGCTCCCTAGAGCATGTGAGGTGTGGGAACAGATTCTACAGAACCACCCAATGGACTTGCTAGCTCTAAAATTTGCACATGATACTTATTTTTACTTGGGACAGCAGACACAAATGAGGGACTCTGTTGCCCGAGTGTATCCTCACTGGACACCAGATATTCCTCTTAGCAGGTAAGTTCATTTTGCTTTTCTTGCCATCTCTGATTCCACTGTGTGCTGAAATCCAAGAACATCTGATAGAAATATTCAGTGAATCACATTCTAGTTTCTAACTGATTCTGCTGTCCATTGTAAACAGGTGTAAATGAGTGCAGGCCAATTTCTTTAGAAATGTTTACAGTAGAAGCTAAATTTCTTTCAGAATACTTGTGTGCATCCCCCATACAATTATTTCTGTCCAAATGAGTCCTGCAACAAAATGTTGCAGTGTGGAGTGCTCCTGTTTGCTGTTATTCAGCAAATGGCTGCTCTCAGCCATGCTCTCCCCCACAATGCTGCATTTCAAACCTCCTCTTGTCACCCTTTCAGTGCTCAATATGCTGTGTCCACTGAGCACAGGGAGGCATACACCCTTTTTTGTACTTCTGCAAATGTTGGGTTTCCTCTGTGTATTTGGCTATGGAAGGAGCAGCGCTTCAGAAATAGAGGGAACAAGTGAGACCTTCAAATGTGGAGCTCAGTCGATGTGGAGTTCATTTTTCCAGTGATTGCTACAATCTCCTTCCCTTAATTATGTTACGTTTCTCCCCTTTTCACTGAACTTGTACAGTCTTCAGTAGACTGTTTTCCTTTTTGCTTAGGACTTTTCCTAAATAGTTTGTTACCTCTACAAACCCTGTGATTCCCTTGAGTTCTGATGGTACTTTCCTCTTCTGTGTGCGTGATGCAGCTTTAGTTACATAAACATGAGCATTTTCACATCTAAAGATTGGTATTAGTGAATAAGATGATAAAATTGTAGATTGGGTCTGAGGCTGACACAAGGAGTTTGCTTGTCCACTAGGAGTTTAGTGTGGAGCCAGTATGTTCTGTTTAATCACATTTTATTGAGCATCCAAACTGTGGTATTGTATCATTAGCATTCTCCATTTTCCTTTTATCATAAAAGAGAAGGAAATTGTAATATCCACAGGTCTAGATAATTTCAGTCCTACTCTTCAATTTTTTGACAGAGTGGGATTCTGAAGTGGGTGATACATCACAGAAGAGAACCTACCAGAACTCAGCACTTTACCATTATAAACTTTGCAGGGACAGCTGATTATGATCCAATTTTGGGACCCTGATTCTGGAAAAAAATGCTAGAACTTCCCCATGAGTTGCTTCTCCACACATCCAGAGATCTGAACAGTAGCATTTTTATTTCAGTGCTTTGTTGTATGTTAGTTGTTACTATTACTGCATTGGTTTTAAATCCTTTTATCCATTTTTTCCACTTGCAAGGAATACAAGGTGGCTTATGTAGCTCTATTTTTATCCTCACAACAACAACCCTATGAGGGAGATTGGGCTGAGAGTGAATGGCTGGCTGAAAGCTCCCCAGTGAGCTTCATAGCTGAGTGGGGAGTAAAATCCACAACTCATGGGTCCTCAGTCCAACACTCTTGCCACTACACCACACATCATCTTTCTTGAATGCAAAAAGATGCAGCGATGTCAGCAAACAGGTCCAAGCTGAAGATCAGTCTTTATTATAATGTGAGCAGATTGCATTTGGAGCAATATATAGAGACATTGTTTGCCAATTGTTTACACACACGCACCCTCCAAAATTATAGAGGTTGCTTGCTTGGAAGCTGAGCAATCCATGTTGGTGTGAAGAGCACAAAACATCAGCATTGATCAGACTCTGGAGGGAATGTGGAGATACAGCCTGCTTGCCGTTAGGGCCAGCCACTGCTGACACCAAGAGAAAATAGAGTGGTACCTTGGCTCACAAACTTAATCCATTGTACGACTCTGGTCACGACCCAAATTGGCTGTGACCCAAGTCAATGTAAATAAGGTTAATTGGTTCTGTAACCATTTTTTTTATCACAAGAATTTGAAACAAAGTGACAACAAAGTAACAAAGAAAAACAAAGATTGCGGCCATCTCCCCCCCCATCATTCCCATCTTCCCTTCATGAGCGTGATCGCGATCGTCACCTGATGCAAAGTTTGCCACCTGAGGCTATTTTTTTCTGAAATTTCTGTTCACGATCTGATTTAGTCGTGAACTGAGGTTTTTGTGAGCCAAGGTACCACGGTACAGTGATGATGTGTTTCATGTAATTATTTTGTCTGTCCAACTCATGCACTTGTGAGATATTGATAGGCTGTGTGTGCTGCAGGTGCAAGGTTTCTGAAATGGGCTGTTACAAGAAATTAGCATTTTAGGATTATGGCATTGTTACACTTGTGCATAACATTATACATATATATTATAAAGTAATTTTAAAACCTACTGGTTCAGAATCAGAGTTAAGGTTATATCTTAGTGGCTCAAGTTCTACAAAAGCAGAAAACAGAACTGTTGAGGCTCATGCCTCAACAGATGTGTTCCATGATCAGTTACGATGTAAAATGCCATAGACTATGTGTGTTTACAGCTTTTTGGCACTAATGCAAATAGGGAAGATGGAGTGTCTTGGACCAGCACAGATGCCCCATGTTGTCCAGGCCTCTATTGCTTTATGAAGCAGCTAAACCTCAAAAGAAATTTGCATAGGTGTTGACAAGTGGTGATTTGTAGCTTGTAAGGAGGCACAGTTTTGAGGCTTAAAATGGCAGTAGCTTGTTTTTTGGTGATTCACCTTCACTTCACTAAAAGTCTTACTGTAACATATGTTAAAGGCACCATACCTTTGAAACATATGTTTGCCATTTTGCTGAAAATAGAAAGCTTTCAAAGAAGACACCTTTTATTTTGTAAATAATATCATGCTTAACACAGTCCCTCAGCTGTCATCATGTATGTCACATGATTTGTATTCCAAAACTTTTGTCTAGGCAGGAGTCCTACCAGTGACTCTCTTTGACACTGAAAGTTTTCACTTTTTTTGTTTAGCTACATAAAAGGCATGTACTCCTTTGGACTGATGGAAACCAATTTCTTTGATCGTGCTGAGAAGCTTGCCTATGAGGTAAAAAAATAAAGGCAGACAGTGCTGAAAAATGGTATTTTCAACTTGATTTTTGTATGGACGTGGTGAGTGAAAGAGGAAATTGGTGGCAAATTGGCCAATTCTGGCCTTTTAAGGCCTTTTCTTACCTCTTTCCTGACTTTCCTAATCTACACTACCAGGCAAGGAAGGAGTTGAGGAGCTGAACCCCCACCTCATTCCTCAGCTCCCTCCTGCTCTTCCCTTGATCCTCATCTGCTCACCTCACCACAGATTCTGAACAGTTTTCCTCATTCCAGAATTCCTTCTCCTGGCTCCTCACAGGGGTGTCCTAACCAGCATTTTTCCATTGGACAGCCTCCCCACCGTGTCATTCAACAGAGGAGCCAAGCCAATTGCTGGATAATGCTTTTTAAACAACATAAATTGTACAACTGCACAACAGCTAACAAGTACACATTTCTTCCTTCGACCTTTTTGCAAGGCTTTAGCTATTAATCCGACAGATGCATGGTCTGTGCACACTTTGGCTCATGTGCATGAAATGAAGGCAGATGTGAAGAGGGGGCTGGCATTTATGAAGCAAACTGAAAACAACTGGAAGGTAAATGTCCTCTTACTTAGCTCTGGCTTGGTTGGTGCGTATTATCACACACTGGGAGGCCTGTTTCAGTGCACTCTCTTTCACATGCTAGGGTATATATCAGTATCTTTCCATCAGCAGAAGCTATACTTGGATTGCCTTGCATGTCTGAGTTCAAGTGGGCAGCAGTGGTTATGTTCTTGCTGTGGAATTTTTTATGTAGGCTGCTAAGCCAAGACTGTTCAGTTAATGGCTTTTGGAAGCATGGCCAAGCACTTTCTGTTTGGAGGTTTCTGGGACAACTTAAGATTTTACTTCCTTTTTCCATATTCAGGGTTTTTGCTGCAATTTTGATAATTTCTTGATTGAAACTGGGCTGTTGTTTGTGTTGAGATTCTCATTGGATTTTTGGCATGGAAGTTTGTACTATGAAATAAGTAACACAGAACATTGTGGCATTTTGAAAACCTGTGCAGTATAACAGAAGGTAAGGTGTGAACTAGAAAATCCTTGGTTCAAATCTCACCACAGCCACATAGTTCCTGGATATATTAGGCAAATTGGTATTCTCTTAAGGCCAGCCTTCCCATGAGTAATATGGACATAGTAATACTTTCCCATTCTGCAAGGCAGTTGTAAGGATGAAAGTTTCATGTGGGACCCTTGGGAACATGAGGCATGTTGGGAGTTACATCAGAAATATGAGAGGGCCAGATTCAGTACAGGACATCCCTGGACTTTCCCTAATACAGACCTTTTTCTAGCAGCCCCAAACATTTGCTTCTAGGTAACCCTTAAGCTACTTCCATTGTAAAAGGGAGAGATTCTAGTTTACAGTAATTGTTCTTTCATCCATTCTAGGATAGTGACATGCTTTCCTGCCATAATTACTGGCACTGGGCTTTGTATCTTATTGAAAAGGTATGTGGCTGTGTCTTCAGCTCTGTCTTGTGTCTGAGCAAATCTATTCAGCATGGTTCATTGACTTGCCATCCTTTCAGTATTGCTATACCCTTCCCTTTCAGTTGGTTGTCTCAGCTGCATTTAATACCTTCATTCTCACTCTCACAATTCATCATGCAGCAGAGGCCACTGACCCTTCTCTTCATTGTGCATACATGAGTGCTTGCTTTTCTGCATGCTTGGGAACAAGGGCAGTCCTCTGAGCTGAGGCGTAGCACTTTTATACTCCCAGCAAAGCTGAGCTGAAGGCAATTGAAACAAAAGCAAAAATCAAATCACCAGTGCAGGACCATGATGAAGAATATGGTTAAGTAACTGGGTAGATCCAGATAGTAATCCATGGCTGGCATCTCAAAGTTAATTTCTGGTTGCAATCTACTTGAGGTTCACAAACATACATAGGGCAGCACGGCTAGCAGGGGAATGGCAGGAATGGCAGGATGCTTTTCTGTGTAAACATGAATAGGACTTTGCCCTCACTGTTGTGCTGCAAAAGCTGCTGTCTTCAAACAATAATGTACTGCCTGCTCTTGCAATGGAGATGGACATAGCAGGGGCGGATTGTAGAATACAGTGCTCCGATAACTGCCATACAGGATCAGCAGTTCAATTCTGTTCCCAGTGCATTGCAGAAAAACAGTGTTTCAGCACTTTCCTACATGGAAAGGACTTGTGTTTAAGTGAAATAGTAATCATTAGCTTATGAAACAAGTAATGCATACCTGATTTTCCTTTGCAGCAAGGCAAATGTTGGCTTGTGTGGGTGCTGTGCTGCATTCTTGGTGTCATGCAGGTTCAGTCCTTGTAACTGAATTCTGCAAGCTTTTCCTAAGGAGTATTGTGGGTGGTGACGTGCCATTTGAATCTCAGAGTATGGGAATTCATAATCTGAGGAATCAGAAGAAGCAATTGTCTGAGTCAAGCCACAGTCCCTGATGTTTATTCTTACCTAATCTGTAATTAACAGGATTTTTTTCCCTTTTGTAGGGTGACTATGAGACTGCTTTGACCATTTATGACACTCATGTAAGTGTGACCACTTTTCTTGCTGGGAAAATAAAAAAAGTCTGCATTCTCAATTTGGTTCATTTCCTACTAATTTTTTTAAAAATTATGCAAGAAAACCTGGATTCTGTAGCTTATATAAGCTACGCAAATATAGCATCTTGGCATGATTTATTTGGCCAAATCGATTCTGTGATGTTTACCATTTTTCATATTCTAGTTTTGCCTAGTCATGGATGAATGACTAGGGCAGGGGTTGGAAATCTTTCAGAGCTGGTATCTTCAAGGTGTGCCAGGCTGCAGCTTCCTGGACTTACAGTGCCTTGCTGTGCTAGCCTTAAATTACTCTCAGCTTGTATGATTTATGCAGCACAATCCCAGGAGAGTTTACTCAGAAGTGCAACTGAGTTCAATTGGACTTACTTCCCTGTAAGTGCTTGTAGGTTTGCAGCCTCATGTTTACTTTTAAAACCTTTGCCAAACACAACATTACATAGACAGACTTAATAATCCAGATATTTTGTTACAGAACTTTGACTATTTTAAGATGGGTTTAATTCAGCATATAATGGCTTAAACCTATTTTTAGCCCATCTTTGCCACCCTGACTGAGATGATGAAAGACTTGGGTGGGGTAGCTCATAAACACGTATTATCAGAGTTTCTGATAGATGAAAAAATTTCCTCTTGATTTCCCTGCCCAAATTAAATGTGGAAGCACTCTTCATTGTTACATTTAAAAGGTTTACTTTAGAAGTGTGCAAGAGAAGAAAAATCCCTTACATTTACAGATCTGGACATGCCTCTTGATTGGAAGCAAGCAAGCCCCGAGTAGCAACATTTGAAAACAAAACTGGCAAGTTTCTTCGGTGGGTTGTCAGGATTGTGCTGTGCAACTCCGTGGAGGGAATGCTAGAGGGATCTAGCATTTAACAATTATAAAATCTTCAGAGGCTGGCTGGGAGTATTCAGGGGCACGGCAGGCATCCTGCCCCATGCTTTGGGCTCACAGGAGACTTTCATTGTGTGATGCAGTTCTCACATCATACTAGAAATTTTCTCAGCTGCATTAGTGTACCTGGCCCACAATGCTATTGAGCTGGCCAGTCAAAGAGCACCTATGCAAAAATGGCTTAGAAAGGCATGTTGTTGTCACACCCATGATCAATGGCCTTGAATGTCCTAGAAGAGGGGTTTCCAACCTGGGGTGCCTGCATCCACAGGGGGTACGAGATGGCATTTCAGGGGGTGTGACTAAAGGGAAGGCTATGTTGCAGTTCACGAAAAACTATCCCAGTAACAACATTATTTATTATTACAGTGGTACCTCTGCTCATGAACACTTTGGTTCACGACCAAATAGGGTCACGAACTAAAATTTAATAAAAATTTTAACTCAGGTTGCAAACTCCGCATTGGGTGGTGACCATGATCGCAGCTGTCTCCCCACCTCTCTGAGTGGGGAGACGGCCACGATCATGCTGGGGGCGGCGGGGAGATGGCCAAGATCGCGTCTGTCTTTCCTGCACGAGCATGCCCGTGATTGCGCCCCTCTTTCCTGCAGGAGTGCAACTGCGATCTCAGCCATCTCTCCCCCAGCAAGATCGCACCTGTCTCCCCCCCCCCGAGTGCACCCGTGTTCACGCCTGTCTCTCCCCCAACACGTTGGGATGATGGGCTCCATCGTGGTCGTGCTGTGGGGGTGCGGAGATATGGCTGCACTCGTGCTGAAGGTTGAGGGGGAGATGGCTATGATCTTTGTTGTTCGTTGTCACTTTGCTTCACATTTTTCTGATTAAAAAAATAGTTACAGAATAGATTAACCTTATTTTACATTGAACCTTATGGGGAAATTTAACTTGGGTCACGACCATTTTGGGTCACAACCAGAGTCCTGGAACAGATTAAGTTCGTGAGCCAAGGTACCACTGTATTTTGTTTGCATTTGGATTCAGTTCTCTTTTGTCAATCAAGACAAAATCTAGGAATCTCCTGGATCCACATGCAGACTTGTGGATCTCAATCTCTTGCTGAGATTGAGATCCACATTTCCACATTTTGACAAAATCATGAATGAGAAGCAGGAACAAGTAAATGAATTTTATACTCACAATTGGGATTGATTTTACTGTTTGCAATTTTTTCTAATTGCTCATTTTATATCTGAATTTTGTGCACTGAGTTAAAAGCTTATTTTTCTGAGTTCAGTTTGTTCACCCACAGTAGTATGTGTGCTTAAATTTGTGGTTCAAAAATTAGAAATTTGACTTTTCATTTTCAAATGGGATATTACCTTTGTAGTGGGTGCAGACATAAATCAAACATTTTCTAGGGATGTGGACCATAGCAAAGGTTGGGAGCCACTGTTCTAGAAGCAATTTTCCTATTGTTCTGAAACTGTGGCATAGAAAACAGCTTCTGCTCTTAATCTTGCTTTTCCTTTTTTCGTATTTCATTCTGGATCTTAAGCTTTTCACAGTCTGTATCAGTCTTACAGCATAGTCTTTAAAAAAAATTGCATGCAATAATCAGCAAAGAAGCTCCTTATGATCAAGTTTTTAATCCAAAGAAATGCTCTCACTCTACCAAGCAAGCATTCTAATCTTTTTTAAAGAAAAAATTCGCCTTCTTGAATTCAAGTGAAGGAGAAAGAGCAATAGTATGTGTAGGTTATAGGAAAGGGCCCAAACTGTCTTTATTTTAATGGTGCTCTTGGGTTTAGATTCTTCTGAAGAAATTGTAAACACTGATACTGTGTATAATGGCTTGATGTTCTCTCTCCCTCTGGACTCTTTTCCTCAGTCTAAGTTGCAAATGCTTTGCGGTTTACAGATTGCATCCAGGTGCCAGCTGAGTGGGACCATGCTAGATGTTGTTGACAATTCCTCCATGCTGTATCGACTTCAGCTAGAAGGTAAAAAAAGGCTTTCTCTTTATGTGGAATGGAGGTGTCATTGCAAAGATGCCAGCCATGTTTTGATCTCAGGCAGTAACCCTCCTCTTTTCACCACAGTAATTATAGAGACTCTTGATGGAGTCTCTTGATGGAGTAAAAAGCCTTGGGAAGAGAATTGTTTTGCTAAAGCAGGCATAGGGCACAAGCAGCCCATGGGCCACATGTGGCCCCTACTGCCCCTGCCACTGTCATGCCATGGGAATGGATGGCCACAAAAAATAAGAAAATATAATAAAAAACACTGATTGGTTGGTATTATTATTTGCTACCAGTGCTGAATTTGTGATAATTGCTTGCCCAGGGACCTAGGGGAGTGAAAAGGGGCCCCAGATATCTCAGAATTGCCCAGCCTGTGCTAAAAGTATGACTCAAAAACTGTGGGTCAGATGACTCCATGACAACAATGCACGCGTAAAGGTTGTGGAGAGACTGCAAATGAGCTTCAGGCTTATATGAATCCCTCTCAGTCAACTGGGTAGGAGGTAGTGGGGTGGGCACAGAGATTGCCCTCCTCTTTTAGGTCAAAAGGCCAGACCAGTCTTACTGTATCCTGAGGAAGCAGCAGAAAATTCTCCCCAGGTTGGCTCTGCTTTCTGATGGAAAAACAACATTGTCTCTGAGGATTACTAGATAAGAATGACACTGAGGTAGCCAAGAGTTTTATTTGACTGAAACATAAGAAATCCAGTGCTCTGTTCCCAGTGGACAACAGGATACCTATGGAAAGCCCCTAACTAGGGCACAGGGACAGTGCACCCTCCCACTGCTGTTTCCCAGCAACTCATGGTCAAAGGTATGTTGCCTGAGGCTGGAGGCCACATAGATTTCTTGATTCCCTCTTTAAAGCCAGTCCTGCTGTCTGGGTTCTGGGTTCTGGCCTGAATGCATTAAAGTGAAGAAGGACAGATGGACGGAGGGAGGGAGGGAGGGAGGGAAGATGAGCCACCCTGCTAATACAACTGGTATATAGCGTAGCAAACTACTTCTTTCTTGGCTAATTTAATACATTGTCCCACCCCATTGCTTATGCACTTTTGTTCTGATGGTCTGGGTACTCACACCACTAGATCAGCTTCAAGGAAGCAGGAAGTGGAAGAATGGTCAAGACAGGCATCTTTATAATGGTTTAAATGTTCATATATTAACTTAGATGTTATATTTCATATAAAATCACTATGTAGTTAATAGATTCGCAACCAAGTGTTATGTATGTTCACCCCAAAAAAGGTCCCCACTGTGTTAACTGAGTTTGCTGTGGGAGACTCCATATAAGAGATTGTAGCCCAGGAAGCCTCTGCCTTTCTTTTTGAAAACCAGATTGGTTGTTTGACATATGTGCAACTTTGCTCTTAGGTGTGAATGTGGGTGACAGGTGGAAACAAGTAAACCAGCTGACAAAGAAGCATGCCAAGGATCACATCCTGATCTTCAATGATGTTCACTTTCTGATGTCTTCATTAGGAGCCCAGGACCATAAAACAACTCAAGAACTCTTAGCAACCCTCCAAGAACTGGCCCAGTAAGCAGAAAATGTTAATATTGCACGAGAGTACTGGGGATAGGCAACCTGCTGCCCTCAGATGTTTTCAACTTTAGCTTCCAGCAATGGCTGTGGATTATGGGAGTTGTAGTCCAAAAGTCTGTAGTCCCAGGTTGCCTGCAGGGCTGGAGCTAGTCTAAACCCTGCCCTCCCATAAGCGATTGCTTCTGCGTGCTTCAGGACTGCCCTGCCAAAGGCTGTTTCCAAAGAGGATTGGTCCCTGAAGACTGTAGAAAATCCTATAACATAGCAAGATTAGCAGGGTCAGTAAGTACTGAAAGACAGAGGATTACTTTCTGAGGTGAGCCAGCCAAGCTGGTATCCACTTTTCTCCATATGACATGGAGCCAAACAGTATTTCAGCTGTACCACCAAGGGTGCATTCAGCAGCACTTCATCTAATGTAATATTTGCCATCCTCTGTAACAGTCATCTCACAGTGGAGCATGACCAACCTGAGTTCTCAACTGGAGCTTGACACTATGGACTTTGTTCTCAGTAATCCTGGGAATGGGCAAAGTTCCTCAGCATCCCACGTCAAGCCTTAACGTGTTGACAGCACCAAACATGCACAAAGTGTTCACTGAGTGTTACGCTGGCAAACAGCGTAAGTGTTCAGCAGTTGAAAAGGAGGTTGAAACCAATGCAGTTGGTGACTGCTTTTGTTAAACAGGTATTCTCTTTCCTTTCTTTGTTTGGCTTTTGCAGGGCTACAACAACTGCAGTGATGCATTGATTGCTCTTTGTTCATTGCCAAACAGTTTGGCTTACCAGTTGTACAACTAGATGTTTTCACTTCCCTTTCTCTGCTGTAGGGTGCCCGATGAAGACCATGAGCTGAACCTTGTCCCAGAACTGGGGCTGCCTCTTTTGCAATCATTTGTTGAATTTGAGATGGGCAATTATGACAAGGCAGTGGAATTGCTGTATCCTGTTCGCTACAGACTTGTTGAAATAGGAGGGAGCAATGCTCAGGTGAAAAGGAAATTTGATTTTCAAGCACATTTTGGTAGCTCTATCCTGTTCCATGTTTGAGTCTTGGAGAAATTTCATACATACCTGAAAAACAGAGGCTGGAAAGCAGCCCATCTCATGCAGACAGGGGTGCTGAAATGAATTCCATTTGCAGGGGAAAAGTCCTTTTCCTAGCTGCTGGAAAGAGCTTGGAGCCAGGGCGCCCACACTCCTCTCCTCTGCAGTCAGCTGCTAGGAAACCCATCTGTTATTCCCCACCTTCTCCTCTGACTCAGGCCTCATGTCTGTATTCTGGGTTCTTGAGACCGCCTAGTAATATTTATTATTATGTTTTGCTTTTGAAGAAAAAGGGAATGTGTGGGACGCATTTTCAAGTTATGTTTTTCATGATACTGGATCACACTGAGGACCACGCCAATTGTTACTACTTAGCAGTTTGAGTATTTGAAACATTTCATGCTACCTGAGGCGATTAAATGAATTGGACGAGGCATGATCTGAACTGTAGAGTTTCTACTTCACAAATCACTCATTGCCAATGCATTATATCAAATGCAATAGTGTGGTGTCCTGGTTAGGGTGTTGGACTAAGCATCAGGAGATCTAGGTTTGAGTTTCCAATGAGCCCGAAAGTTCACTGAGTTATTTTGGGCCAGTCACAAAGTCCCAGCCTAAACTGCCTCTTAGAGTTGTTGTTATGAGCAGAAAATGGAGTGGAGGTGAATCCTGTAAGCTACCTTTGGTTCCCTGCAAGAGAAAGAAAGGTAGGGTATAAACCTTAATAATAGGTGGCAGTTATGCGTTTTAGTCCTAACCAGCAGATCCCTAGCTAGTGCTCTGTTCCTGTGGTCACCAAAACAGATGCTAGATTAGTAGCCAAGAAAAGCAAAGCAAACTGGTATTTTCTGCTTTCAGAGATGGTGAAATGTGCCTTCTGTGACCTTTTTAAAACTGTTTTTCTGGACAGAATCCCTGTGGAATTTGGACTGCAGTATTACTTTACTGTACCGTAATATTTAAAGAACTGACCAAGCAAAGAACAATAGATGTGGTTTATCGTTGTAATACAATACAGTGGTGAATATCACCAGTGCTTATGTTTAAATAGTTAGTGTCCTGAGGCTCCCTTGCCCTGTTATTACAATCCTGGAATTTAAGCTGTGTATTTAACTTTTTCCTCCAGAGAGATGTTTTTGCCCAGTTGCTGATTCATGCTGCTTTAAATTGTAAATCCAAAGCTAACCAGAAGCTTGCAAGGTAAGTTTTTTCTTCTTAGAAATATATGCTTGCCAGTAGTCAAAGAGGAACGAAGGAGCTTTCTCCCCAGTAGAGAGAGGTTTTACTGTCTGCTTGAAACTAAGGCCCAAAAGTCGTACCCTTGAAGGTTTGCTTTCAACTTATCTAGTGCCTAAGTTTCCTAGATAACCCCCACCCCTTATGAGGAACATGAAGCTTCTGCTTCACCAAGTTGCTTGTTAGAAGAGGCTAAACTAAACTGGAGGGATACAACCTTGTCCTCCTCAATCTGCTTGCAGATTTAGGATGCTGGAGCAGCATTTGGCAATAGGTGGATATAGCACTTGCAGGTTAAAACAGGAGGCCTCTGATTCAACCATACTTAATGGAATGGTCCTCAAGTAGGGGCTAGGAACTTTTACTTTTCATACCCACCGTACTCTTTCTCTACCCAGTCACCCACGTGAAAAAAAAAAAACTGAGCAAAAGGAACCATCTCCTGGGGCAGGGGTTGGGGAACAGAAGCTGTCACTGTGTACCGGGAAAGGCAGAAGAGGTGCATAAGCTACTGGGGGGGGGGGGGGGCTCAAGTCCCCACACATAGCTTGAGAGGAAGAGGAGCACGACTCCCTGCCTTGCTGCGGCGGGTGGAGGAGCCTGAGCCAGCTGCTGCTATGGGAGGTGAGCATGGGTTGGTGCAGCTGCCACCACTGCCCCCGTTGTCCTCTTCCCACATCCCAGCTGCCACCACCTGCTTTCTCCTCTCTGCCTGCATGAGTCTGGGGCATTGGTGGGAAGGCAGCCCAAGAGACTGCCTGTGCCACTGCTTCACTCTTGCGAAGGTCCCCATGTTTATGGGGGAAGTTTGGTTTGTCAGCCCAATATATGTTATTGACGGTCCAGGGCATGCTACTCGGCATCAAGCCTTCCTCCAATAAAGTTTTGGAGTTAACCCTGCCACCTGATAGGCCTGAAACAAGTGCTTAGGATGGAATGTAGCAGTCACTGTGAGCCATTTCAGACATTTCAGAAAAGCAGCAGAAGGGGGAACGATGAATGGTTATAATGTGTATATCTGCTGTGGAAAGATGCAGTGTTGAGGCATGTACTTTATTCTGCCCATATGACAGGGTCAGTCTTTACGTGCCACAGGACCATTGTGGGAAGAAATCACTGTAAAGTAGCTCCCATGTACCTTCTAAGGGCATGCTGCTCAGTACTGGATCTTAAGGAATTAATTTTGATGAAGAAGCCACCTCCTAGCACGTGCAGCATGCAGTCTTTTCATATTAAAACTGGAGGCACACTTCACTGCTAACCATAATTTCCCAGTTAACTCCCAGAACAGTGGACTGGCATGCACACAACTGTAGACTAGCCCAGTTAATATTGCTTCCTAACATACCTGCCACAGTCAAGACAGAATTCAAGAAGGGGAATACACTTTTAAGGTGATGACAACACTTTAGGAATTTCCCTGCAACTATCAGCATGGAATTTCACAGTGCAGCATGGAATTACACTGGAATGCCAGGCTAGCCTTTCTTCCTTGGGATAGTGTAATTACCTGTAGACTGATGGGAGTGGGGGTGGCCTGCACAGGACCTCCACTCTCTGGGGCATCAGATGCTGGATACATCCAACATAGCGCCTTGATTCAAGGCACACTTTGCTCTGAGGGTTTTCAGACAGCATGCTTGACTCCTCAGGATGGTGTTTATGAATAATTATGTGATATGATGGAATAAAGCAGCAGCCTCATGATGACTAGCATTTCGTAGGACATTTTATTGCACTCAGAAAGAGGCTGCTTTATGAGAATTCTCATGTTTTTCTTCTTTAGGTGTCTCCTTATTGAACGTGATGAACTGAGACCAAATTCCCCATTGACTGAACGTCTGATGCGAAAAACCACAACTCTTCATGCTTTGGGATAAACCTTACACTTTTATTGGTTGACAGGCTTGCAATATTCATTATAAATCAGCAATGTTTTCTTTTGTCAATAAGCCAATTGCATAATGGGTACTGAACTTTGCGTAAATACAAGATATCAGGCTTTCAGGAAATTAATGAGAGGGATTCAGTTTTGCTTCTGGACTTTCAGGAATCTGTAGTGTGTTCCCCCCTCCCTACTTTATTTCCATACTTATCCAATGGGGGAGCAGAGGGAACCCCCATGGTGCCCATGCTTGGTGCCCACTGCTTCCAGGGTCTCCATTCACTGGTAGCTGGGATTGCCTCGAAAGTGGAGACCTCTAGTCGCTGCAGTCTTTGTTTCCTTTGCATGCCACTGAGAGCAGTTGGCTTGTCTTTTGTAACTATCCATGGTAACCATTTTATTGGTTGTGCCCAGGACAAATTTCAAATGCGCCCATGAGCCTCAAAAGGTTGCTTAATCCTGACCTACTGGAATTTTCTTGTTCACATTTTTGCCATTCCAGAAATGGCCATGGTAATTGATAATGGGTGAATAGAGCTGGGCAGGGGTAAGTTGTGTAAACCTTAGTTTACACAATATGAAGAATCCATAGCTGCAATCCACTGAGAACTAATGTGCAAATCCATTTTAAATGAATGTGAATCAAGCAGTGTTGCAGACTTGCACTTTGTATGTCCTTGAAATGAATAGGCTGCAATTGATGGTTTGGGAAGTAAAGATCTATATTAAATTGTGACAGTCTCTCTCTGAAACTAAGTTAATAGTTGTATACACATACAAATTCTAGTAAAAGCTGTGCTTACATGTATGTGAATATGTGTGGTAGATGATCTCTATAATGTACAGATGTGTGCTTCTTTTCTTTGAATTCTGAACGTCGCCTGGATTGGTAAACCTTATGAGGAATTTCTTTGCAGCACTGCTACCATCTTTCCTGATACCACAATTCCAACAGAATCCTGTAAAACCTAAAAGTTGCTATAAAAGATGGGATGAGATAGACGCCAAGTTGAGCAGTAAAACAAATACTCTCTAAAGGAACCTACCTAACAACAGACCTCCTCTTTCTCTCCCAAGACTTTCTCTGATTAAGTCATACCTTAACTGCCCTTTCCCAGCTGACCTGTTCCATTTTACTAGAATCCCAGCTGACCTGAATTGAATTTATCTCTCTATGGCCCATCTTTCAATATTAAAAATGTTTGTCTCTCCCCATTCAGAAAGTAACTTATGGGGTCTATTTTTTCCAGAACTTTGACATCTATCTGTGCCTGATACAGAATGGGAGGGGGCTGGAGGGAAGGCTTAATTATTTACTACACCGCATGAATTATCTGGATGACTTTAACATAAAAGTGCAAATATATTTGAGTTACCACTGATCTGAGATTTGTTCCAGACAATGCAGAGACCCAATGAAATCAATGGCCAATGAGCTTTCTCCAAGAATGGCTTAAGAAACCCTCCAACCTCAGGGTTTCTAATTTTAGAGAGGTGTGGGTGGAGCTTTTCTGTTGTTAAACTAATTGAGAGTCAGAATCCTTGCCAGTCCACTGCAACTGTAGATCCTGATCTACCTTCCACCCGCCCTTATGCATGGCAGAGAAGGGAGATTCTAAGGACTACATCTGGAGCAGTTACCCACTTGCTGTACATTAAAGGAGCTGGATGCAACACATCCTGAGTAACTTATGTGAGTTTAAGGTGTTTCTGTGAAACAAATGCAATTAATAAGACTTTAAAATCCTAATATGCTGAAAGAATTGTTGGTTAGCAATCCAGTAGGATTTGGACAAGAGCTGCCTTCTGCATTTTAAAAAATTGCTACATGAATGGTGTTACAATCAGTGTGTGGAATGTTTTCTCTTGCCAAGGCACAGCATTTTTCCTTGTGTGTACTGGAAAAGAAAAACTGCTATGCGCTTTTCCTGAAAGGCTGGCAAAATGAACAGATAAAATGAGTCTCAATTCCATACAAAGGGGGCTGCATATAACTACAAAACACACATTATGTAAACCTAGAGAAAGCATGGTATCTTGTGGATCAACTTCTGTTACATCATTTATTAAAGGTATCGGAACATTTCTCAGTCACTGAGACAGTCCAGTGGACTATTTCCTTATGTACCTGAGCAAAAATGAATGACTAGATCTATTATTCGGTAGTACCTCTCAATCACAGGGACAAGTTAAAAAGGGTATCTTCCAAGATACTTTCTGTACCAGCCAGCACCTTATGGAGCCTTCTCACTTCTCATTTGTGGGGTGGGAATCACTGCACTGTGATGCTTTCCTGTGCCATTTGGATAACATGGCACTATTAAAGCCATCAACGATTCCCAATGAACAGACTACTAAAACTACAAATGGTTAGCAGACATGGAAGGAAAAAGTGATAGGAATGGTTAACCAACCGAAGCTTTCAGTGCCTTTGCCCTGGAAACACTCTTAGGATAAAATCCTATGGTTCCTGGAGAGTACTGCCTCAGACTCTTTCAACTTTCTATTCCACCCCCTCCCACTAAAAAAAGGATGGATTTTAAGCTGAAATTTGGACAAAATTAAGACAACATGCTTAAATTTTTCAGTTTGTTTAATTATATCTCTAAAACAAACAGGAGACTCACCCACCATCTTGTAATCCACTACCCACAGCATGAGAAAAGCCAAAAAATGAACAGAATATTTGCATTTCTCAGAGATATAACCAGGAGAGAGTAATTTTTTTAAGAACATTGAAAGCCAAGTATAGTTGTCATGTATTCAATGATCATCACTTACTGAAATTAACTTGAGTGTCTCGGGGCAAGTTTTATGCCCAAAACCTTTACCTCTGATAATTAAATACTAACTGCCTTACTACTAACAACAGTAAGACATACAAATTATATTGTTTAGCTGAAACAAACTGAAAGCTTATGTCATATCTGACACTTGATTAATTTTCGCAGGATATGTGTGGCCAATAATAGAGATCATTGCAATTGGCCAAGTGTTATGCATGAACGTTAACTGTCCCAGAGTGAACAGGAATATCAAAAGATACAACTATTCAAACATTCCTGGTACAATGACAATATCCGTCTAGCAGGGCAGAAAAATGTACATATGTATCAGTATGCCCTACCTCACTGTATGGATTAATACCCATCCTTAAAAAAATCGCAATACATTCAAGGGACTCTTATTTTGCCCCTTACAAAATCACTAAGATATATAATAAAGGAAATGCTGCAAGTTTCACAGCTTTGCCTACAACAAAGGTATTGTCATTTTTCCTACAGAAGTAACTGATAAAGTATGAGTCCGATCTTCAACAACAGTGATTCAACATTTCTTATTCATCTGAAGGTTTATATTGCTTCCCCCAAATCTGATTATTTAAAAAGACTTGAGCATGTAAATTAGCAATCCCAGAAACAAAACTGGCAAAACAGACATGCTATGGGCACATCTTGAGAAGGCATTTGTGCTACAGAAAATCAAAGGGAGAAGAATAGAAGGCCACGTATGACGTACAGGCATCTTTCCAGAGGGCTGCCGTAAGTGGCAGACAATCTGATGGTACATAACAGCAACACACTGCAACAACAAGGTGTTAAGCATTGTCTACGCCAGAACACATTTCTTGTCCTCTTCATAATATATCAAATATGCAGGATAAATCTGATGCTTCTCAAAAATGATGTAGATGGATGCATCCATCAGATTATCCACACAGCTGTCATAACACCTGGTCGGATCAGTTGACTTTGCTGGGGGACGACTGTAAGTTGAATGCCCTTTAGCAGAATCACCAACCAGAACTTGAGCCACGAACAGAACAAACTCCTTTGAATTCGCTTTATGTTGACAGTAGTTGTGCGAATACTGTGCATCTCTGGCAAAGTAGCTCCCTAGAAAGATTGGGGGGGGGGGTGGATAGGGAGTTAATTAATGTGCTGGCTCTCATAGACAAAAGGTAGGAAACTTTAACTCTCTTGATGGAATGAGCTGTAGGCTAACAACAGAGGCCATACTAGTTATGGATAATGGGAGCTGGAATCTAATAGCATCTGGAAGGCCAAATGTTCCCCATCCCTGATACAGAGTGAAGTACAGAATGCGCTCCAGACAGTAGAGCCCCAACAAGCATCTTCTGAATAAAAACAGGCAACTAGAAAATTCCCCCCCAAATTTGAAGAAGTACTTTCTTAAAGGCAGTGCTAGTAACCCCCAGATAGATTAGGGGGGGGGGGGTACTAGAAATAGCCAGTGTTGCTGTGCAGCTCCAATGAGATAGCACATGTACAGCACCCTAAAGTTTTTGATGTGCAATGGTGCTCTGGAGTACAAAAATTTCAGGACTTTCTTTCAGACCTTTTTGTCCATATATTTAAAATCTGTATTGTGTATTCTAAATAAACACCTGCAGGAATATTTACAACGGATGCTCCTTATAATGCAAAGGGACATGAAAAGGCAGAAAAGCAGGAGTTTATCCAAAATCTGACTGTATCAATCAGAGCTTAAACATGGAATATGACTTCTATGACTTCACAGCATAAAAGCTGAGAAGAACACAGCCATTTGTTTACTGTTCATTTTCCAAATCTTGCTTGGATAATGTGATAAACTATTAACTGATTTATTCAACTAATAACTGCCCACATTTTCACTTTGGAATCTGATTATTCCCATCTTTCTAATGTTCTTTCAATAACATAATTTCAGTTAATTTCCCAAGGTAAAAAACCTCACAACAATCTTGTAGCTATTTATGTTCATCAAACAGTCAGCATTTTCTAATTCACTTTTTTTGGCAATTTGCAGACTGAGATTCTACAATAGGGATCAAGTTTCATGAATATGAAAAGAAGTAGAATGAGTGAAGTTAGTATTCACATCACACCTCGTTGAAGAAAGACAGGTTTCCTTACCTGTAACTGTCATTCTTCGAGTAGTCATTTGTGTATTCACACATATGGCTTCTTTGCGCATGCATGGAGCAGTTTTTCGGGAAGATTCAAAAGCTGACTAATTAGTATTTGGAGAGAGCCCAGCCCCCTATGCAGCTAGCATGAGGGCGGGGCTCCAGCCAAGACCTCAGTTCAAAGCTGAGACCCCCATCATCACCGCATGAATAACGCAGAATAACGCATGTGTCCAAGAGAAACACCAGAGGGGATGGTGGGTGGATATGCGTGAATACACAGATGACCACTTGAAGAACAACAGTTACAGGTAAGGAAACCTGTCTTTATTCTTCGTGGTCTCTGTGTATCACACATATGGGCGACTGGCAAGCTTACCTCGAGGAGGAGGGTGGTGTGGCTCAGTGCAGCAGAGCAGAGAGGACGGATCTGCCAAAGGGACAGTCCTCTCTTGACCTGACATCAAGGTGGCAGTGTTTAAAAAGGTCAACGGATTAGACCATGTGGCCACCTTACAGGGGTCAATCAAGGGCACTCCAGCATAGAGTGCAATAGAGGTGGATGTGGCTCTACTCGAGTGAGTGAGCCTTGACAGGTCCAGAACATTGAAGGTCAGAGAGATCATAGGCCAGACGAATGGCATGGATGATCCACCTTAAGGCTATATCGGGTGTCCTCTGTGTGGCTCACCATAAAGGATGAACAGCCTTTGAGTCTGTCTTAGGGATTGGGTTCTTGATGTATAAAAGGCAAGAGCCCTTCTGACATCAAGGGAATGCAATGCAGTCTCTAAGGTGGAAGATGTACTCTGGAAGAACGAGGGCAGGATTATTGGCTCATTCACATGATAATATGACACTACCTTAGGCAGGAAGGTAGGATTAGGCCGGAGGACGACTTTGTCTTTATGAAAGACCATGTATGGGGTATCAATCCGGAGGGCTGCCAGTTCTGTTGCTTGATGGGCAGAGGTGACGGCTACGAGGAAGGCTGTTTTCCACGACAGGAGATGGAGATCACATGAGTGCATAGGCTTGAAGGGAGACTTGGTAAGTGCGTGGAGGACAACAGACAGGCTCCATGATGGAGGTGGTTGTCTGAGGGGAGGAGTTAAATTCCAGATCCTTTTGAGAAATTTGTATATGAGGGGATGAGAGAAAGCTGTTCACCCCTGAACTGGATTGTGGAAAGCCAATATGGTAGCCACGTAGACCTTAATCAACGAATAGGAGAGGCCTCTTTTGTATAAGGAGTTCAAAAATGAGAGGATTTCAACTAGAGAGGCTGTGGCTGGAGCAAAGTTATGCTGGTTTGCAAAGGCCTGAAAGGTTACCCATTTTGCATTGTAAGACTTGCAAGTGGACAGTTTAAGCGATGCATCTAGCACAAACTGGAGATCAGAAGGAACTAAGTCTGACGAATCCTCCATGCTGTGAGATAAAGTGTTGATAGGTTGGGATGGAGAGTTCTGTCATGACCTTGGGTGAGCAAATTGTCCCAACTGGGTGAGCAAATTGTTCCAAGTAGATGACAGAATGTCTGTTTGGACAGGTCAAGTAGGAGAGGAAACCAGTGTTGACTGGGCCACAAAGGAGCAATGAGAAGCACATTCCTACGATTTTGCAAGATCTTTGTCAAGACCTTCAGAATCAGCGGGAAGGGGGGAAATAGGTAAAACAGATTCCCACTCCAGGATAGGAGAAAGGCATCTTCCAGAGAGTGCCTGCTGAGACCAGATCCCGAGCAATACTGGGGGCAGACTCTGTTGTGTTTGGTAGTGAACAAGTCTATCTGGGGTATGCCCCAATGGATCCATAAAGTTTGGAGGACCGCAGGATTCAGTTCCCACTCATGGCATGTGGCGAAACTCCTGCTCAAGAGGTCTGCTACAACACTGGTTTTGCCTGCTACATGTAGAGCAGCTCACTTGGCTATACACCAGAGCCATATAGTTATGGCAAGGTGTGCTAGGCTGTTTGATCTGGTTACCTCTTGTCTGCTTATGTATGCCACCACTGTAGTATTGTCCATCAGACTCTGATGTGACGATCTCAAACGTGGTTTTGGAAGGCAACCAAAGCTTTCTTGATTGCCAGGAGCACAAGGAAATTGATATGGTGACAGCTTTCTGTGGGACTCCACCTGGACTGGATGGTGGCTTGTCCACAATGAGCACCCCAACCAAGGAGGGAGGCATCTGTTACAATACTCACTTGAGGATCCTGAGAGGAGAAGGGAGTGAGCTACAATAAGCCAGTCATCGAGGTAGGGGTATACATGAACACCTTGGAGGCGCAGATCACTGACATGCATTTGGTAAATAATCTGGGTGCAGCTGCTAGCCCAAAGGGGAGAACAGTAAATTGGAAATGTTCATTGTTTATCTGGAATTGGAGGAAGTATCTATAGGATTCTTCAATCGTAATATGAAAATAAGCATCCTTCAAGTCAATGGACATGAACCATGCACCTTCAGAGCAAGGGGAGGATGGTCTAGAGAGATACCATCCTGAAACGTTTGGGTCGAATATACTTATTCAGAGAACGGAGATCCATGTGAGGACAAAGACCCCTGTCTTTCTTCGGTACTGTGAAATACCTGGAATAGAATCCAGGATTTTTTGATGGTACAAGTTCAATAGCTCCTTTATAAAACAGGGAGGCAATGTCCTGTAATAGAGGTGGTGATGGAGCTGTTCATTCTGGTACCACAGAGCAAGGAAGTGTAGTAAACTCGATATGGTATCCATGGGCAATGCCTGAAAGCACTCATGAGGCTGAGGTTATGGTAGCCCAGGTGTGGAGAAAGGGCTGGAGTTGATGGTTGAACATAGGAGAGCCAATGCGAGACATATGAAGGAGTCACAGATGCCTCCTGGAATTGTCTGGGCACCTCCAGGAAGATCGAACCTGTGAAAGGGGATCTTGGCATCCAGGCTAAGGGCCGTATGCTGTCTAGTAGTAGTGATGGCAGGGGTCTTAGGCTGGTAGGAAAATAGATGCCACTTATGTGAGGTATATTGCCTTTGGGGTATTGACTGATTGATCCCCATGCAGCGAGCAGTGTTCCTGGCCTTTTGAACTGAGTCCATTCAGTTTTCAGTGGTTTTGTGGAACAAGCCAGTGCTGTTAAATGGCATGTCTTCTATATGTGCTTTGGCCTCCCCTGACAGCCCAGAGGATCGGAGCCATGCGAAGTGATGGAGACCTATTGCTCCCGCCATATTGCAAGCGACACCCTCAGCTTGGTGTCGCACTGTGAGGATCTCTTGTCTGGCTAAGTGCATAGCCTCATTCTTGATTTTGTTTGCCAGGTCTTGGGCGTCCTTAGATAGTGAAGAGTATAGGGACACCATTCTATCCCAAAGCATGAGAATCTGGCCATGGTAGCTTGATAATTGGCCATTTATAAAGACAGGGCTGATGAGGAGTAAAAAGTGGTGACCAATGGTGTCAGGACGCCTACCTTCCTTGTCAGATGGGGTGGCATGCTCTCTCCTGGAGTGAGACTGGGTGCACTCTACAATGACAGAGTTTGGCCTAGGGTGATGAAACAGGAATTCAGCATTTCTTGAATGCAATATAAATTCTGGAGGCAGCACAGTGGCGGAGCCACAGATGCCGAGGACCTCCATTCATGATGGATCGCATCCAGCAGAGTTGGGAGGAGTGGTATGGTAACAGGTCCAGCAGACTCTGCATAGACAGCCTCAAAGACTGGGTCTTTAGTTCTCGAGGGTTTTTGTCTAGGATTAAGACCTAGACCATGGGCCATTCAAAGAACCTGGGATGCAAAGAATCCAGTATCCTCAGGTGGCCGGGACAGGTCTGAGAAGGTCATCATGAAACCTGGAGGAGCATCAGAATGCCAGTCTGGAGAAGATGCCATTGAGACCAAGGTATACTGCCCTTGTTCGGACAGGCCTTTGGTTCTATTGGTACGATGGCTGAGCAAGGAAGATGGAGGTTGCCTATCTGTGAACAGTAGAAAATTGGCAGGGTCTTGAGTCAGCTGTTGGAATGCACCGCGAAAGCTGGGACCAGGCAAGGGGTTATGTTCCGAACCTGATGGGCTCCAGTGGGACCCTTGTCTTGAGCTGATGGATCCCCAGCGTTCTACATAGAACTCGGAATCGAATTGAATTGAAAAATCGAAATCCCCTTGGCCCCTTGGGGGAGATCAATGTCTTTTATGCAGAGTCAGAGTCGGAGATCAAGAGCATCGTTTGGCTCTTTGTCTCTCAGGCTGGAGAAACACACTCAGTACCGAGGGTGAAGGCTTGGCTTGGCTTGGTTCTTTACCAGAAGCTGGGCTGACTGAGGAGGCTGAGCCGATGACTCCTGAATCTCTCTTTCGGACACCAAAGTGCCCCTTGGAGGTTGGAAGGGTTGTAGGGATTGTCCCTGGTTCCCCTGGCTTTGGGGTGGCACTGTGACTACAGCACACGGGAGGCTGCTAGGTACCAACAACTCAGAGTGCAAATGGGCGCTTTTTGTGCTTTCCTTCTCTTAAATAAGGGTAAGTGACTTTCAAGGCTTTGCTTTCTTTTCCAACTTCTTTTGTTTTGACACTTTGGGCATTTTCCCAGGTGGGGGAGGCAACAAGTCATCTGGGTTTTGAGCCGAAGCCGCAGAAGTAGATGGCTGAGGGTCTTTGGCATGCAAAGAGCAGCTCCAAAGTTCTGCCATTAAATGGTCAGGCTGGTACTTCCTTGCCTGCTTTGTAAAAGCTTGGCAGTGGTTACAAGACTCAACAACATGATACTCTCCCAGGCAAAACGAACTAAGGAAGTGGCTGTCGGTTGGTGGGAGCTTACTGCCGTATGAGGTACAGTTGCAGAAAGCAGCCTGAAGTGTCATTGCCTGCCGGCAAGGCACAACAAAAGCCCCCAGTGGCAAATGCCAAGGGCTACGAATACCTATCCTCCTCCTCCTCCATTTTGTGCTTAGAGCAATAGGGAGAAGGTATAGCGAAAAGGAAACCTGACCAGCAGCAGCTTTTATGTATAGCCCATGAGGTAAGTTGGAAAAGAACTTCCCGATGCACTCACAATGGCAGTCAAAGAAGAACTAAGGTCTTGGTGGGAGCCCCACACTCACGCTAGCTGCGTTGGGGGCTGGGCTCCTACCAAATACTAATTAGTCAGCTTTAGAATCTTCCTGAAAACTGCTCCATGCATGCCCAAAGAGCCCATATGTGTGATGCACAGAGACCACGAAGAATAGTGGAGTACAAAAAGTTTTTCTTCATGCCATGTCAGCAATAGCTTTTCAAATTTTAATCCTCTAGACTGCCAAACTGTCAAAAGTGGAAGCATTCCTTCATGAAATTTCTCATCTATTTAAACCAATTCCTTCCTTAATTGGATAGCATCTTCATTTGCATCACTCATATAAAATAAAATATTCACCAGGATAAGGTAAATTTATGCAAGACATGACTTTCTTCAAAGGGAATGTACCAAAATGGTTTTGATACAAAGAGCTTGCGAGTGCTTTGCTTTAACATTTTACCTTTCCCAAAGACAGTTCCATTGGTCCCACAAATTCTCCAGTCAAAGTTGTCATTGCAGATAGCTTCCAAGAAAGAATAATTAGTACCATGGAACAGGAGTTTCTCTTCAACGTTCTGTCCTCCTTTTTTCTTCTTCATCTGCTCTTTTTGCCTATTATGAAACAAACGTCTCTCACTCTCTGTTGAACTTAAGGTTAGCAATACTGTATCTCTTACACCTATTAGGATGATGTGCCTCATTTTATTTAATTCCTTTTTACATCTATATCCTGCATTTTCTTCTTGCAAGGCATCCAAAGTAGCTTACACAATCCATTTCATCCTTACAACCCTGTAAGGTAGTCTAGGCTGAGAGTCAGTGACAGACACTGCAAAGCACTTCCAATGAGCTTCATGGCCAAGTAGGGACCAGAACATGGATCTCCTCAATCCTAGTCCAACACTTTAACCACTATGCCCAAATAACACATTTGAGTGGCTATCCCTGATTTACCACCAGTTTTAAGCACTTGAGGAACAAGGAAGTTTTTTTTTTTAATCTTCGCGGTGACCAAAAAGTGGTGATGATTGGCACAAGAGAGTGGACAAGAAAGGTTCAAGACCTCTGACACTGACAGGAGGACCAAAAGGGAAGGAGCAGCAACCCACAGCGAGCTCAGTCATGTACACACCACAGTTGTTGCATGAACAACCAATCTATGACACTTATTTGCAGGGTGGGTTGTTGTGTCATGCAAACAGGTCCCATCATTCCTAAACACCAGCTCTACCATAGCCATCACTTGATTAGGAGGCTGGAGACAATAAAGAAGACAGGAAGGTGGCCAGAACACAGAAAGGAGAAAGGACAGAATCCAGCTGAATGTGGGCAAAAGCACATCTTCAGGCTTCTTCTGTGGTGGTGATGGGAATAAAGAAATGATAGTTCTTTAATAAATATTTATAGAATAAATATATATTTAACTTCTTAACATAGTTTTTTCAAGTTCTTGAATGAGACATGTAGGGATTTTCAGACATATGCTCCATCACACTGGCATTGCTATTATTTAGGAAAAGATTTAAAAGGGGTTTTTTGCTAGCTTCACACCAACAGAAAAAAATGCTTGAAAGGTGGGAAACACCACTTAAATGTGACTGATGAAGCAAATAATGAGCTACAAATATTGTGAGCCAACATTGTGCCCGCCTGGGATGCAGGACAACTGGTACCTAGTTCCTTTTCAGCCACAAAGCTCACTGGGTGGCTTTGAGCCATCAGCTGATTCTCGTGTATGTAGCAGGGTGATTGTGAGGCTTAAAAGGAGAGGGAGAGGAAGGGAATCATACAGGCCATACACCCCTGGAGGAAAATGCAGGATTCACATATGTCAAATAAATTTTGTTCTGGTAGAGGAAAGGCACACTCATAATCCTTATGAACCAGTTAATGAGATGCAGATGACAAAGACGGATACATGTTTATTGCCATATTTATGCATCTTTGTACTTGGATTGTATGCCGTGGGTGCTGGCAGCCAAACTGACTGGTGGGACAGAGGGCAGGTCAGCAGAAGCAATGCCAAGGAGTCAGGGGAGGTAGAACAGTCTTTGAATCCACAGCAATCAGAAAGTGATGCACCGAAAGAGGAAGCTGAGGTGCACAACATGTAAAGGGTATACAGAAATCACTCAGTCATACAAAAGATCTCCTTTGGACCCATGTTCTACTGCTTGTCAGGATCAGGGCTGGAATGACCCTGCAAAGTGCTTGCAGAACCAGGAACACCTGCAAGGAACATCTGTGGAGCAATTGTGCAGTGCAGAATTGCTGGAGGTCCTGAAGACCAGCATAAAAGGCTTCACTGCACTGCTGCTCCTCGCCACAGCAATGCAAGTAGTCTCCAGGACTCTAATGTGCTCCAGCCTGCTTCTGCTTGTTCCATTTGCTCCTGTCTTGCTCTTGTTTGATCTTGTGCACTCTAGTCTGCCGTTGCCCTGCTCCTGCAAGTTCTTGCTTGCACCAGTTGTTCCTGCCCTGCTCCAGCCCCCTCTTGTCCAGACCACCTTTGCATGACTGCTTCCCTGGCATCAGACCACTGGACTGTTTCTGGACTGTGTTCTCTCTTTCACTTGTGTATAATATTGGACTGCCTGCTACCCTGACCCTGGACTGCTGACCACACTACCAGCCTCAAGCCCTACTAAGTTGTAGGACCTGGCTTCACACCAGTACCCTGATCCTGCTGTTCTGCCTGTCCCAACTGTCACCCATGCCCCAGCCCTTACTCTGCTCCAACAACAACTCCCATTCCACTGAGGAGCAAGTGGCACTAAAATGAGTGGGAAGTGAGAATCCACACAGCCACAGTAAGAATGATGATCACAGAAATAAAGAAATATGTGAGCCGCACAGAAAAGCAGCATTTGGAGCACAGGAACGAATTCCAAAAGCATCCCAAAGCTTTGCCTTTGTTTATCCATCATAAAGCTTACACCAGAGCAAGCCTACTCAGAAGCAGCATAGTACACAATTCCAGATGATATATATACATTGTAAGGAGGACTGGATTGCTCAGGAGAAAGCATGGCAAGTTTTGCATGCATCCACAGCTATCCCTTTGCATGCAATTATAATGATTGTTATATCCTTTTAGAAGCCAGCAGAATCCCTTTGAACAGTAGATACCCCAAGTATCCACACCCACCCACACAAAATACACAGAGAACCCCCAAAAGCATGTATGCATGCACTCACGCACATGCACCCCTCCCTCCAAAGCATGCAAACACAGACCCACATGGAAAAGCAATTCTGGAACCCAGGAGAACCCTATAGCAAAAAGGGACACTGAAATATGCATTTTCACATGAGCATTTCTCCCCCCACAAATACCTCTCCATGCCCCCTGAGAAATCAAGCATATGCATGGATTAACTAAGGTCTGAGCATTCACAAACACCAGCTCCTGCTGACACATGCCTTCCTCTCCCTCCAAAGGCAAAAGAAAAATCCATATGGGTTGTTTCAAAAATGGATGGTGCTCCCTCTGCTGATCCTGTGTGCTGGCTGCTTTGTTCAGCCATGTGAATAATGGTTAGAACGTTGCCTTGCTCAGAGCATCCCCTTCCTTCCCAAGTGATGCTGCCATGCAGGACTGCCTCTGCGTTACTCACGGAGCCTCAGTGTGGTGCCATGTTTGTTGGACAATTATTCTTTCCATCTCCCACAATTACACACATGAAATCTTATTCAGCAGCTCTTCTGTATCTTGCTATCTCAGTGCTCGCTTGCTCTCATGCATGCACACACATACATGCACACTCACAACTTTGAGAGTTTTGTAACCATAAGAATTACATCTATGCTATTCTTCAAAAAGAAGATATGCTTCTTTTTGAAGAAAAGAAATGCTTCCCATGTGCATCTGCCAGTTCACTTGTGCAGGTATATGCCCATATGAGTGGATCAGTCAGTTCCTCAATCTACATGGTGGTTGCAGCTTCCTTTCTGTAGTGAAGGGTAAAGTCACTTTTTACATTACAGTGCAGGAAGATTTGCAGTTGTTCACATTCTCTTGCAGCTCTGTAGGGGTAGGTCTGCATTATTATACTCACTGCAGATGAGGAAACTGGCTGAGAGTGAGTGACTGGCTCATTTAATGCTGACTTGATGGTCTCACACCTGAGATCCAGGGATTTCCTGATCTCTAATTAAGTTTCTTAGGCTGCAGTCCTCATGTAATGCCATTAAACCTCCAAAATCAGAGGTTTACAGGTTCCCATACAGAGCAGAAGTAACTGCTACTTCCCCACACTCCCATCCTGCATTTTTGTTAGCTGAGCTTCTTCATCAACTGGGGCACCTCTTGAACAGGAAGAGATGGGAGAAACTTCAGGGTAAGATAATCTGGCCTTTCTAGTCTCCACGCCTCCTCCCAAATTTCCCTCTTTAACTTCCTCATAAAGTCACTTTCCTGATCTCAGAGATCAGCCAGCACACCTTGTTTCCAGATAATCTGAGGGGGCAGACAAGTGACAGGGCAGAGCTCATTTACTTAAATATTCATGTTTGTATCTTGCTTTTTTCCCTTTCAAGCAACTCAAGGCAATTAGCAGAATTCTCTTCCTCTCAATCTCATCCTCACAACAAGCCTGTGAGATAGGTTGGGTTGAGCATCTGTGCCTGGCCCAAACTCACCCAGTTGGGTTGGGTGTTGTCTCTAATCTTAGAGCTGGGAATCTGAAAAATCCAGTGGTCCTTCAGACACTGTCTAGAGGTCAGAGGATTGCTCCCTCACATAAACCAGAGCCACATGAATCTGATGATCTGTTCATGCAAGCAGTCCATTCATACAGCAGAAGGTTTGAATACATGAGCTGGCAATGAGAATGGGAAGAGTCATTCACTTTAGAACTTTTTGGCATTTGTACTGTGGCCATTTCTAAAATCAAACTGAGATTCATGACACAAGGCATCCAACTTTGCCTTCCAACTTATTTCTTCCTTGACTTGAGAAGCAGCAGGGGATAACATTTGAGATTTAAACTCACACTCATAAGACACAGTTATCAGCACAAAGCTAAAAGTAAGAGATACACAATCTGCCCATGGTGTTTCTTGTTTTGCTTTTTGTTTTTAAATGCAAACTGCCAGTTGAAAAGAGAGATAAGGGAGTGCCTACTTGTCCTTTCCCTCTCTGCTACTGTCAACCCAAAGTGGCATTTCCTGAGCTGATTTCACCTTCTATCTTTTACCCTATGGATGAGAAAGCTACTGGGGGAGTTTGAGTGGAAAATCAGGAGAAAAGAGGATTAAGCATCCTAACTTGTTTTTAGCTCTCCTGAGCACATCTTCAGTGGTTGCTTTTTAGTAAATAACCAAACCAGAGGAGCCCACTTCAGGCATTTATATTTGAACATGCAAAGGAGCCTTTGGGAATGCACAGGCTATTGCTACTTGTGGTGGCAACATACCCAGGCTGTTACGCACTCACTGAGGCTGAAGGCGTGCCCATCTTTCACAAGATTCTGAACAAGTGAGGGGAGTTTGGCAGATTGTTTCTATGTCTCTCTGCAATATTCAAATTAGCCCTTCCAAATCCCTTGTAACACTGGGTGAGTTAATATGATGAGATGGATACAAACCATTGAAAGACTTGCCAAAGGGATGGGTTCTGAATCCTTTTAATTTTCTTGATGACATAATTGCTCATTGTCGTTTGAAAGAGATTCGCAATTTTAGTGTATTCATGGGATGTTTTGCTGAGTTCAACAGCCTAAAACCAAAAGTATCACAGAGTGTTGGTTACATTTATTTCCAAAAAGTCAAGCACACAGCATTTTCAGTTGGTTTAGCAGCAAAATCTTGAAATGCTGCAAAATTCCTGAAGCTGTAACTTCAGAGATGGATGGAGATCTTATCTGTTCCACTTGGCAAAGAGAGTAATAATGCCACAGCAGCTGCCATGTAGCCCTTAGGAGACGGCATTCCAATCCAGTCTCTTCTCTTCACCGCAATTTCCCTATGACTCTCACCCATCAACAGCCTATTAATTCTCTCTCCCCACTATATATAAAGTGCCTTTATATTCTCTCTCTCTCTCTCTCTCTCTCTCTCTCTCTCTCTCTCTCTCTCTCTCTGATAATATATAATGAGGGGCAGAATAAGAATGTGTGTGTGTATGAATGTATGTAAAGTTGTTCAAAGATAGGCTGGACATGCACATGTGGAGCCTGCTGGAGCCAGGGTTCAGACTAGATGGCCTGGGAGACCCTTTCTGACTCGCACTGTTTCTGTTTTTCTGTCTGAATTACTGACTCCATTTGCATAATGTGGCAATGCATCATTGGTAACTAGTCTCAGTGAGCTGTCATATTGTGTGAACTTGGACCCTCCCCCAGGGTGGCTTGTTTTTCCCCAACAAGCCATCCTAATACAGGGCTTGTGTCGAGGGTTGTCATTTCACCTGAACCCAGGCGAGTGACCCGATTCTGGGTTGTGATAGGTGATGAGTGAGCCACTGTGCAAAACCCACAAAGGCCCTTTATTGATCTTGCTGAACTCTCCTGGACCCTCCACCAGAGACAGTCTCCAAATTTCCTAAGCAGAACAGTAGAGCCATCATCAGTGATTTGCCATCACTGCCACCATCATTATCACTGCAAGCATCGCCATTATCATCATCTTGCCCCAGAATTTAATTCATGGTGGTTTTGGTGAATTAAAAAAGTGGGGTAGTTCACAACTCTTACTACTGGAAACCTGAGGCCTTGCCTGGTCTACGTCCTGGTAAGCACCTACTGTCAACCAAGTCAAGTGCCACCCAGAGACAGTGACAAAGCCAGGCTTCCAGTACATTTCTTTCCTTTGACAGCTGTCAAAGTGCAAGCAGCTGCATGAGGAAGGGGTGTGTGTGAATGTATCACCTCTTTTGCAGCAATGTTCTATATGATTAATTTTGAACCTGACAGGTCTCACTCTCTTCCATGCCTCCTTCCTTTTCCTCAACCACTAGGTGCTCAGAAAAATGGGAAGTGCAGCCAGACCCATTTACAGGAGCACTTATTTTTGAGAGCAATCAAAAACATTCCTTTTTAAACAAAGTTTTTGACAAAGATTAACAAGTTTGGTGGGGCATTTATCAGGGATATATATATCTTTGCACACTTTTGCAAACTGTTGACATCATTTTTTAAAATCTCCAAAACATTTACACATTTTTGGTGCTAAAAATGATGCAAAAAGTTAATAAATCAGCAACAGTTGCTCCAATGTGTTGCCAAGGGACTACAGATGTACCCTCCCATCTGCTGCTTGCCTGCTTGCCAGCCTGCCCAATGCTGTGCCACGCCACAAAGGCCCCCAGGGATACTGCCGCCAACAAGGGATGAGGTCTGCACCCGGCTCCTCACCCCAGTGCTTCCACCTATGCATTGCCATCTACACACTCACCCTCCCCAGACACCTGGCAGCCAAAGGGTGTGAAGCCGTTTGGGGCCATCTGGGGCTGGGTAGGGCCAGGGGCTTTTTGGTTGTGTTGCAGGGAGGTTGGGCTTGGTAAATTTTAAATGTTGTACTGGTGAGGTTTTCTCTTTTGAGTGGAGCCAGAGGCATTTTGTGCATTAGGGCTCCTCCTTTAAATGCATAGCATCCTAGTTTTATGTCTGCATTCTATATTTACATCTGTGTTTTAAATTGGAATGGAAGTTCCTGGGGAGCAGAGGGGCATTGCCATTGGGGTGGTTATGGGCAGGGGAAGGTACGGCACTAGGGGTTTAAAAAGTCATTACAGAAGGAGGGCAGATGGTTAGTAGTTAGAGGTTGTCCCCTCTTCTGTTTTTTTCCCCAAACGGAAGGTACCAGGCAGTGATATCAATTGGCCCTCAGGCTCGGTGGTGCTGTTGCTGAATGATTTGTTGTTGTTAGTCGTGAAGTCGTGTCCGACCCATCGCGACCCCATGGACAATATTCCTCCAGGCCTTCCTGTCCTCCACCATCCCCCAGAGTCCACTTAAGCTCATGCCGACTGCCTCAGTGACTCCATTGAGCCACCTCATCCTCTGTCATCCCCGTCTTCTTTTGCCTTCTATTGTTCCCAGCATTAGACTCTTCTCCAGCGAGTCCTTCCTTCTCATTAGGTGGCCAAAGTATTTGAGTTTCATCTTCAGCATCTGGCCTTCTAAAGAGCAGTCAGGGTTGATCTCCTCTAGGACTGACCGGTTTGATCACCTTGCGGTACAAGGGACTCACAGGAGTCTCCTCCAGCACCACAATTCAAAGGCCTCAATTCTTTGGCGCTCAGCCTTCCTTATGGTCCAACTTTCACAGTCATAGATTGCAAGTGGGAAAACCATAGCCTTGGCTGCAGTCCCTGTCTGTGGTGATCTTGGACCCGAGGAAAATAAAATCTGTCACTACCTCCATTTCTTCCCCATCTATTTTCCAGGAAGTGAGAGGACCGGATGATACTGAGTTTCAAGCCAACTTTTGCGCTCTCCTCCTTCACCCGCATCAAGAGGCTCTTTAGTTCCTCTTCACTTTCTGCCATTAGAGTGGTATCATCTGCATATCTGAGGGTGTTGATATTTCTCCCAGCAATCATAATTCCAACTGGTGATTCATCTAGGCCCGCCTTTCTCAAGATGTGCTCTACATATAAGTCAAATAGGCAGGGCGACAGTATACAGTCTTGCCGAACTCCTTTCTCAATTTTGAACCAATCAGTGGTTCCGTGTCCAGTTCTCACTGTTGCTTCTTGACCCACATATAGGTTTCTCAAGGGACAAATAAGATGGTCTGGTACTCCCACCTCTTTAAGAACTTGCCACAGTTTGTTGTGATCCACACAATCAAAGGCTTTAGCATAGTCAGTGAAGCAGAAGTAGATGCTTTTGTGGAACTCCCTAGCTTTCTCCATGATCCAGCGTATGTTGGCTATTTGAGCTCTAGTTCCTCTCCCTCTTCAAAATCCTGCCTGTACTTCTGGTAGTTCTCAGTCCACCTACTGCTGGAGCCTAGCTTGTAGGATTTTGAGCGTAAGTTTGCTAGCATGTGAAATGAGTGCAATGGTGCGGTAGTTTGAACATTCTTTGGCATTGCCCTTCTTTGCAGGAGGAATGTAAAATGACCTTTTCCAATCCCGTGGCCACTCTTGAGTTTTCCAAATTTGCTGGCATATTGAGTGTAGCACTTTTACTGCATCGTCTTTCAGATTTTGAATAGCTCAGCTGGAATACTGTCGCCTCCACTAGCTTTGTTGTTCCTCAGACTTTCTAAGGACCATTTGACTTCACATTCTGAGGTCAGTCACCACCCCATCGTGGTTATCAGGGACGTTAAGCTCTTTTTTGTATAGTTCTTCTGTGTAATCTTGCCACCTCTTAATCTCTTCTGCCTCTGTTAGGTCCCTGCCATTTTGGTCCTTTATCATGCCCATCTTTGCATGAAATGTTCCCTTCATATCTCCAATTTTCTTGAAGAGATCTCTGGTCCTCCCTATTCTATTGTTTTCTTCTATTTCTTTGCACTGTTCATTGAAGAAGGCATTCTTGTCTCTTCTAGCTATTCTCTGGAATTCTGCATTCAATTGGGTGTATCTTTCTCTTTCTCCCGTGCCTTTCGCTTCCCTTCTTTCCTCACCTATTTGTAAAGCTTCCTCAGACAGCCATTTTGCTTTCTTGCATTTCTTTTTCTTTGGGATAGTTTTAGTTGCTAACTCTTGTACTATGTTGAGAACCTCCGTCCATAGTTCTTCAGGCACTCTATCAGATCTAATTCCTTAAATCTATTTGTCACCTCTACTGTATACGCATCGGGGATATGATTTCGGCCATACCTGAGTGGCCTAGTGCTTTCCCCTACTTTCTTCAATTTAAGCCTAAATTTTGCAACAAGCAGCTCATGATCTGAGCCACAGTCAGCTCCTAGTCTAGTTTTTACTGACTGTATAGAGCTTCTCCATCTTTGGCTGCAGAGCACATAGTCAATCTGATTTCTGTGTAGACTGTCTGGTAATGTCCATGTGTAGGGTCGTCTCTTGGGTTGTTGGAAAAGAGTGTTTGCTAGGACCATCGTATTCTCTTGACAAAATTCTACCAGCCTGTGCCTTGCTTCATTTTGTACTCCAAGGCCAAACTTGCCTAGTATTCCGGTTATCTTTTGGCTTCCTACTTTAGCATTCCAATCCCCCATGATGATAAGGACATCATTTTTTGGTGTCAATTCTAGAAGGTGTTGTAGGCCTTCATAGAACCGGTCAGCTTCAGCCTCTTCAGCATCAGTGGTTGGGGCACAGACTTGGACTATTGTGATGTTGAATTGTTTGCCTTGGATACGGACTGAGATCATTCTGACATTTTGGAGATTGTATCCCAAACATGTTTTGTATGTTTTCCTACTCTTTTATTGACTATGAAGGCTACTCCATTTCTTCTGAGGGATTCTTGCCCACAGTAGTATACCTGATGGTCATCTGAATTAAATTCCCCCATTCCTGTCCATTTTAGTTCACTGATTCCTAAGGTGTCGATGTTCAGTCTTGTCATCTCTTGTTTGACCACATCCAGCTTGCCTTGATTCATGGATCTTACCTTCCAGGTTCCTATGGAGAATAGATCTTTGCAGCATCGGACTCTCCTTTCACCACCAGATACATCGGCAACTGAGTGTCCTTTCAGCTTTGACCCAGTTGCTTCATTCCTTCTGGCGCTACTAGTACTAGACCTCTGCTCTTCCCCAGTAGCATATTGGACACCTTCTGACCTGAGGGGCTCATCTTCCGGCATCATATCTTTTTGCCTTTTGGTACTGTCCATGGGGTTTTCATGGCAAAGATACTGGAGTGGGTTGTCATTTCCTTCTCCAGTGGATCATGTTTTGTCAGAGCTCTCTGCTACGACCTGTCCGTCTTGGGTGGCCCTGCACAGCATAGCTCATAGCTTCATTGAGCTACGCAAGCCCCTTTGCCACAAGACAGTGATCCATGAAGGAGCTTTCATGTTGAATGCTAGGTTGATCCAAAATAAAACATCTCTCATTGATGATTTAATCATGGAAGAAGGGGCTGACCTGGCAGGTACCATGGAGACTTGGGCTAGAGAAGCGGAGGACATATCACTCATCCAGCTATGCCCACCTGAATATTTGGTCCAGCACCAATCCCACCTAGAAGGAAGGGGAAGGGGTATAGTCCTAATTTACTGAGATTCAATCTCCCTCATGGGGCTTCCTGTCCCTTTGAGGCCAGGTCTAGAGTGTTTGTACCTGGTGCTGAATGATCAAGACAGATAAAGGATTCTGTTGGTGTACCATGCACCCTTCTGCCCAATAGACTCCCTACCTGAGCTGGAGATAATCTCAGACCTGGTGCTGAGCTGGTGTTGAGGACCCCTAAGATGTTAGTCCTGGGGGACTTCAATCTCCATGCTGAAGCTGCTCTGGCTGGGGCAACTCAGGACTTCATGGCTGCCATGACAATCATGGGGCTGTCTCAACATGTCACTGGCCCAACAAATAAAAGAGGCCACACTCTGATGGTGCAATAAGGTCCTTTTTAGGCTCAGAGTGCAATTGGCCCTGCACCACCCAAAAAAGCTCTGCAGGATGGCACTGTGAGGATGCAAGGGAATGGGATAAGAATTCCTTCTTTGCCATCCTCACTGCCACAGCATAGGCTTGATAATGAGCTCCAAGACATGTTCGGTCAGATTCATCATGGAATTTCCTCCACCTACGCCATGGGTCCTCAATCTATGGCCCGCGGGCTGAATCCAGGCTGCCATGCCCATTTATCCAGCCTGCCTCAGAGGTCCACATGGTGGGCATGTCGTGAGCGGAGCCGGCTGGTGCCGGAGGTCAGACTAGATGGCCCGGGAGACCCCTTCTGACTCCCTCTGTTTTCTATGTTTTGTGGGCGGGCACGCGTGCCTGCGCCACCTGCCTCACTCTGCGTGCAGGGAGGTGGCAGCTTGCTCGTGCAGAGATTGTTTTGCACTCGCTCGGAGAAAACGATCTCCAAGCAAGCAAGCTGCTACCTTGCGCTCCCGCCTTGCCTTGCACGTGCGCCCACTCATCCTGCCCCCGCCTCAGCACGTGCACCCATGTGCATAAGCCCCACCCCCTCGCCAGCCCACACACACCGCTGGCACCAACCTTCCAGCCCGTGCCCAGCACCAGCACCTTTCCACTGGCCCCCCGTTGAAAAAGTTTGAGGACCCCTGACCTACACTCTAGTCGTCTCCCAGCCTGCTTCATCGCCCACAACTCAGGCATATACCAAGGTACCATGCGGGCTTTATATGGTGGAAGAGGATGCTTGGGACCTTATTGCACCATCAGTAGCTCGCTGTGACTTTTCCCAGTACTTTAGGGATAAAATTGCTCAGATTCACCATGAGCTGGACTCCACAGTTGAGATGGCCCTGGAACGGGAAGAGTTCAGAGTGCTATCTGGTCCATCTTTATTGGATCCAGCCTGAGGATGTGGACAAGGTGCTTGGACTAGTCTAACCCACCACCTGTTTGCTCAACTCTTGCCCTTTATGGCTGCCCATCAAAGCCAAGGATGGGATATACACCTGGGTCCAGGAGGTTATCAATGCTTCTCTGAAGGAGGGTTGGGTCCCCACCCCTTTGAAGGAAGCCGTGATCAGGCCCATCATGAAGGGGGAGACCCTGGACCCAGCAATAGCTACCAACTATAAGCCGGTGGCCAAGATCCCATTTTTGGGCAAGGTGTTCGAGCAGGTGGTGACCAGGCAACTCCAGGCTCTCTTGAAGGAAAATGACCATCTGGGCCCACTTCTGGATATCTCAGCGGCTTTTGATACCATCGACCGTGGTATCCTTCTGGATAGGCTGGCTGAGTTGGGAATTGGAGGCACTGCTTTGCAGTGGTCCCTCTCATATCTCACTGGCCGATTCCAGGAGGTGGTGCTGGGGATATTGGCTTTGCACCATGGCAGCTTTGCCATGGAGTTCTGCAGGGTTCCATTTTATCCTTTCAGTATCTACATGAAACCACTGGGAGAGGTCATCTGGAGAGGTCATCTGGAGATTTGGGCTGTGGAGTCATCAGTACACTGATGACACCCAGCTCTACCTCTCTTTTACATCTACTCCAGGTGAGGCAGCGGCTGTCCTTAACTGGTGCCTAGCTGGGGTAATGGGCTGGATGAGAGCCAATAAACTGAGGCTCAATCCAGACAAGACAGAGGTCCTGTTGGTGGGCCGTTCAGCCTTCTGGGTAAGTGATTTCAGCCCAGTTCTGGATAGGATTGCACTGCCTCTAAAGGACTGGGTGTGCAGTTTGGGAGTTCTTGACCAGAGCTGTCACTGGAACAGCAGTGGCAAGGAGTGCTTTCCTTCAGCTTCAGCCTAGCTGATCACCAACTGCACCCTTACCAGGATGAGCAGTGCCTAGCAACAGTGACCCATGCTCTGGTAACCTCCTGACTGGACTATTGCATGGGTACTCAAACTACGTCCTGCGGGCCAGATCCGGCCCACCATGCTCATTCATCTGGCCCGCCTCAGAGGTTTTGGACTCGCTGCGCATTCGCACGTGGGCGAGGCAGTGGCTTGCTTGTGCGGAGATCATTTTGGACTTGCTCGGAGAAAACAATCTCCGTGCAAACAAGCTGCTGTCTCTTCCTGCATGCCCCCCCCCACCTCACATGCCCCCCGCCCTCACCCTCTCACTGGCCTGCGCCCCCCCACCTGCACCGCCTTGGCGGCCTGCGCCCACCGCTGGCACCTTTCAACTGGCCCCGTTGAAAAAGTTTGAAGACCCCTGGACTAATGTAATGTGCTCTATGTGGGGCTACTCTTGAAGATGGTCTGGATACTTCAGTTCGTTTAGAATAGAGCTGTCAGGATGTTAACAGGGACCGGGAGGTATTCACTTATAATGCCAGTCCTCTATCATCTACACTGGCTGCCAATTGAAGTCCAGGTCCAATTTAAGGTGCTGGCGATGACCTATAAAGCCCTAAACAGCTTAGGATCTAGGTATCTCAAGAAGCATCTCCTTCCCTATGTGCCTGCCTGCCTGCCCCTTAAGATCTGAGGTGGAGATTCTTGTTCGGGAGCTTTCCTTCAAGGAGATTAGGAGGGTGGCTACCTGGAGAAGGGTTTTCTCTGCGGTGGCACCCTGGTTATGGAGCGCTTCCCAGGGAGGTTTGTCTGGCACTGGCACTCTTCCTCTTTGCACCAGGCTAAAACCTTTTCATTTTCCCATTATTTTAAAATTTGCTTTGGTTTTAAGGTAAGTTTTATTTTATTGGAATTATTTGGATGCTGTGCTTCATTTTACTTTATATTGCTTTTACTGTAAGACTGTCCTGAGGAGCTAGTGGTTGGACAGTATATAAAAGCTCTAAATAAATAAATATCACTATCACTGAAGCAGAAAGGCGCGGCTGTGACCACAAAAGGTTGTAATCATAGCAGGGAGAGAAGACTAGACAGGTCCTACCATGCCGGTCCCTGAGATGCTTGTGTGAGGACTGAGGGAGACAATCCATGCTAAGCCTGATCATCTTTTAGGTGTACTCTGGACTGCTCCATGAGCAACCCAGAAATGTGTTGCTTATTCACAAGATGAGTCACTATGTCATGCTAACTCAGAGTCAGTTTACACTTGCTGATGTACTGCATAACATTTTAACCAATGTATACCCAAAAATGTCATGTGTGAACCTACTTTGCCCAATTTTACATGTCTGGCTGATGCAAATTAAGGGATTGTGCAACTGCCATAGTTAGGACATGCTCTCTGCAGATGAAGCAGTTTGCTGATTGCAACATTCACAGATTGAACACTCCTGTGGCATTATGGAAGAAATTATTTTTTTCCTTATTTTTATCATGAAAACCAAAAGGCTGGGCAGAGAGAGGAATACCAAAATCATCGAAGTGTTGCAAATCATCCAAGGACAGGGCAATTCACATTCTTGGGAGAAGGGCACCAGAGGGGTGGGGGTCACTGAGTCATAGCTCCCACCTGGGAATGCTCAGATGTCACCCCATGGAACCAAGGGCTCCGATTGCTTGGAGGGGGAATAAAAAGAGAGCATTTGGGTTGGCATTTGTGCCCTCTTCAGAGAGAAACCAGTTGGCTCCAAAGGCTCCATCCATCTGTACCTTGCTACACTACTTGTGAGAAAGCCCAGCTTAGTATTCTTTCTGGTATTAGTGGTAACTTAGCTAGCTTTGTTTTTTTAAGTATGAGATGGTCAAAGGGCTTGGGAATTGTGTTTAGGATTTGAACTTTATATTTTGTATCCTGCTTTCCAATTCCTCTTTCCTTTCCTTCTCCCTCTTCTGTGTGTGCATCTGTGTTGCTGAAGGTTTGCCCTTTTAAATCCTCCACTCATTGCGTGTGCGTGTTCAATCAAGTTGTTTTCTCCAAATACTTGGGTGGGCATGTGTTGAATTCAATGTGACTGGTTCCTGGTGGATGGGACTGGGGAATTCTGGGTGCAGATTCACCCGGGGGGCCACGGGAGGTAGGGATATAAGGACAGCTGAACGCTACATGTAGCCCATTACTTTAGATGCATGAAGTGTTATCCTGAGTTTCAGTTTTACACAGCTGAGCTGAACATGCACTGCATTTCAGGAGACACAATGACTTATAGGTCACTGTTTTCCAGTGAAATCTGTCACTGTCTTAATTTTCTATGCTTAACATATTCCACCCTTCCCTGCACACCACTTGTTTTCCAAAGCACAACCCTAGCACAGGGAACCTCAATTTAACCAAGCCAAAGGATGAATATAAGGTGGTAAGCAATCTTGATAGTGTGTGTTTATCCTGCCCATGGAGCTCAGGCTGACAAACAATCTTAATCTCTCTTACACATATGCATGCATGATTTGACCTCACAATAGTCCTGCAAAGTGAAGTACTAACAGGGACTGGCCTGGGAGCTCTATGGCTGCTTGGAATCAGGCACCTGACCTATGCCCGACATTGTATCCGGCATACCACATTGGTTGTCCACTGCTGATACCCTGGAACAAGAGGCTTGCTTGACAAGGATGGCAATGAGAGTCCCTCTGATAAGACTCTCAGGCAGGGTGAGGGGGATAGAAGCTACCCTTACTGCAATAAATAACAGTCAACCAATTACCTTGTAGCCAATAGCAGGAAGAGCTGATCTATCCCACTCCAAAGGATAGTTTAGTGCTGGACCTAATGGAGATGCAGAAGCTGCAGTAGATACTGGAACTGGGCCAGCTGTGTGGCTGTTTATGTGCAAAAGGGGAGGGGGAGAAAAAATGGGTAAGGATTGTTGAACTGCTCCTACTAGGTACAAAGGATCACTGGATTTAGGAGATACCAGAGAAGCCATGTATTTAAAAAAATGGATTAGAACAGTGGAAAAGAACTGGCTCTGTGTAAGCTGCTTGTAATTTTTACCAAGAAAAGAGCAATAGTTAGTGTGGAAATCTGGTACCTGAATGAAATAACTTTGTGCTTGGACATGAAGATCACAGTATTTAGAGAAGCCACAAAATACTTGGCTTTCCTACAAGGGGAAAAAACACTGATACGATGTGCAGGTTGCTGTGACCCATGAGATAAAAAGCCTGCTACCAGATTTTTAAAATTTCTCTTATGGAAAATTCTGTCCATCAGCAGGGAAGTTCCACCTCCTACTTATTACTGCTGCTGCATTGCATTTTTTTCCTTTTGTGAGGAAGGCAAGGTGGCTTACATAGTTCCATTTAACCCTCACAACAACTAGGTGAGGTAGGTTCATCTAAAAGTCTGTGACTGGCCCAGTGAGCTTTGAGGCCAAGTGGGGACTATTACCTGGCTCTCCCAAGCCCCACCCCAACAGTCTAACCACCAAACCATGCTTGCTCTCACATAAAGGCCATTCTTCATCTCTGATCATAATAAAGTAGGTCTGTTTTTTAGTCACTGAAGTTTTCTTGCCTCCCCCATCCCCATTTTCATCACAAGCAAGAGACAGCCTTCAGAAACTATATTGAAGCCTTTCCCAACCTGCTGTCTCTCAGAGGTTTGGGACCTCAATCACCATTAACCTCAACCAGCAAGGTCAGTGGTTGGGAATTTTGGAAAGTACAGTCCGAAACAACTGGAGAGTACCAGTACCAGAGAAGAAGGCTGCTGTTGCTCCCCTGGTGTTTCTCTATTTCTTCTGTTTTACTCTGGTGAAGACAATACACCCTGGACCCAGCACACTGGGTAGGTAGTTGTAAAAAGCTACATAGTTAACAAAACAAAACTAGAAAATGTAGAATGATTTAACTAGGGTATAGTAATTTTTAACACAACATGCTTATTATAGTTGCTTTGTTATTTTTTCCTGTCTGTCAATCATTTGTAGAGAAACAGTTACTTTTATATTCATGCACTGCCCTTCTTTTATCTCATTTTCACTGAGTTTTTTTCACTGTTCTACCTCATTTTTTCAATGTGTCTGGTTTTCCACTATGATCAGTGGGTACTGCATAAGCAGTGTCGATGACAAGTTATCCAGAACTGTACCAGTATTATAGGAAAGAGTTTGATACATTATTAATAATAGTGATGTAATGATAGAAATAACACTGCAGCTCATTGATGCCTACAATTCAATGTGGAATGCATTTGGTGGTGGATCATCAGTGGCTATATCCCTAGAGATATTCACTGCCATTTTTTTTAAAGAGAAAGAGATTCACTAGAAATAGTCATGACTATCTCTAGGAAACTACATATGATGTATTCGCTGATACATTTCTCAGTGGCCCTGTAGTTCCCCAGAGATACAGTACTCACAGCTTGTTGTTCTGCAGCATCCTGATCCTAGACTCCAATGGTAACCCGCCCCCGTCCAGCAGCACAATCAAACTCTGACTCTTTAGCAGTAGGTCCATCTCCATCATCATCATCAGTTATTGTTATGCTTAATGTTACCCCATGAATATTCTAAACTGGTTTAAAGAACTGTTTCTTTTCTTTTTACAATGCTGTAAACCTACGCACATACATAGAAATTCTCTCTCTCTCTCTCGTGTATGTAGTTACTTTATTACTACTGTATTACTATCATTATTACAATGCTATATTGTGTTTAAGATGTTTTGTAAACATGGAAGTGTTTTTTATGCATAGAAAGGCAAAATGGGTACATATATGAAGACAAACATTTGGCTTACTCATGTGATCTGACTTACATACAAATCTGACTTAAGGACGTTCTTAGCAATGGAGCTCATCTGTAACCTGGACATGGTTTGCTCTGGTTGATGGATGGTTCCAGTAAAAAAACACAAACAGACCCAATAAGCCTAGTCTGCCCACTGCTGATCTAGGTATAACCTTGGATAAGCTCATGTGAGAGTTTCTTTCCAACAGAGACAATTTTATATAATGGATATGTTTCCTTTATAAAACATAAGGTGATGACATATTTAAAGAATTTCTACCACTTTTTCAGCCAAACAGTATTTCTGCAGCAGCTTACACAGATCAGTAATAAGATAGTCCCTCCCCTTAGGCTTAAATCTAAAAGACAACACAAGTGAAAAAGAGTTTGGGAGGGAGGTAAGGAGAAGCAAACGGAAGTCATTAGTTTTTAGTTACATCATCAAAACATTATTATACCCTTTCTTTGTCTTTACATCTTCAGAGGAAACAAATTTGGGGCGCCTCCGGACCTCTCTCTTGGTATTGTATAGCAGATTTCTCTGAGTCATTTCTTGAAAAAATAAGATATTAATTTTAATGTAGAAAGTCAAAGATGAACAAACTTTTCATTCATAAAAAAAGTACTGCTAAAGCAGAGGGACTGCTCTTTGACCACCAGAATCCAATTTGAATTTCAAGGTCTTACAAGGCAATGCTAGAGTCAAGAATCCTTCTCTGAAAAACCCTTCAGAGGTCATGCATGACAAACAAAAAAGGGCATTCCTGTGTAACATAGGGGTGGAGTAATGGTGGGTGGAACAAGTTTCGTAGATACAGCAGCCCTTCTGTGGAACGTCAAGAATACTACAACCAGTTAAAGTAAATCAGCACAGTACCTTTAAAGTTAATCACATATTGCTGGCTGCCTGCTTCAAACTGAATAGTGCCATTTGGTTCTGCTAGAAATAAATTCTCCAGATCATCAGAACCTAAACTGGAGCCTTGATGTTGTCCATCCTAAAGAGGAGAAATATGGAAACGTAATAGAACCTCATGTGGAAATAATAATTATTTCTTCCCTACAATCAGGTTCCCCCTTCTTGAATGAAATGCTTATACAACACCACTGATGTATTTCAATACATTAATGCTGTTGGGAGTGTGAAGAATGGCTGCTAGGGGCACTGTTGGCTGCAGAGTTCAGAAGATCAAGAATCAGAATGTGAAGCAGATCAAAGGGGAACTGGGACATGCCAAGACACAGAGATGTAAGAGGCAGGCATGCTTATCTAAAGGTCAAATTATTTGGTAGGCAGGCAGTTCCTGAGAATGACCAAGATGTATACCCTGTGCGAGGGAACTCTGGGAATAAGGGATCTCAGATGGAGACCAGACACCCCCCAGCTCTTGACTCCAAGATGAGGTGCCAGCAGAGATGAACAACCCAATTAAATGACTGGCATGCAAAAAGGAGGAATGTTTGTTTCAGTGAGCCCCTTCTGAAGGGATGGGGCCCAAGCAAGTTCATACAGAGAGTTCCTGGAGGTAAACACTAGGTTGGGTTCAACAAACCACTCTGTGCATGCTCAGAGATTCACTCTGAATGATTTGTACTTGAGAGCAATAAAGAAAAATGGTCTGTTGCTTTGGCTGCTCAAAGGAGGAACCTCGGCTCATGACAACTTGAACCCAATACCCATTATGCTACATGAACTTTGCTTTATCTAGCTACCAGCAATGAAGACACTTTTCTTAGTCACATTTGCACTTATTCCAAGGAAAATATATATGCTTAGTCTTACAACTGCTGTATAGTGGCAGTTATCGAAATGTTATAATAATAATAATAATAATAATAATAATAATAATAATAATAATAATAATTCTGAGCCTAGTCTTAGGCACAATTAACATGCATATGCCTGGGATGTAAGTAACACTTGCCCATACAGCCAACATCTTGTTTCAACGGAGCTCTCAGTGTTGAGGTTGCACCTCAGAGAGGCAGTCACAATGATGCCAGGTGCAGGGCCCAAGCTTTTCTCTTCAGGACCACGTATAAATTTGTAACATGGGCCCCATAAACAAAATCTCATTCGTGAAATAAAATCTATTTTAATGCTAAAAGTGTAATTTTTACATTTCTGAAATTACACAGTGGCCTTTCCTTCCATGCCCAAAGACACATGCCTTTTGCTGTTTTTAATTCAACATCCAGCCTAGAAACAATTCCTTCAAAAATTCCTACTTTGTAATTTTCTTATTTTCAATGTTTTTTAAAAAAAATTCTACAAGACCAGTGTAACTAGAAACATTTTATAAACAGACCACTTTAAATTTTCAATTAGTTTAATGAATTGATGTTGTTGTTAGTCGCGAAGTCGTGTCCGACCCATCGTGACCCCATGGACAACATTCCTCCAGGCCTTCCTGTCATCCACCATCCCCCGGAGTCCATTTAAGCTCATGCTGACTGCTTCAGTGACTCTATCTAGCCACCTCATCCTCTGCCGTCCCCTTCTTTTGCCATCTATTGTTCCCAGCATTAGGCTCTTCTTCAGGGAGTCCTTCCTTCTCATTAGGTGGCCAAATTATTTCAGTTTCATCTTCAGTATCTGGCCTTCTAAAGAGCAGTCAGGGTTGATCTCCTCTAGGACTGACCAGTTTGATCACCTTGCAGTCCAAAGGACTCACAGGAGTCTCCTCCAGCACCACAATTCAAAGGCCTCAATCCTTTGGCACCCAGCCTTCCTTATGGTTCAGCTTTCACCGCCATACATTGCAAATGGGAAAACCACAGCCTTGACTATACGCACATTTGTTGGCAGGGTGATGACTCTGCTTTTTAGTATGCTGTCCAGATTTGCCATAGCTTTCCTCCCCAGGAGCGTCTTTTAACTTCTTGGCTGCAGTCCCTGTCTGTGGTGATCTTGGACCCCAGGAAAATAAAATCTGTCACTACCTCCATTTCTTCCCCATCTATTTTCCAGGAAGTGAGAGGACCGGATGATACTGAGTTTCAAGCCAACTTTTGCGCTCTCCTCCTTCACCCGCATCAAGAGGCTCTTTAGTTCCTCTTCACTTTCTGCCATTAGAGTGGTATCATCTGCATATCTGAGGTTGTTGATATTTCTCCCAGCAATCTTAATTCCAACTGGTGATTCATCTAGCCCCACCTCTGCATATAAATTAAATAGGCAGGGTGACAATACACAGCCTTGCCGAATTCCGCAATTTTGAACCAATCAGTGATTCCATGTTCAGTTCTCACTGTTGCTTCTTGACCCGCATATAGGTTTCTCAAGAGACAAATAAGATGGTCCAGTACTCCCATCTCTTTAAGAACTTGCCACAGCTTGTTGTGATCCTCACAATCAAAGGTTTTAGTATAGTCAATGAAGCAGAAATAGATGTTTTTCTGGAACTCCCAAGCTTTCTCTATGATCCAGCGTATGTTGGCAATTTGATCTTTAGTTCCTCTCCCTCTTCGAAATCCTGCCTGTACTTCTGGTAGTTCTTGGTCCACATACTGCTGGAGCCTAGCTTGTAGGATTTTGAGCATAACTTTACTAGCATGCAAAATGAGTGCAATAGTGCGATAATTTGAACATTCTTCAGCATTGCCCTTCTTTTGAATTGGATTGTAAACTGACCTTTTCCAATCTTGTGACCACTCTTGAGTTTTCCAAATTTGCTGGCATATTGAGTGTAGCACTTTTACTGCATCATCTTTTAAGATTTTGAATAGCTCAGCTGGAATACTGTCACCTCCACTAGCTTTGTTGTTGCTCAGACTTCCTAAGGCCCATTTAACTTCACATTTCGAGGTCAGTGACCACCCCATTGCGGTTATCAGGGACGTTAAGCTCTTTCTTGTATAGTTCTTCTGTGTAATCTTGCCACCTCTTCTGCCTCAGTTAGGTCCCTGCCATTTTGGTCCTTTATCATGCCCATCTTTGGATGAAATATTCCCTTCATATCTCCAATTTTCTTGAAGGGATCTCTGGTCCTCCCTAGCTGGAGACATTTCTGTTGTCTTTGGATCATGGGTCTCACTTCATCAATGATGAGCTCAGAGGTTGCTTGTGACATGTGAAAACTGCCACAGGAGAAAGCGCCATCCCACTCAAGTGCTGTGTAACATTCCAGAGGCACATGGTGGATAGATCAGAGATTGGCTGCTCTGCCATAGCAAACCTTGCCATTACTGCCTTTGCCCTCTCCACAGCAGATAGCACTCTCCAACACATTCTTTATGAGGTGGCTTCATTGAGCTATGCACGCCCCTTCACCACGACAAGGCAGTGATCCATGAAGTTTAATAAACAGATTCATTTTAAAGATTTTTTAAAATTCAAAAATCATGAATTTTCTCTACATAGTAAGAATAGCTGAAGGATGGGACAGGACACAGGGCTATGAACTGGTCATTTGCTTTCATAGTTTTGGCCCTGTAAAACCTTATAGAGATAATGGCTCTTAATATTTCTTATTATCATGCTTCGTATCTGCTCCCTACCTATCCACAAGAAATTCTGGGATGCGATATTTTTAAATATGTCAGCAAAGAAGCACAAAAACATGTCTTTCAAACTATTTGAGTCAATGCCCCCTAAAAGGGTTTTCCATTCATCAGGTCCATTTATTTTCTAGAAGAACACATGAAATATAAAATAACATATACTGAAAAGACAGGGAGGTCCATAATTATACTAACTATAGGGGCTAAACAACAGCTTCAGATTCTCCTTTTCAGTTCTTAACAACTCAGGACCAGATTATTTTTCACTGTAGATCTGATACAGCCTCCACTGTTCTCAAGAAGTGCAGATACTTTTGTTGTGGAGGTCAGGGGTGTGTGTGTGTGTGTGTGTGTGTGTGTGTGTATGTATTTAAGTTGCACTTTGTCTCCCTTAAATGGAGTAATGTATCATGTCCTTTCTGAAGGAAGGTTCTTCAGATGAAGAGAGGCAACACAGTGGGCCCCAGGTACGGGCAGATGCAGGGGTTGAGGCTACAGTCACCCACCTCCATTAGAGGTGGTCTCTGAATTCCTCAAGGGCAGGAGTTGGATTCAGAGAGAATTCACTCCATGGAGAGGAGGATGAATTCACTGATCCAGCATAAGTTCAAGCAGCATGCTGAGCATGGAGCCTCCCATAAAACAACTAATTAGCCAGCTGTGTTGCTTTAGAGCTGGCTATAAATTAGATCAGCCAAAATCTGCTCTTTGTGGCAAGCAACAGGGATTGCTACCAGCTTGTTTGGATTAAGTGGATTCCTAAACTTCTTGGCTTGCATCCTGGACATTCTTCTGGACACTCCTGCCTGGCTTAAACTCTGGATCAGCGGTTCTCAAAACTTTTTCAATAGGGGGCCAGTTGAAAAGTTGCAGTAACTGTCGCAGGCCAGTGAAGTGGGGGTGCCTGGAGGCGCAGGCCAGTGAAATGCCGTCGGGCATGTACGAGACGGCATCGGGCATGTGCGCTCGGAGATCTCCCAGCAAGTCAAAAACCATCTCCAAGTGAGCAAGCCACCACCTCCCTGCCCGCGCAGCAAGTGCGCGCGCAGGCGGCAAATGGCTGTGCAAGCCAGATGGATGGCCATGGTGGGCCGGATCCATCCCACAGGCTGTAGTTTGAGGACGCATGCTCTGGATGCACAAACAACATGGACAGAATTGACAACACGGACATGTCTTTTGGACAGAATTGACTATTTCTTTGAATGGTGACATAGGGACTTGGAATTTGTGGGCATACAGCAAGGCAGGACAGATGTACAATACCACAAGGCTCTTACTTGAGATTTATCTCTAAAAAAGAATATCCAAGCAGGCTCAGATATTGCTCAGGGTAATTCTAATGAACAAATTGCATACTGACCTGGTTCCCATATTCAATCCACTGGCCAAGATCGTTCTTCCAATACCAAAGCCACTTTGTTGTCATTACAAATTTAGTAGGTTTGGTGACAGATGATGGTGTGGAAAGGCGCCGAACTGGAGCATGATTACTAGTCATGGAGCAAAAATTGATATCTGGGTTCCAATGACTATGAGAATAAAAAAGGAGATGTAAAGTATCTAATTGCCTATGGACACAAACTATTTAATTACCCTTTCAACATAAGGCCATAGACTTCCATATCTATAAAATCATTCCTTCTATGGCTGAAGTAATCTTCCCCAACCTTGTTCTATCACAAACAGATGGAAGGCATATATAGAAATGCTCTTACTTGACTGATAATAAAGAGAAGCCCTCTACTGCTACAGTGGGCAGAAGGTACATCTGGGTCTATTGTTAGATATCTGGGAAATTTTCAATAGATCAGCACGAATTTCTGACTCCCAATTGTTTGACCATAACACAAATGAGTAACTGCTGCAGTATGAAGTTAAGATTTTTGCCTGGAAGGACTGTGAGGTCCATTTAGTTCTGCTACTCAAAATAAATTCCACAGCCCAGAATTGTCTTTTGTATCTGGTTTCAGGTGGTGGATTTTGAGGTGCTACACATACAGCACATGCACACAAAGTAGAGCCTACTATGTTTCCCCAAAAATAAGACCAGGTCTTATATTGATTTTTGCTCCAAAAGACAAACTAGGGCTTATTTTCAGGTGATGTCCTATTTTTTCATGTACAACAATCTACATTTATTCATGTACAAAAATCTACATTTATTCAAATACAGTCATGTCATCTTCTTCTGGAACATCATCATAACTCTCCAAACCCCAAACTGTGTCACAACGGATGTACTAAATGCGTCCATCTGGCTGATCTTAACTGGGGCTTATTTTGTGGGGTAGGGCTTATATTACGATCATCCTGAAAAATCATGCTAGGGCTTATTTTCTGGTTTGGTCATATTTTTGGGGAAAGGGTATAAACTTCAAGCCTGCCTACACTGCTCAAGTGCCTCTTCTTTAAGTAATCATAGGGGGAAAGTAGGCTGGGGGAATAAGTTGTTTGTTTGGTGGAACACTTCCTCCCACCTTCCAACGGCACCTCCTATGCTAAATCATTCTCAGGAATCAACTTCAGGTCCTCCAACCTTACCAAGTGGATAGGGCTGCTATGCATACTAGGGCAAACTAAGAGTTCTCATAGCTCTCATGTTTCCCACTCAGTTATATGGGGGAAAGTAAGCTGGTTCCAGTCTTAAATACTAATTCCCATTCCAAACACTGGGACCAAGGGATCAGGAAAGTTGTTATAGTTACTATTTACCTATATAAAGTAAATAGTGAATATTTACTATTTATACATATTTTTATCTTCTAGGATATTTATTTCTAGGGTGGGGGAGAAAGAGTACTGCACTTGAAGCATTCTTTAGTCACAGTAAATCGAAACCCATCTTTAATACTGGACAATTCAGCCACCACCGACAGGTGTGTGTGTGTGGTGGGGGCGGGGGGAGGCAGCATTCCTGCTCTGTATTGTGCTCAGATGCTGTGTTTGGTGAAATTACAGGGTGCGGGGTCAATATCTGAATATAGGCCTGGCTGCACTCTGCTGTGAACAAAGGATTGGCTTCAACTTATGCAAGGGAAGAAATAACTGGAAAGCTCTATTTCTTCCAACATGTCCATATTGCCTTTAACCTTTATATAGCCTTGCAAATTGTTAAGGAATTACTGAAACACAAAACATTCTGCCTGACTAAATGTACCTATGTGCCATCTTTCTGTTAAGTCTTTCTGTCTGGTTGTCTGTGGGCAATTTCACTCATCCAGGGAACAGATGAGCCACTATCTAGTTATCACAGATGACTAGCACTAGCAACAGTACTATTGTATTTATCACATTATTATTATTATTATTATTATTATTATTATTATTATTATTACATTTCTATGCCGCCCCTTGCCGAAGCCTCGGGGCGGCTTACAACACAATAAGATACATTGAAATACAATAGAACATAATAAATTACCACTAAATACAAAAATACAAAAAATACACTGAGATACAATAATATAAAATTAAAATTAACAGTATAAAATAAGTAAATAAAGAATGTAGGAGGAGAAAAGAGAAGGAAGAAGAAGTTGCCCTGGCCAGATCATATATTTTAACAATGAAAATGATGTTTAAATAAACAGGTCTTTACCTGGCGCCGAAAAACCAGTAACGACAGTGCCAGGCGGACCTCTTTGGGGAGTGAATTCCATAGATTGGGTGCCACCGCAGAGAAAGCCCTCCTCCGAGTACTTACTCTCCTAATTTCTTTCATGGAGGGTTCCCGGAGAAGGGACTCTCCCGCAGATCTCAAGGGGCGGTTGGGCATATATGGATGTAAGCGCTCATTCAGGTAGCCAGGACCCAAGCCGTTTAGGGCTTTATAGGTAATAACCAACACCTTGAATTGGGCCCGGGCTTCAATGGGAAGCCAGTGAAGCTGACGGAGGACTGGAGTCATGTGAGCATAACGCCCCATCCCCGTCAGCAACCTGGCAGCTCTATTTTGCACCAATTGAAGTGTTTGGACCGTCTTCAGGGGAAGCCCCACGTAAAGCGCGTTACAGAAGTCTAGGCATTTTGTTTCCCGGTATCTCAAGAGGAAAATATATAGGGGATTTACTGTTGTACAGCCAGCTTGTATTCATTTATATGCAAATAAACCCAAGTGCAACTTGCTTACTAGGTTAACCACATAGAAAATTGCAGCCACAACCTGAAACCAATATGGGAAGGTAAGGCTGACATGTACTGAAGGCTACCAACAGCACTGCCTGGTACAGAGTTAGACTGGAACCAGTCCTTAACATCCCATCCATCTAACACACCCTTGTTACCAGTTCACAAAGTTAGGAGGATTCCAGTAATATATTGGCCTTTTCAGATCCCTTGCTGTAATGAGAAACCTTGATGATATGACTATTATAAAGAACTCTTCGTTGTCATGTTCGTTACAGTAGAGAAGCTGGTGCGAGTTGAGCTTGTTTTGCATTACCAATATTTATAAACTGTTTATTTAAGTCACCCTTAAAAAGATTAGATTAAATCTCAAGGGGGTTAAATAGTTTTAATCAATTAACTTCTTTAATCAGCAAAGCAGTATATAATCTTGAAGGTTCAAATTCAATCCTTTCAGCTAAAAGATGGCAACATGCTCCATGAAAGTCACCTAATCTCATAATGAGCTGCATTTAACTACATTAGTGAAATTGTCGAGCCGTCGTCAACTTGCGAGAAAGAGTCAAACGTTCACAATGAGAATCAGGCATTGGAACAAGGGGACTTATACTTGGGGCCCAGTAACCAAACGGCCCCTCTGCAGCCTGACTCTGGGACCGCTGAGCAAATAACCTCCCCACAGCCTAACTATGAGGCTTCTGATCAGGTGGCTTCTCCTCGTCCTGACTTTGAGGTGCTTGAACAAGTTGCCCCCCGGCCTTCTGACTGAAGCTGCTGGGCAGAGTTCAGAAGGCCAAGAAGAGGGAACAGTAAATTTGGCTGACGCTCAACAGAGGAGGAGTTCACGATGTCTGGAACAATTAAGAAGAAAGGACAGAGGTTTGTCCCGCCCATGAGCGGAAAGACGTGACAGGAAAAGCTAATCCCACGTGGGCTCCTCAGAGATACTTCAGAAAGGAGGGAGCAAGCTGTCATGAGGTCGTAACTCACGTCTCCAATTAACTCACACAGCAGCCAGCCATAAAACTAAAGACTTTTATTGCTACTTTCTACAAGATTTACGATGCAACAGATAAGTTCTAACAGGGAGCTCCTAGCAACGCAGTCTTTCACTTAGCATCCTGCTCAGAATACAAATATTTGCAATGTTATGATAATTGCCAATCCACCACTAATGGCCTCATGACAACCACCATCAAAACCCCTCATTATTCTCTTTTAAAATCTAGTTCCTAACAGTGATCTACCATAGTTAGTGCTGGATGTGGAAGAGATAGCTTGACTCCCAACATGCTTCCTCAATGCCAGGTCCTTGCAGTTACTTGAAAAAAGTATCTGTTTCACATGCTCAGAGTGTTTTTCTTTATTCTCAGTCAATAAAGAACAATTCCATTTAAAGAACACTGGTGGGAAAGAAAGCTTTGGAACTGAAAAACCAGCAATAGCCTTCACATTCAGTGGGAAGATATTTGGCCATCCCTATCTTCCCTCATTTCGAGAAAGCTGCTCCCACCACACTTCAGCAACTATCCACCCAACATGTCCATCTGGGGGAAATGGGGTCATTTGTGAGGAGGAAGGTTTTGTGCCGGATGAAGTATGTACACTTTCATAGACTAAGATCTCGCTACATGACACTCTTAATTGCTGTAATTACTTTGGTTTTGCCACAGAATTAGGATACAAACTCAGCAGGTTTCCCTTTCTGCTTTTCTACCATGTAACCTTCAGGTGGAGCTGCACTACAGCATAGAAACAGCACTTGCAGAAATAATACTTCATTTCCTAGTTCTAAAACTACACAGGAAACTCCTCTGAAAAAACACACACAAACCAAGAGATTCTTTAGCTCATCTAAAGAACTCACAATGAATCAAAAGTGCTCAAAGAGATTCCTTATGTAGAAAAGTTTTGTATGGAATGTTTTTCATTATCCTTCTTTAATCTGGAAGCACATCCTCCTGCCACCTCTTGGAAATTATAGCTGACTCAAACTAGAAATTGAAATAAGGCTGCATGCTTACCTGAAAGTGAAGCAACCATATTTCAAAATCACTAGGACATATTTCAGTAATAGCTGTGTGAAACATACCATCATTTCTGTTTCTAAAATGTAACATGGGGAACTTTCTGAAATGCATAGTGCACCTCAATTTTTGTTTTTGATGCTGCTGCTGTGTCCCAGTAATTTCAGCCAAGATTTTATGGGATTTGGGATATGACCATAGGGACAAAATAGAAGCACAATATTCAAGTTGTTTCTGAAATGTGAGTATTCAAAGTATTTTTATGAGATTGGGGAATTTGCAGCATCTATAATCTGTGCAATGCTTGCACAAAAAGAAATCACATAGATTTATTATGGCATAGGCGAAAATTCCAAAATCCTAATCAGTGTGATACCTTTATTTTGTAATTGAACAAAAGGCTAGTGGATTTCCAGTGCAATTCTAGACAGCCATAGGATTTTTTGGAGACCTGACCCAACTCAGAAAGTTGCTCCAGTGTGGAACTACAAATCCACACTCACAGCATAAGCCTTTCCTGCAGCCAGCATGGAAAGAACCTTGTCAGCTGTGTTTCCAAGGTCAAAAGAGTGACCACAGAGATGAGGTTTAGCCAACATTCCAGGGAATGGGGAGGGGACACATGCTGCTACAATAAGAGATATTCTGGCAATGCCTCAGACTCCTCCTCACTTGCTCCAAAATGCAGCTGAAATCAGCCATTTTAGCATTTTGTTGTGGGGGTGGAGAACAAATGCAACCTGTGCAGGATGCCTGTACTGCTGTGTTCAGAGGGATACTGGTATCCTAACCAGTCTGTACACTTAAATAGTTAGGGGAAGGGGTTAACAATGTAGCAAACACTCCTTAGCTTTATCCTAGACCAAGATTCCAGATTGTAACTGTCTGCTTTATTGATGGAATTGATTATACTCTGGATCACTGAGTAAGAATCTGGAAAATTCCATGATAAAGCTCAAGCTTACATACTATTTTCTTCCATTTTAAATGCTTTTGTAAATAAATGAATACAATGAAATGATAATTTCTAAAAAACATGTTTAAAAACATGAAAGTCATGCCTTTGTGATGCCATACATCATGTATGGGATTAAGAAATAAGGCCACCCCAGGCACAGAATTTCTAAAGGGAAGAAATCTAAAGAAAGAGACTTGGGATTTAATTTCTATAATGGAATGCCAATTTCCATTAGTACTTTTCACAGAGAGGGAAAGACTAAGAAGATCAATACCAGGTAAGAGATGGATCACAATAGGCCTTTTCTATTTCTTTGTTTTCTGCAATATTATGCCAATCATTTCCGATATATTTTTGCCAGCAATAAGGCAAATCGCAATGCACCAGGGGACAGTTATCTGCAAAGAGAACAAATAAAAGTAAGGGATGTCTCAGCTGATAACAGAACCAAAGTGCAAATTCAGTTATAAGAATATTTTTGTCCCATCATTCCCATTTTAACAAAAATTCCTAAAAAGGCTATTGTTACAGCTAAAACACAGTAAAATTACACTGAAAACAACAGAAACAAACACTTATTTCAGACAGCAGCAGCAAACAAAAATTTTCAAAAGTAGTGAGAGCCATTCTCAAATTCTAGTCAAGCTAAAATCTCACCATACAAATATGTTTGTGAAAAGGAATTGAAGTAGTGTCAAAAAGGAAGCAGGTTGATCCACCGGCACAGAGAGTCCCACAATCTGAGTGTCACAGTGAAGAATGCCCTTTTAAGAATGTTTGTAAACCATGTTTGAGCAAAAAGTCTCCCCAATATTTCTCAGCAAAGGTGATTTGGCAGAAGACAATCAATTCACTATCTCTGCTGAAACCAGAGAGAGAGAGAGAGAGAGAGCGCGAGAGCGAGCAAGCGCGCGCGCAAGCAAGCACAACAGCATTAGTTGAGGTCAACACTGGTAATGTTTGCAGATGTGATGTTCCAGCTAACTCTAGTTAGTACTGCACAGAAGAATATGATAATCCACTTCTGAATTTTATAACCATGTAAAGCATATGGTGAAACAGTTCAAAATGAAATAAAAGAGGACTTCTGGGGAATGGAGACTTGTCTGGCAGCACCCTGTGGTGCTCTTTACCTTATCTCATTTAGATGCTTATAAATTGTCTTTGAGAGTGTTTCTACCTCTTCAAATGAGAGGTGAACTTGAAGACTTCCAGTCTATAGCTCTGATTACGAGATGGCCAGATAAGGTAAACTGAAACAAGAGTCACCCCCCCCACAATATTTTTTCCAAGCTCTTTTCTTTTGTTTCTGCTCTTTTTCATTCCATTTTTTGAGCCAAAGAAATATTACTGAAACTTGCTGCAATTAAGACTCCAAAGGCATTTTTGTTTGCGTATTTGGAAAGGACTGTGAAACGGACAGCTTCCTGGTGATTAGCAGTGTTCTATAAGATCTCTAATTAAACTTTAACAGCTTTAAAGATGTCTGATATCTTTGTTTAAGAGGCTAAGATTTATGGATGATGGGGACTGACCTTGATACAACTAAAGCTTCTGTTTGATGAGAAGGACAGCTTTGCTCTCTCACCATTTTCCTTCTGCAATAAAATGCCACTGAGAGTGTGAAGCTAGGGAAGAGTATTTCATACACTGTGACTCTGGTTGCTTTTGAACTAATTTTGTACATGACTTACAAAACATGACTTTTGTACATAGGCAACTACTGTGAAGCAAAGATATTAAAGAATTATGGACTCCCCGTCTTAAATTTTGAAGGGGGCAATAATGAAGTAATGGATTTTCAAGCTGTGATGCAGAAGTAAAATCAGTTGGAGCACTCTCAGCACCATCTGTTGGACTTGGAAAAAAATGGATTTGGGACTAACTTGATACAGAAGAACAGGAGCAAAAGTTTCTGCTCCTTGATGGAAGTTGCTGAAAATTTTCAAAAGAATGTTTCTTCCTAACAAATTAATTTAAATTATTATTCTGATAGAGATAAAATGTGATTAATAAGATTGACAGAAGATTGACTAACAAGTTGAGTCCCAGGCTGCAGGCCATGAATAGTATTTGGATACTATTCCCCATCCTTCTAGTTCCTTGGAAGAATGAGGAGGGCCATGCAAGTCTTGAGTCAGGCTTGGCAGTATATGTGAATGTTGGCCTGGGAAGGCAGATTCTGAGGTGGAAGCATAAGGTCCTAAGAATCACCAGCTTGTTCAAATGTTGTGTGGCATCCCTGGAGTGGTATCTTGTGAGGTGGATGGGTTTGAGGTGGTGGTGGCAAGCACTAGGTCCTTGTTTCTTTTGCACCTCTGGGAGCCCTTGGTCTCAGTTCAGACACAGTGCAATTGGATGGCCTGTCCAAACAGGCAGTACTCCAACAGGAACATTCCTGGCATCTAGAATCAAAGAATGCCCATTGCTCCCTATAAAAGTCCACATCGTAATCATGCTTCAGGGGTGGTGTAGGCCACATGGAATGACAGCTAGGATCAATGATGGGGGAACATGATCTACAGCAGTTCTTGTCAGGTTCAATCAGATGTTGCAGACTTGGAATCAGCAAGGAAGGTGAGCTGCATCTCAGTCCCTTGGTAACTGGAACAGGATGCCATCTGGAAGATGATGGCTCTCAAATCTCTCCCTCTGCAAATGAGGCACTCAGAGCTGTGGTAGAGATGGAGACTCCTGTACTGGTCTTGGAACCAGAAAGGAATGTTGAGATGGCTTGGGCTTTGGCACCACAGGAACCCAATAAGGACTCTTGATCACAAAGCTTTTTTGTGCACATGCCATCATTTTGTCCATTGCCCAGAGTGACCTTTTAGAGCACTTCGCCTTGTTGGCCAACTTTTTGGCTTTTGCAATCTTGGTGGTATGTTCATTACCTGTGTCAGAGGTAAATGGTTCCACCAGGGGTGGGGGTACAGTTGAGACTGCAGCTCTTGAGATTGATGGTTGTAGGGAGCTACTCCCATGTAGTGCCCTGCTCCAAAGTTCTGAATTCAAGCAGTCAGCTTGATGTTTTCTGGCTTGTTTGGTAGTGGTAGCAGGAATCCACTACATGACCTTCCCCCAGACAAAAAAAAAGCACAGAGAGTGTCCATTGGTAGGTGGCAGTTTATACTATCATTTTCAGTGCAGGTTCTAAATTGTGCCTTGAGCACCATCACCAAGAGCAAGAAGGCAAGCCAGGGGAGCAGAAGGAGTTGGAGAGAGAGAGGAAGGGACACTAAGAGAGACGTATCCCCCCCCCGCCCCAAAATATTTTTTTCTTTTTTTAGGAAAGAGTGGAAGAACAAAGGACATGGACAGGTTTCAATATTCTGTGTCACTTCACAGCTGCCTTTGGAAAGCTGATGAATCAATATAACAAGTTAAAAATTACAGATAACAGACATTAAAAGAGTCCAAAAATGGAACATCTCTATGCCTAACAAAGTACAGGATGTGAAGTTTGTTGCTATGTGCCATCATGTCATCCCTGACTTATGGTGACATTATGAATAAAAGCCCTATACAATGCCCTATCTCTCAGACAATTAGAGCAATCCCATTCATAACAGGCAAAGCCATTACCTCCTCATGCTTTGGGTTATGTGCATTCAGCAAGCCTATCTTGTCTGGATTAGGCTTCTTTTTATTAGCACTACCCCACCCCATAATACATAATTGCTCAGCATTTGCATCACTGCTCAATGAAAACAGTAACAACAAATAATGCTGGGTACCATCAGCATACTAGTGACACCATGCTCCTAAATATAGGGTTCTTGCTTTCTAAGCAGTTGCAAATAGATGCCTTTAAAGCAGAAAAGACAAGAAGGAACATCGATGTGCTGCACAGGCTAAGCACCTTGGTGTTGTGCAGTAGTTATGCAGTGCCACAGGTACCAATCAACCAGCTCCAAGCAGAGGCACTGCATCTACATGTTCAGAGTATTAACTAGTTTCCAGATCAAGTGGTGAAACAATACTATCTACAAGACCACAGAAATGGATGAGTGTGTGAACAGAGAACTCCAGTCCCTCTCTCCATCCTAATATCCCAAGTCCCTGACTGCCATCCCTCCCAGGCTATGACATGCCTTCTTTCTGCTTCACCCAAGGCTGTTTCTTGAGGTGGAGAATGAAGTGGATGGAGGCAATATAAACAACAATGATCTGAGAAAGGCCAACATGCATACTCAACCCAGGTCTTCTCTACTGAAACTTACTTCTGTATTTGCAGAAACGCCAGACATAATGCAAACATATCTCATCACTTTTCTCCTTTTCAGTACTCAGAGGTTCAGTAGGAGAAACTGCTTTTACAGCTGCAAGAAAGAGAGAAAAATCTTAAGATCGGTCTACCACACCTTAGAAAAATTATGTTCTGCTCCATCAAGAAGCAGCTGAAGGCACTCTCACTTCTCTTTTCAGGACCAGGTCAAAGCAAATTGGAACCACGTTGCATTAATCCTAAATGTCACAAGGCACACACCACAAAGCATTGGTCTTAAACAAAATCCATCTGGAATATATACATGTGCAGCACCAAACACAAGCCAACATGCACCAAACAAGTTAAAAGATACTCTTCTATTACCACAATTATACAAACTGTCCAATATAAAACAAGGCAAGTATCAAACACAAAAATTAAAAGAATTGAATTACAATATATTAATATCAACAGCTCATGAATCTAAAACACATAAGGCATAAGCATAAATAACAACATTGTTAAAACTGCTATCCTACATTATCAGTAGATTGTTCATCTTCAATATTTGCCAGATTTTGGGAAATGGAGGAAATATAGAGATCATAGTTGATTGATACAATATGCTCAGTAAACATTTAAAAGTGGGCTCTATGGTACAGGTTGGGATTAAAGCCCAAAGCTGCAAAGTCAAAGCTGCAGGCAAACCTGTGCCAAAACAATACAGACATTCAAGGATTTGGATGGAGGCAGGGGACAACAGGATGGCATTCGATGCGGTTAAGTGCAAGATCTTGTACTTGGGGCATAGGAATGGGTGTCATAAATACAGGTTAGGGGACAAGTGGCTGGAGAGCAGCACTTGTGAAAGGGATCTTGGGATGCTGGTGGACTGCAGGCTAACCATGACTCAGCAGTGTGACACAGTGGTCAAGAGGGCAAATGCCACCCTTGGAAGCATAGCCAGAAGTGTGGCTTCTAGATCGAGAGAAGTATTACTGCCACTCTGGTGCATGCACCACTGGAGTATTGTGTTCAGTTCTGGGCCCCTCATTACAAGAGGGATACAGAGGTTGGAATTGGTGTAGTGAAGGGCTACAAGAATAGTAGCTGGTTTGCAAGATAAGCCATATGAGAAGAGACTGAGGGGATCTGTTAGCCACATATAAGTACATGAGGCAGTGTCACGTGAAGGTGGGTCATGACCTTTTTTTTTCTGTGGATGAGGGCAAGATACGTTCCAATGGAGCAAAGCTCAGGGAATCAAGGTTCAAGTTGGATGCCAGAAAGTACTTCCTGACAGTTAATACGCCTTGGTTATGAAATGGGCTTCCATGGGAGGTGGTTGAAGCCCATCAGTGAAGGTGTTTAAGGATAGGCTGAACATGCACATGGTGGGCATATCATGAGCTAAGCAGACTGGAGCCAGGAGTCAGACTACATGGCCTAGGAGACCCATTCTGATTCACTTCTTTCTATTCTGGCTTAAACTTAATCAATCCATTTGAGTTCTATGATGAAGATTTTATTGGTTCACCTTTAGCCGGCTCTAGTTGCATGGAAGTCAGTAAACTGGAAGCTTGCTCAAGTCTGTATTCTGTCCAATTCAAAGCATCTGATCTTCTTCCACCTGATGTAGGCTTGGGGTTTGAGGAATAAGCTAAGAGAATGGAGAAGAGCTTAAGACAACAAAGAGAAACAGGGACATCTGCACGCTAGAGTACATCAGCAGGAGAACACAAGTGCCCAGAGGAGAAATACAAAGCCCCTGTATTTATAAACACTCACTTTTGGATTGTCCTAACTCTTTGCAAAATGCTGCAGTTTTGTGATCACAGATAGACTGGATATTCCAAGCAATCTTATGATCCAGCCCTTCTGCAAGCAGCAGTGCCAAAGTATCTGGGTCCAAAAGGTTGTGTGACCTCTTGCAGTGGGGAAATCTACATTGTCCTTTAAGAAAGAATCGGCAAATGTGAAGTTTGGTGCAATTGGCTCGCTGGCTGCATTTCTCTTCCCCCTTGTTGTAGACTTGGCATACCTGGACATGGGACGAAAGGAGAAAAGAACATGCAAGAGTGACAATTGATACTGCATGGAAGTCTTTCCAAAGTGGAAATGAGAATGATAAAAGAAAGGTAAACTAAGAGAAATTTAAAACCAAGGCAAAAAAAGAATATAAGTAGCAAATTGCTAAGGAACTACTAAGGCAAAAAGAATTATGTATTTAGAAGCAGGAAACCTGTCCAGAAGGTTGGACAGGAGGGTTTCTAAGGAAGGGCTAGAAGATTGCAGAGATGATAAACCAATTCTGAATTGCAACTTCAGACAGATTTTGCATCAAATACTTTTTGTGGGAGGAAGCATCTGAAGAGCTAAATCAAGAACGTTCTACATCTAACTGAGAAATTAAAAATTCACAACAGGTCCAGATGGCCTAAATACTATTAAAGTATGAATTTTCTGGTCTTTTATAAAAATATGGAACTTGTCATTAGCATGTACCTTTAAAAGTAGCACACATAGCATCTTTTTTTTTTAAAAGTAATCGGGGATCAGCTAGGAGATTATAGGTCAGTTGACAGTGAGGACCCACAAGAAACCGTATTGGGACCAGTACTATTTACTGGTTTATAATTGCCTATAAATTGGTAAATGACTCTTGCCTCCCATTGGAGTTCACCCTCAAATTGGAGTTCATTATCAAATTATTCGGGAAGATATACGTATCCTGTGAAGAGCTCTAAAATGATCTGAGGAAATGGGCAATAAAATGACAAATGGGGTTCAGTATGAATAAATGTAAAGTGATGCAGACTGAGCAAAAGACCTCACTACATATGCATAGGCCATGTCTGACTTGCAGTGGCTAAAACAGGAAAAAAAATCTTGGGTTCATGGTAGATAGCTTAATGAAAACATGAAATCCATGTGAAAGTGCAGCTGTGAAAAGAAAAGGATTTCAAAATGGCACACCCAGTATAATCATGCAAACTTTAGTGCAGCCTGACTCACAGCCACAGTGCACATTACACTAATGAAGCTGAGGGTTAACTTTTTCTTTCCTCTAGTTTAAGCACAAGTCTTCCCAATTCAGAATGGGATGACCACACACCAGGAGGGGAGGATTACATGTCCCCCATCACACTTTACTTTCTGAAATAACACCCTCTACTCCACTTAACAAAAGAAGTAAGTTTATATTGGTATCAATTGAAACTTTTCAGGCTTTGTTAAATCCTTCCAAGGAGGACATTTTGAATTGCAAAATGTTCCACAGCAAATTAGGCTAAATTGTCTAGTGCCCCAAAGTGTAACACTATGCAAGTTTAAGTGGAAAAAAGTGTAGAGCTCCCAGCATTGCTAGTTGGGGCATGTTAGGAGTAGGTCTTTTTTCCTGTCTAAACCTGCATTGTGCCCTTAGAGTGTTATCTAACAGGTTTATCTTACTTGTATTTAATACACAGAAAAACTAAAAACATACCCCATGTTAATTTTTCCCCAGCACACCATGTATTTGGCCTAAAATATTTGAGTAGGTAGGAGAAATAAAACACACTTATGGTACAATTCTATGGCTGTTTAGGCAGTAAGTAGAAAAAAAAGTCCTGTAGTTCCCAGCATGTGCTGGCCAGCCATGTTAGCCGAAAAATGCTGGGAATATTAGGACTTTTTTTCTTTCTAAGCTTGCATACAATTGCAAACTTAATTCAATTTAAATGTTACATTATGAAGAATTACTTATTGAAATATCTATAAATATTATCCTTTCCTTATGTTATTCAAGTTTAAGGAAAAAAACACTCATAATGAAAACTGTTAACACACTAATACATATTAGCAACCAAAATAACTGTGTATGACAGCCTGACTACTGCTCTTCTATGTCAAATTCTCTTCCACTGAGAATGTTGGGACACCTCCAGCATTCTGCCACTTATAAATTTCATTTCAAATTTTGTTTGTGTGTGTATCAATGATATATATGCATTCTCTCACATACCCACTAAATAATCTCTAAATTATAATCACTAAAAAGGCATTAAAACCAAAACTGCCTGCTTTGCCTAATGTTACATTTGCAATGGGCATTTACCATTTGTTTTCACTGACAGATTTACAAAATGGAAAATTTTCCAGAGAAAAATGAAGTACTGGAAAATGTTTCATTCAATATCACTATAAAGTATTTTCATAACTTACATCTGGTAAGAAAAAAGGATCATTTTGAAGAAGTAAAATACGTAGATCATCCTCATTGAGGCCAGAGAGTTGATGATTTTTTAGGACTTTTTGGTTATCCTCTGAAAAAATGTCATGAGAGTACTTGCAAATTCTAAGATAAAAGGAAAAGGAAGAAAATCATAATGAAACTAGGAAAAATACTTGACAATAATATGCAATGAAGGACTATCAATTCTAAAGACCTCAAGTCTGAACTCTGCTCTGAGATTCTTTCAGAAATACAAGTTTATCTATATTGCATACATACAGACACACACAGTCCCAAATTCTGTCCTATCTAGAGTGGCCAAGAGACAAGCCAAAGAATAGGACTATGCACATTAAGGACTGGAGCAATGACCACAAACACAGGCTGGCTGTCCAAGCAGCCAACGTCCCCAAGGGCAGGAAGCAGGCTTAGCCTTTACCACAGTGGTGTCCCGTGAAGAAATGCAAAATTCCACACTTGGCTTGGGCAAATGGCTGCAATGAGAGCAAAGCCTGCTGCCTCCCCTGATACTTCATTGTCTGTACTCGCTCACAGGCAACCTGCAGGGTTGCTGTGGCACAGGATGCATTTCAGCGCTGGGAGGGGAGCACTGCCAAATAAAGTCATTTTCTTAATGGGAAAAAGCCTCAACAGAAGATTTTAATGTTCAGGCATTTCTATTAAAATATGAATTTTTAATAGAAAGGTAGGGTACAAATTAATAATATGGGGAAAGGTGTTCCTGTAGGAACTTGGATCCAAGCTGGTCAGGGCTATAAAGCTAAGAATAAACACTTTAAATTGGGTCCAGAAGGAAAGGCAGCCAGTGAAGTTCTTTCACAGTTGGCATGCTACACATGAGCCCTACTAGTCACAATTCTGGAAGCCGTATTCTGCTCATAAATGAACATCTCACCTCCCACTCAGATCCAGTTGCCAGTACTCTGAGGGCCAAATTACAGTGCCACTTTGGCTCACGAACTTAATCCGTTCCACGACTCTGGTTGTGACCCAAATTGGTTGTGACCCAAGTCAAATTTCCCCACAAGAGTCAATGTAAATAAGGTTAATCCATTCTGGCCCCTCCAAATGTGGTTCTGAGCCAATTTTTGGTCACGAGCCAAGTCAAATTTCCCCATAAGGTTCAATGTAAATAAGGTTAATCCGTTCTGTAACTATTTTTTAAATCAGAAAAATGTGAAACAAAGTGACAAAGAACAACAAAGTGACAAAAACTGTACAGTACAGTGGAGAGCACTAACCTAGGTGTGGGGGAGGTTATTGTTTTGAGGGAGAGTCCCCCTCCATAAGGACATTGGGGAGATCTCTTTCAGGGGTTTCTTCTCTTCTTTGTCTCTTAGCTGCAGGGTCAATTTTGGTGAAAAATCTGTCTATAGTCACTTGTTTGCATAACCCTTCGGAAATGAGAGACCACGTCATCGTTCATCAGATTCAACACTCTGTTGGTTACAGTTATGTTGGGGTGGTGCTTCTCAAAGAAATCCTGGCGCTCATTCCATTTTTTTCATAATGGGTTGTATCACATCACTGCTAACCTCCTCCCTGTCTTCCTCTTCCTCAGTGGAATCCTCCTTAGCAAGTGCCTTCTGCTGCTCACTCTGGAATTGAGCAAGTTCTTCTGTCATCAGTTCCTCTATGTCTTCCCTGCACGAATGCAACTGCGATTGTGGCCATTTTTTTTTAACTTAGTGATGTGAGCCGCCCCGAGGCTTCGGCGAATGGGGCGGCATAAAAATGTTTTAATAAATAAATAAATAAATAAATAAATAAATAAATAAATAAAATCTTCCCTCTCGGGGGTGGGGGAAGATGGCTGCGATTGTGCTTGTTGTGGGGGGGGGGGGGGAGATGGTCAAGATTGGGCTAGTCTTTCCTGAAGGAGTACGCCCGTGATCACGCACATCTTCCCTGCACAAATGCAACTGCGATCGTGGCCATCTCCCCACTCGGTGGGGTGGGGAGATGGCTGTGATCTTGGTTGCCACCCAATGAGGAGTTTGCGACCCAAGTCAAAATTTTCATGAAATTTTTGTTCGTGACCCAATTTGTTTGTTAACAAAGGCATTCATGACCCAAGGCACCACTGTATATGTGCATTTTTCCCACTTCTGAAACATCTTGCATAACGGAGGCATTTGTACTTGGGAATAAAAGCAACTGCAGATACAGTTTCTATATGGTTTCAAAAATGTAAGTAACATCATTATTTGTAATTTCTCTTTTTATACTGTATTTTATTCTGTATTTTTGTTGTTTTAACCCACCTAGGGAATCGTATGGCTAATGAGGCAGGTTAGAAATCTAAATCATCATCTTCATATGTAATTTGGCCCTGCGATTTCAGCTCAGTATACAGTTCCACTGTGGGGTAGTGGTTAAGAGTGCGGAACTGTTCTAGTCTCCACTTGGCCATGGAGCCAACTGGGTAACTTTGAATCAGTCATAGACTCTCAGCCCGACCTACCTCAAAGCATTGTTGTTGTGGGGATAACACTGAGAGCATTATGTAAGGTGCCTTGAGTTCTTGCAAGAAAAAAGGCAGGATATAAATATACATGCACGTAAATATTTGATTTATACTAAATGCCTTAAAGAGAAATTAACCCTGGGAAGCAATTGGGTAGGAATCAAGACCTAATCAGTTTCAAAAGTTTCAGTCAACTTCAAGCTGACATTTTACTCCTAGCAACAAATGTTTTCCAAAGGCACAGAGGTTAAAGTCAGATGTAAAGGATAGTTTGGAAAAACAGCCACAGGTATTAGTGAGAACAACCACCATAACAAGAGAACATTCCAACTCTTTAAAAAGGGGAGGGACGGACAGCCCACCGCCACCACCTCCCACAAGATTCCAACGCCGATGCCCCGAGGGACGGACAGCGTCCACCATGGAACCGGGATGCTGCCAGCCTGTGGGTCCTCCTCCCTGCTGGCGAGTGCTCCGCGTGCCCTGCTCCTGCCCCCCCCCTCCGGCATGGGTGGCAGCTGCGTCGGGCTGGGGGAGGAGCCACGGCTTTAAGTCGCCGGTTGCAACCGAGCCGGCTCCGGGAGGGACGGACAGCCCACCACCACCACCGCCGCCCGCGAGATTCAACCGCCACCGCTGCTGACTGAGTCCTGCCGCTGACGACAACGCTGCTCCGAGGGACGGACGACGTCCACTGCAGGACTGGGACCAGGATGCTGCCGGCCTGTGGGCCCTCCTCCATGCCTGCTCCTGCCCCCCCCTCGGGCGTGGGTGGCAGCTGCACTGGGCTGTGGGTGGGGCACGGGGGAGGAGCTGCGGCTTTAACTTGCTGGCCATGACTGGGGCCGGCAGCCTCGGGCCAGTGGCCGAAAGGCGTCGTCGCCATTTGCGGCCGTGTGGGGCCTGGGCCAGCCATAGATTTTGGGCGGTGAAGTTTTTGTATTTTTGTATTTGGGTGGTTGGTGGGTTTTATGGTTTTATTGTATTTTAAATTGTATTTTAGCTGAGATTCTTTTAATGGATTCACTCCTGGCTACTGCCATGAGGTTGCCTGGGGAGCATGTGGGCGCTACCACTGGGGTGGTCTTGGGCAATGGTCGTTATGGCATTAGGGGTTTAACATGTCGGCGTAGAAGCAGGAGGGACAGATGGTTGACACCTGTTCCCCCTTCTGGTTATTCCCCCAGCTGGAAGGTTCTGGGTAGGCTTATCAACCACCCCTCGGGCCTGACGGTGCTGTTGCTTAACACCAAGTCGGTCCACAACAAAACATCCCTCATTCACGACTTAAATGAGGGGGGCGACCTGGCTTGCATAACAGAGACCTGGGCGGGAGAGGGGGGGATGTGTCCCTCTCTTTACTGTGCCTGCTTGGGGATCTGGTCCAGCACCGGCCACGCCTGGAGGGGAGGGGAGGGGTGGTCACTTTAATTTACCGGGCCTCCATCTCCCTCATGGGGCTTCCTGTTCTCTCGAGACCGGGTCTAGAGTGCCTCTATTTGGTGTTGGGCGACCAAGACAGATTGGGGATTCTGCTGGTGTACCGTGCACCCTTCTGCCCATCAGACTCCCTGCTGAGCTTATGGAGATTGTCTTGGACCTGGTGTTGAGGACACCCAGGATGTTGGTCCTGGGGGACTTCAATCTCCATGCCAAGACTGTTCTGACTGGGGTGGCTCAGAACTTCATGGCTTCCATGACGGCTGTGGGGCTGTCTCAACATGTCATAGGCCTGACCCATGAATGCGGACACATGCTGAACCTGGTTTTCTCGGCGGGGCAGGAGGAGGGGGATCTGAGGGTGAGGAATTTGTGTCTGACTCCCCTGTCATGGTCAGATCACTTCCTCGTGAGGTTTGAGCTCGATGGTGGCCTTTCACTCTGTAAGGGTGCAGACCCTATTGTGTTGGTCCGCCCTCAGAACCGGATGGATCCGGATGGATTCCTGAAAGCTCTGGGGGAGTTTCCGGTTGATAAGGCTGGTGCTCCTGTCAATGCTCTGGTCGAACTGTGGAATGGGGAAATGACCAGAGCTATTGACACAATCGCTCCTAAGCGTCCTCTCCCTCCTAGCAGAGTCTGTTCATCCCCCTGGTATACACCTGAACTACGGGCGATGAAGCGGGTTGGGAGACATCTAGAGCGTAGGTGGAGGAAATCACGGGATGAATCTGACCGAACACACTTGCGAGCTCACTATCAAGCCTGTGCTGTGGCAGTGAGGGCGGAGAAGAAGAAATTCTTCTCTGCTTCCATTGCCTCCTCACAATGCCGTCTAGCGGAGCTCTTTCGGGTGGTACAGGGGCTGGTACATCCAGGCCCTAAGAAAGATCCTGTACCACCCTTGACAGCCCATTGTGATGACTCTGCCAAGCATTTTAAGGAGAAAATCATTCAGATTCGTCACAAGCTGGACTCCACTAGTGATTCAGAGCCCTTAGGGGAGGTGCCAATGTCTCCATCTGGTCCGACATTGTTGGATGAGTTTCAGTTATTGCGGCCTGATGATGTGGATAAGTACGTCCTACCACCTGTTTACTTGACCCTTGCCCGTCATGGCTACTGAACAAAGCCAAACACGGGATTGGTGCCTGGAACCTGGAGGTCATCAATGCCTCTCTGAGGGACGGCCTAGTACCTGCCCCTCTAAAGGAGGTGGTAGTCCAGCCAGTCCTAAAGAAGGTGTCCCTGGATTCAGAGATGGCCACCAATTATAGACCAGTGGCCAACATCCTGTTTCTGGGCAAGGTGTTAGAACGGGCGGTAGCGGGACAACTCCAAGCACTCTTGGATGAGACTGATTATCTGGACCCATTTCAGTCCGGCTTCAGACCCAGGTACGGCACTGAATCTGCCTTGGTCACTCTGTATGATGACCTGTGCAGGGAGAGAGACAGGGGGAGTGCGTCCCTGTTGGTCAGTACGCTGATGATACCCAGCTCTACCTCTCTTTTTCAACCAATCCAGGTGAGGCAGTGGCTGTACTGAACCGGTGCCTGGCTGAGGTAATGGGCTGGATGAGGGCCAATAAACTGAAGCTCAATCCAGACAAGACAGAGGTCCTGTTGGTGGGTGGTTCGGGCTCTGGGATAGGTGACTTGGACCTTGTCCTGAATGGAGTTGCACTCCCTCTAAAGGACAGAGTCCACAGCTTGGGAATGCTCCTCGACCCTGAGCTGTCTTTGGAAGCTCAAGTGACGGCGGTGGTGAGGAGCACTTTCCTTCAACTTTGGTTGATCCATCAGTAGCATCCCTACCTGGAGGACGATTGCCTAGCGACAGTGACACATGCATTGGTTACTTCCCGATTGGACTTATGTAACATGCTCTACATGGGGCTGCCCCTGAAGACAGTCTTGATACTTCAGATGGTGCAAAATAGAGCAGCCAGGTTGTTGACGGGGACTGGGCATTACTCTCACATAACCCCAGTCCTCTGCCAACTTCACTGGCTCCCCATTGAAGTCCGGGCTCAATTCAAGGTGCTGGTTATCACTACAAAGCCCTTAACGGCTTGGGACCTGGATACCTAAAGGAATGCCTGCTTCCATATTTGCTCTCCCGCCTCAAGATCGGCGGCAGAGGTCCTCCTCCGGGAACCCTCTATAAAAGACATTAGGAGAGTGAGCACCTGGAGGAGGGCTTTCTCTGCGGTGGCGCACCACTTATGGAATGTGCTCCCCAGAGAGGTCCGCCTGACGCCGTTGTTTTTTGGCGTCAAGCCAAGACCTTTTTATTTAAACAATATTTTAATAATTGTTAATATTATTTATTGGTTTTAATTTCTATAGCCAGGGTGAATCCAGATTTTATATGTATTATTTATATGATTGTTTATTTATTATGTTGGAAGCTGTCCCAAGGCTTATGCGAATGGGACGGCATACCAAAAACTCCAAATAATTAAATAAATGTTATTGAAGTTTTTATATTTTATCCAGGAAGTACTTATTGTATATCAATGTTACAACAGGACTGTTGGAGACTGACAGACAACTGTTGGAAATCTTAACATTTAAAAGTTTTGCCAGTTAAGAGTAAACACTCCTTCAACCTTTTCCAATCTCTCTCTCTCACCATGTATTCCAGCCCCCATTCCTTTTACTCTTTCTTCCTCCTCTTAAATAAAACAGAGGGTGAAATAATGTTGTGTGTTGTTTCAATCCATTTTAGGGTTTAATCACAATGCAAGTCACAACACATCAACTGAAGAACAGTTAATGAAGAGCAAGGTAATCTAGTGGTAAAACATTGTACAAGGCAGTCCCAGAAATTCTTCTCTTCATTTATGTGAAGACTGGGCTGTAGAGGTGTTAAAAAAGATAAACAATCAACCAAAGTGTTTACAAGTACTAATTCTAACAGTTTCTAAAGCGGCAATCCTATTCCTGTTTGTACAGAAAAAAAGTCTATAACCCCCTGCATTCCCCATGCTGCCTGAAGAATTATGGCAGTTGTCAGACTTCCTTCTGTCTAAGCATGCATAAGAGTGTACCCTGCATCATGCAAACTCTCCTTGGGAAAACTGGTGTTGCACTTCTTCCCAACAAAAGCAATCACTCCAGTTGAAACTACAAATGTCTTTATTCTAAACAGTATTACAATTACAGTCACACAGGCTAGAAAGCTGTCCTCTCGTTTTAAGTTCAACCCACACTGCGTTTATGAAACCTTTGTGGCCAGCCCTCCAAGGGCGGAGCGCTGTGACCCCTCTCTTTGCATTGCTCAGTCTCAATTCTAGCTGTCCCAGTCTGAGTGTGTGCCTGTGAGAACAAGCATCCTCAAAAGTCCCTTGCCTCTTATCTCCTTGGTTCTCACATTCCATCTCAGCAACTTGCGAGACTGTTTTCCCATCTACTCCCAAATTGACCTCTTCGCGCGCCTCTGTTTTGACTGCTCCCCAAACCTCCTCATCTGGCTCATTCTCAGCCTCAACCTGTGTGAAACTGGGGAGTAAAGATTGTTCTGCTGATACCAGAAATAGCTCTTCATCAACACTCTGGTTCTCATGGGAAGTTTCCTCCTCTTGTGTGTGTGCAAGGGACTCTGAGTGTGTGCACACAACAACTGGGGCAAAATTTATCAAAACTGGCCGTGTGTTTCTGGAAGGTCATGGTTCACAGCTGGAAAAACGTAACCCAGACACTCAAGCATTTGGTGCCAGAAACCATCAAGGAACCTAAAAGAATGTTTTGAATCCCATGTATAACAGCTGAAGATTATATAGTTTAGTGTGGCCAAGGAAATGAAAATATTTCCCCAACACTCTTTATAAGCTTGTTCATAAACAATTCTTGGGCATGGCAAAATTATCTAAGAATTATAAAATTTACAATACATTCCTGTTGGACCTTATAGACCATCCTTTTATTGTAGCTCTCTGTAGGCTACAATACTAGAGGAGCACAACTCCCCACATCCCCCAAAAGGGACAGCTGGCACAGCATTCAGCTTCCTAAGAATCTCAGAGCCAGACTACACATGTCATCAGAAAAACTATTATGCTTTTATTTTAAAGTTGCATAGTAAATACAGTTAGTATAATTTGTATTGGGGCAAAACAGAGCAGTTCAGCCAGTATCATAATTTAAATCTTGTGCACGCAGTTATTAGCCACTTCCCCCACCAAAGAATTTCAGTCTACATGCTCAATGAATGCACATACCTAGAGGAAGGCAACACAATCTGTCCCTTCCCCTGCATGTGGCCTTAATGCGAAGCCATGCGGGCCAGTTGTACCTGAGAGGGTTTCTATCAAGATAATGACAGAATGCCCAAATAGCATTAAATTCTCTCAGTAAGTTTCTCACACACCTCACCTGCTTGTTCTTATTAATGAGCCAAGTAACAGGCATATGGGAGTGAACAATTTGGGCAGCTAAGGTATAGGCTCTGCCAAAACCTTAACCACACTTTCTATCAGAAGTTTTAAGAGCTCTGTCCCTCCACTTTGAACAGTAGCAGTAGCCCTCGAACTCTTGCTCAATGGAAATGTCAATCCTGTTTAAAAATTAGTTCCTAACAGCAGCTGTAATGCGAGTCACAGAGGCCTAATCTGATTGGATTTTGAAGTCATTTGTGTTCGGTTATCTTTTGCCTTTCCATGGCCTTTGAGGCCTACTCTATAAACACTGCTGGGCTGTACCTGTGGAAATACACAGTGACTAGCTTCACTTCATACATCTGGCAAGAGGGCCCTAACTTATAAAACTTATGCCAGTTTATGGTAGTCATTCAGATACCACTTAGAGGATCATCCCAGGAATGAGATTGCACTTAGTGGTCGCTGCTCTTCCTTCCAACAGGCATCTATGTCGAAAGGGGTTTAATACTTCCTCTCACAATGAGAACCTTGACACATGCTGAAAGACACACAGTGCATGTTGTTACATGCAGTGAGAGCACGGCCAGGGCATGGAATGGCCACCAGCTGCATTAGTGATGGCTCTACAATCCCCCTTACTCAGTTGTTTGAACTTGTGGAGTTTTGTGGGATCATCCAAACCCTTTTCATTAACCATCCAAATGACAGAGAATATTTTAACTATTACTAATTTCTTCTTTTTCTGTGAGTCTTACATGGAAAGAACATTCCAGAGGTTTATCATCAACTAATTCACTCAGGTCCCTGATGAAATAAGCTGGGTGGAGTTTATCTTTCTAAACAAACACAAGTTCTGGCTACCAAATATTCATGTGCTGTGCTGCTGACCAACCCCACAATCACATCTTTCTTTCTTGGTTAATATTCATTTTGGCAACAACAATGGCTTCTCACATTCCTTTGCACTCCCCATCTGCTACTAGCAGGCATGAAGCATCTACCCTTGATGTAGTTCTTGCAGATGACAGTCATATGTGCTCCTCACACTCATTCCTCCTGGCGATACAGTCAGAACATAACATGAGAAGCCCTGCCAATGAATCAGAAACCTCTCCTGCTGTGCATCTTATGCAATCTGCTCTAACTAGTGTTGTGGCAGCCCCAAGAAAGAGGAGATCTTTTAGCCCCACTAAACACACACAATAGGGTCCAACACGTTCATTTCCTGATCAGTCAATCTCTGTCAAGTAACTCACTTGGTTTCATGCCTGATCTGACTAGTTGTCTTCACCTTTACTCTTCTAGCTCACATACGAATCAAAACTGAGGGCAATCACAGCCTCCTAGCATTGTTACAATGCCACGTAAAAGATGGGAGTGGAAAGCTCTCATATATAGATAATTTATGGGCATGTAGTACTAGGGAAAAGTATCTGAGTGATCTGTTTTAAGTTGATTTACTCACTGCTGCCAGACTTGTTTGCATAGGCTGTTTTTGTTATTTTAATCATTTTATCTTAATCGATTAAAAATAATATGGTCTCAAAGAAGACCGCATCCTCTACTCCTGATGTGAACTTTCAATGAGAATCTCTTATACCTCCTTTTATGCCTCCAATTTGCCCACTATAGCGAGTCAGCTAGTTACCAACAAATGGCTCTGGCAGCCATTTTGAGAGATAGTTGTTAAACATACAAGTGTCGCTGAATCTGACTGTTACAGAAGAATGTGTGCATGAGTCAAGTACAAGAGGAGAGAACACATTTAGTAAAAAAAAAAAAACCCAAAAAACTTTCATTTGTTTAAAAACGGCATTTTATATGCCTAAAAAAGTGGAAGGCAATACTTTTGCTGAGTAAGCACAGGCCTTTTATCGCTTCCTTTAGACTATGTTAAAAAGTCCAGATGAGCATATCATATATTCCTAGATAGTTTTTTCTACCCCACAACAGATCAGATACCAAAGTTTGGTACTACAATAATGAAAAAAAAAAAAAAAGAAAGCTGTTCTTTTGGTTCTGGAATGGGGAAAATATTTCTGAGTGCACAGGAATTGAAGTGAGGCATTAAAACAGTGGGTGGACTAATGTCCTTGTTAACACACTTGCAGTACCCAAGTTAAACATTTTCAAACCCCATGGGGTTCAAGGGAACCTAAAGGGGACAATCCTGTGCATGTTCAGGCAGACAAAGGGCCTACATCTCCCAGTAAGTCCAACTAGCTGTGCTTAAGTGACGTGTCATGCCTATAATATTCCCATAGTCTCCTCTTCATTTCTTCAATATTTTAAATATTTTTAACAACTTAGTGCAGCCACATCAAACCTGGTGCCTATCAACTGCACGGTATGCAACTATTGTGAAATGGGATTGCCTCTGATAATCCAGAACAGTTAAGTGCTTCTGAAGCCCCATTCAGCTCCACCAGGGAAGTTTACACTACATAGAATCATAGAAGAGTTGGTAGGGGCCATGAAGGCCATCAAGTCCAACCCCCTGCTGTTGCAGGATGCCAATTTACACCATCCCACTCAGATGGCTGTCCAGTTTCTTTCTGAATGCCTCCAGTGTGGGAGAGCCCACCACCTCTTTAGACAACTGGTTCCACTGTTGTATTGCTCCGACAGTGAGGAAGCTTTTCCTGATGTCCAGTCTGAATCTGGGTTGCCATAGCTTGAACTGATCATTCTCTGTCCTACACTCTGGTATCAGCAAGACGAGATCTTGACCTTCCTCTTTGTGACAGCCTTCGAGGTACTTATAGAGGGATATGCTGTCCCCACTCAGTCGTCTCTTCTCAAGGCTGAACATGCCCAGTTCCCTCAGTCTCTCCTCATAGGGCAGTGTTTCCAAAACCTGGATCATTTTTGTTGTCCTCCACTAGACATGATTACTTTCTCAGTGAAATCCATGGTGTTGAAGGATACAATTTTAAATACTCTTATTCCAGCTTAAGCTCACTGAATGCAGACTTACTCCTGCATTCAGCATTGCAGAGCCCGGGCTTCTTGTAAGCCCCCTTACTTCTGAGCTAGACTTACTTCTTTTATTGCTATCCAACTTTATTTATTGTAAGATAATACAGATTTTAAATAAAGCATTGACATGGCTAATAATAGGCAATACTTTCTTAGTTTTAGGGGATATTATGTATTTCCCTCTATCCATGATATAGGAAACTATTTTCGTACAAGGGCAGGTTTACACACAAACAGCAGGTTTCCTCAACCTGATGCCTTTCGGATGTCCAGGACTTCAGTTCAGGGGCCACCAAATTGGAGAAGGCACCGAGGGTTGAAAACGCACGCACGCACGCACGCCGCCCCACGTAAAGCACAAGTAAATCTCATTATCACGACCAGCACATCCTCCAGCCCCCAAGCTGGAAACCGGAAGGAGTCAGGAGGATTTAAAGTACTGAGTTCCGCCCAAGAAAACACACTAGCATTCCTACCCGAGTCCCACGGATCACCTAGGACCGCTAGCTCTTGTATCCTTACCTGGTTCGGCATTTCCCCATGAGGTAGAGCTTGCAGAGGTGGAGGCGACTGCAGCCTGAAAAACATTCCTTCCGAACGCAGACCCTGACGGAGGAAACGGCCAAGACCCAGGTGGAGCTCCCTTCCTTTTGTATCACAAATCTCTCCTGCCCCACATCTTCCAGGATCTGCCGCACCTGCTGCTCGGGGAGCTGCACCTCCTGGAAGAGCTCCTGGAATCCCAAGCGGCCCCCTTTGGAGCACAGGACCTTCGTGATAAAACTGCACACGACGGGATCGGACATGTCCGCGGCGCCTTTCCTCCAGCCTCTGAATGAATTCAGTGCTTCGCCAGCGGTGGCTTTGCTCAAGTGAGCGGCTCGCATAGGAGAATCGAAACTGAACGGAAAGCGAGCGCTGGGCGTGGCTTGGAGCGGCAGTTTAGCGTTGAGGAGCTTGATTTTTTTGTAAGCCCTCCCAGCGCTCCCTGAAGAAAGGAGGCGCCTCGACGATGCGCTGTTTCTTGTTTCCAGTTCCTTACATTTCTAGCTTCTTATGTTACTCAGAGCTGAGTCAGCAGGGTGAACACGGAGACGAAGTTTGCATCTTGTTGCACACCGTTAGAAGCTTAGGGCAATAAAATAATACCTCTCTCTTGAAGGATAACCCCCTCAAGATTTACCAGCATTATCTCTGAGAAGGAGAGTTCTGTTTTTATGCAACGTTTAACCTGTGATGCCTTCAGCCACACATACGAATAAGGAGCTGGACATTTTATGCCCCCGGGCAAGCTTTCTGCTAGCCCAAATAACACATTTACAACACCGGGACACTGTCCCCTGCAGGATATTCTGAATGGTCACCCATCCACAAATACTCCGAGAGACTTAGAGAGCAAAAACTTGATGTGTGTGTATTAAAATGCAAAATAAAATAATTAAAACAGCGAAACATAAAATGCAGCATCAAACTTTCCTTTTAGTCAAGAGAGTCCTTTTTGTTCTATCCGTAATGTTAATGTGTGCAGCAAAAAATGCTTTGCACCAGAGACCGCGCTAGCACATCTTGAGAGGCACAAGGGGGGTGAGGTGGGGAAGCAGAATTGGTAAGCTGCAAAGCTTGCACCACAAGCAGTCCTCTCTTGTATATCTTATTACACAGGCAGCCCCACTCTCTCTGGGCAAGATATTCAAACAAGTGGTTTGTTTATTTATTTAAAACATTTTTATGCCGCCCTCATCGCAACAAAGCCTCGGAGCGGCTTACAACAAAAAGAAAGATGCAGAAAATTATACAAAAACAAAGATATACAATAAAAATATTAAAACCCGGTGCATCTCGGCTTAAAAATTTGAAAATCCTACACAATAAATTAACACTTAAAATAAGTTTTCAATAAAAAGGTCTTAGCCTGGCGCCGAAAAAAAAAAAATAATGACGGCGCCAGGCAGACCTCTCTGGGGAGCGCATTCCATAGGTGGGGTGCCACCACAGAGAAGGCCCTCCTCCGGGTACTCAGCCTCCTAATATTCACGGAGGGTTCCCGGAGAAGGGCATCCGTTGCTGATCTCAAGGGGCGGGAGGGCATATATGGACGCAAGCGTTCCTTTAGATACCCAGGACCCAAGCCGTTGAGGGCTTTATAGGTCATAACCAACACCTTGAATTAGGCCCAGACTTCAGTCTGGAGCCAGTGGAGCTGACGGAGAACTGGGGTTATATGAGAACAATGCCCAGTCCCCATCAGCAGCCTGGCAGCTCTATTCTGCACCAATTGACGTATCCGGACCGTCTTCAAGGGTAGCCCCACATAGAGCGCGTTGCAGAAATCTAATAGGGAAGTTACAAACGCGTGTGTCACTGTCGCCAGGCAATCATTCTCCAGGAAGGGACGCAGCTGATGGATCAGCCGAAGCTGAAGGAAAGCGCTCCTCGCCACCGCCGTCACCTGGGCTTCTAAAGACAGCTCAGGGTCGAGCAGCACTCTTAAGCTGCGAACCCTGTCCCTCAGAGGGAGTGCAACCCCATTTAGGACAAGGCCCAAGTCCCCCATCCTGAGGCCCGAACCACCCACCAACAGGACCTCCGTCTTGTCTGGATTGAGCTTCAGTTTATTGGCCCTCATCCAGCCCATTACCTCGGCCAGACACCGGTTCAGCACAGCCACCGCCTCACCTGGATTGGTGGAAAACGAGAGGTAGAGCTGGGTATCATCAGCGTACTGATGATTCCGCAGCCCACACCTGCTGATGACCTCTCCCAGCGGTTTCATGTAGATGTTGAATAGCAAGGGGGACAAAATGGACCCCTGCGGAACTCCATGGCGCAGAGCCATAGTCCCCGAACACCACCTTCTGAAATTGGCCGTTGAGATAGGACCGGAACCACCGCCACGTGGTGCCTCCAACTCCCAATCCCGCTAGCCTATTCAGAAGGATACCATGGTCGATGGTATCAAAAGCTGCTGAGAGGTCCAGGAGAACTAACAGGGACGCACTCCCCCTGTCTCTCTCCCTGCACAGGTCATCATACAGGGTGACCAAGGCAGATTCAGTGCCATACCTGGGTCAGAAGCCAGACTGAAATGAGTCCAGATAATCAGTCTCATCCAAGAATGCTTGGAGTTGTCCCGCCACCACCCGCTCTAGCACCTTGCCCAGGAACGGGATGTTGGCCACCAGTCTATTATTGGCAGCCACCTCTGGATCCAGGGATGCCTTCTTTAGGACTGGCCGGACTACCGCCTCCTTTAAAGGGGCAGGTACCCGGCCATATCTTAAAGAGGCGTTGACCACCTCCAGGATCCAGGTCCCAATCCCGTCCTTGGCTTTCTTAAGTAGCCAGGATGGGCATGGGTCTAGTAAGCAGGTGGTAGGGCGTACTTGTCCACATCATCAGGCCGCAACAACTGAAATTCATCCATTAATTGTGGACTCGATGGCGTCGTTGGCATCTCCTCAGTAGAATCTGGTTCAATAGTAGAGTCAAGCTCGTGGCGAATCTGAGCGATTTTCTCCCTGAAATGCCTGGCAAAGTCGTCACAGCGGGCCTTTGAGGGTGGTATGAGATCTTTCTTTGGGCCTGGATGTATCAGCCCTTGCACCACCCGAAAGAGCTCCGCCGGATGGCATTGTGGGGAGGCAATGGAAGCGGAGAAGAATTTCTTCTTTGCCGTCCTCACCGCCACAGCATAGGCCCGATAATGGGCTCTTAAGTGTGTTCGGTCAGATTTGCCCCATGATCTCTGCCACCTACGCTCTAGACGTCTCCCAACTTGCTTCATCGCCCGTAATTCAGGTTATACCAAGGAGATGAACGGGCTCCGCCAGGTGGGAGAGGACGCTTAGGAGCGATCGTGTCAATAGCCCTGGTCATCTTCCCATTCCACAATTCAACCAGGGCATTGACAGGATCACCAGCCTTGTCAACCGGAAAACCCCCAGAGCTTTCAGGAATCCATCAGGATCCATCCGGCTCCGGGGGCAGACCAATACAATCTGGTCTGCACCCTTACTGAGGGAAAGGCCGCTCTCGAGCTCGAACATTATGAGGAAGTGGTCTGACCATGACAAGGGTGTCAAACTTAAATTCCTCACCCTCAGATCACCCTCTTCCTGCCCCGTCGAGAAAATCAGGTCCAGAGTGTGCCCACGTTCATGGGTCGGGCCACTGACATGCTGAGACAGCCCCATGGCCACTATGGAGGCCATGAAGTCCTGAGCCACCCCGGTTAGAACTGTCTCAGCATGGAGATTTAAGTCCCCCAGGACCAACATCCTGGGAGCCCTCAACACCAGGTCCGAGACGATCTCCGTCAGCTCAGGCAGGGAGTCTGTTGGGCAGAAGGGTGCACGGTACACCAACAGAATCCCCAATCTGTCTCAGTCGCCCAACACCAAGTGGAGGCACTCCAGCCCCGGCCTCGAGAGGACAGGATGCCCCAAAATGGAAATAGAAGCTCGATAAACCAGAACGACCCCCCCTCCCCTCCAGGCATGGTTGGTGCTGGACCAGGTACCCAGGCAGACACAGTTGTGAGAGGGCGACATCCCCCCCTCACCTGCCCAGGTCTCTTTGATACAAGCCAGGTCAGCCCTCTCATCCATGATCAAATCATGGATGAATGTTGCCTTATTTTGGACCGACCTGGCATTAAGCAACAGCACTGACAGGCCTGGGGGGGCAGCTGACAAGTCTACCTGGAATCCGACGGTTGGGGGAATAACCAGAAAGAGGGACAGGTGTTAACCATCTGTCCCTCCTTCTTCTATGCAGACCCGTTAGACCCCCCAATGCCATAACGTCCATTGCCCATCACCACCCCAATGGTGGCGCCCATGCGCTCCCCAGGCAACATCATAGTAAAGCACGAGATGCTCCAATTAAAAGCAACCTAAAACCGACAATTAAAACTACTAAAAACATCCTACTTAAAACCACTGCTAGCCCACAAACGAAACCAAGGCCAACCACCAAAGCCCCCGGCCAGCCTAGCCCCCCACTTTGGCCCCCAAACGGCTCCCAAACGGCAGCATCGCCAGCCCCCGGATGCCACCGGCGCTTTGTAGGCCGCAGGGCCCCTCCCTGTGCCCCACCCTGCCCCGGTGCGTCTCTCACACACGCCCGGGGAAGCGGGCTGGAGCAGGGGCCTGGGCCGGTGGTCCTGGCCTCGGTGCGGCAGCGGCAGTGGCAGCAGCAGGCAGCGGCAGCGGCGGAACAGCGGCGGGGTCCGGGCGGCGTGGATGGAAGTGGGGCCGTCTGATGCGCTGGTTTGCTCCTGGTTGTTGGTCAGCTCCAGGATCTCTTGGATGAAAGTACTTTTCTAGATCCAAGCCAGGATTGAAGTCAGGCTGAAATGGACTAGAAACTTCATTAGTCACCGTTTGAGATGATCTTCACAGAAGAAGGTCAGTGTGACCCTCTTGCTTCTCTTGGAACTCTTGGTGGCTTTCAATACTATCAACTTTGTTATTGTCTCAATAGGCTGAGTTGGAATGTGGAGGCGCTATACTGCAGTGGTCCCACTCCTAGTTGGTGGCCAAATCCACAAGGTGGTGACTTGGGCTATGGGGGTGCCCTGGGGTTCTATTTTATCCCCAGTACTTTTCAACATTTTGAAGGAAGTAACTCAGTGATTGAGAAACAGAGAGGAAAACAATCATAAAACATGTCTGAAAGAATGTGGAGGGAAGAAAAAGATAATTGGCTTGAAAGAAAGTTTGCTACTTCCTATCTCATCCTCCCAGTAGTTTTATGAGATAGGGGGTCATAGGGCAAGGTGAAGATAGAGAGGGGTGAACTAATGAACTTGTAGTTATAAGCATGCAGGCGTAATAGGTTGGTGAATATTAACTCACACACCTTGAATAGACAATGGGCTAATTATAATGCACATGCAATTTTTGTACTTGTATGCACTGCTGGTTGATTGAAAGGTCGCTGGTTCGAATCTGCACAATGGGATGAGTTCCCATTGCTCCGTCCCAGCTCCTGCCAACCTTGCAGTTCGAAAGCTTGCAAATGCAAGTAGATAAAAAGGTACCACTTTGGTGGGCAGGTAACAGCATTCCGTGCACTTTGGTGTTTGGTCATGCCGGCCACAAGACCATGGAGTCCATCTGCAGACAAACGCTGGCTCCCTCATCTAGGAAACAGGGATGAGTACCGCCCCCTAGAGTCAGACATGACTGGACTTAACGTCAAGGGGAAACCTTTACCTTTTCTGTAATGGGATGAGACAAGAAATATGAACTAGGTGAAGGGAAAGGCTGTAACCTAGTACCTTATCCAATGAGGAAAAAGGGGAAGGCTGTGCGGGACGGCCGCTTTATGGATCACTGCCTTGCCGTGGTGAAAGGGCTTGCGTAGTGCAATGAAGCTATGAGCTATGCTGTGCAGGACCACCCAAGACAGTCAGGTCATAGCAGAGAGCTCTGTCAAAAGGTGATCCACTGGAGAAGGAAATGGTAGCCCACTCCAATATTTTTGCCATGCAAATCCCATGGACAATTCTAAAGGGCAAAATGCTATGACACCAGAAGACGAGCCACTCAGGTCGGAAGATGTTCAATGTGCTACTGAGGAACAGCAGAGGGCTAGTACTAGTAGCACCAGAAAGAATGAAGTGACTTGGTCAAAGCCGAAAGGACACTCAGTTGTGGATGTAACTGGTGGTGGTGAAAGGAAAGTATGATGCTGTAAAGAACATAGAAACAGAGCGAGTCAGAAGGGGCCTCCCAGTGAGCCCACAAATGGAGTATTGTCCTCAGTTTTGGGCCCCTTATTACAGAAAGGATATAGCCAGGTTAGAGTCAGTGCAGCGTAGGGCCACAAGGTTGGTGGCCGATTTGCAGGGGATGGGGTATGAGGCGAGACATACGGGTATGTGAGGGGATGTCACATGGAGGTGGATAGAGACCTGTTCTCCCCTGCAGAGGCGGGCAGGACACGCTCCAATGGAGCAAAGCTCAGGGAGCCAAGGTTCCATTTAGATGCCAGGAAGCACTTCCTGACAGTTAGGACCCCGAGGGTGTGGAATGGGCTCCCATGAGAGGTCGTTGAGGCCCCATTGGTGAGGGTGTTCAAAGATAGGCTGGACATGCACATGGTGGGCATGTCGTGAGCGGAGCCGGCTGGTGCCGGAGGTCAGACTAGATGGCCCGGGAAACCCCTTCTGACTCGCTCTGTTTCTCTGTTTCTACCACACCATTGCACTCATTTCACATGCTAGCAAAGTTATGCTCAAAATCCTATAAGCTAGGCTCCAGCAGTATGTGGACTGAGAACTACTAGAAGTACAGGCAGGGTTTCAAAGAGGCAGAGGAACTAGACATCAGGTTGCTAACATATGCTGGATCGTGGAGAAAGCCAGGGACTTACAGAAAAACATCTACTTCTGCTTCATTGACTATGCTAAAGCCTTTGATTGTGTGGATCACAACAAACTGTGGCAAGTTCTTAGAGAGATGGGAGTACTGGACCATCTTATTTGTCTCTTGAGAAATCTGTATGTGGGTCAAGAAGCTAAAGTGAGAACTGGACACACAACCACTGATTGGTTCAAAATTGGGAAAGTGGTATGGCAAGGCTGTATATTGTCGCCCTGCCTATTTAACTTATATGCAGAGCACATCACACAAAAGGCTGGGCTAGATGAATCACAAGTCGGAATTAAGATTGCCAGGAGAAATATCAACAACCTCAGATTTGCAGATGATACCAATCTAATGGCAGAAAGTGAAGAGGCACTAAAGAGCCTCTTGATGTGGGTGAAATAGGAGAGCGCAAAAGTTGGCTTGAAACTCAACACTAAGAAAACTAAGATCATGGCATCTGGTCCTCTCACTTCCTGGCTAATAGATGGGGAAGAAATGGTGGTAGTGACAGATTTTATTATCCTGGGCTCCAAGATAACCACAGATGGGGACTGCAGCCAAGAAATTAAAAGACGCTTGCTCCTTGGGAGGAAAGCTATGGCAAATCTAGGCAGCATACTAAAAAGAAGAGACATCACCCTGTCAACAAAAGTGCATATAGTCAAGGCTATGGTTTTCCCAGTTGCACTGTATGGTTGTGAAAGCTGGACCATAAGGAAGGCTGAGTACTGAAGGCCTTTGAATTGTGGTGCTGGAGAAGACTCCTGTGAGTTCCTTCAACTGCAAGGAGATCAAACCATGCTGTCTTAGAGGAGATCAATCCTGACTGCTTGTTAGAAGGCCAGATACTGAAGATGAAACTCAAATACTTTGGCCACCTAATGAGAAGGACTCCCTGGAGAAGACCCTAATGCTGGGAACTATTCACGGTGAAATAAGAGGACAGCAGAGGACGAGGTGGCTAGATGGAGTCACTGATGCAGTCGGTGTGAGCTTAGGTGGACTCCAGGGGATGGTGGAGGACAGGAAGGCCTGGAGGAATGTTGTCCATGGGGTAGCAATGGGTCAGATGTGACTTTGCTAAACAACAACAAAATAATTTAACGCACTGTTTATATTGTGGATAATATTGTGAGATTAAATAATATGAAAGTGCACTCGAAGTGCATGTTTTATTGTTGGGAAAAACGATAATCTTTCTCTGGAAGAAACATGTACTGCTTTTTGATCCCTTAAAATACATTTTTAAAACTTTAGTCCGATAATGAGAGAGAGTGTGGTATAGTGGGTAAGAGAATGGGACTGGGACTCAGACGATCTGGGTTCTAGTCCCAGCTCAGCCATGGAGCCAATTGGCTGACTTTGGGCCAGTCACAGACTCTCAGCCCAACCTACCTCACAGGGTTGTTGTTGTGGGGATAAGATGGAGGAGGAGATGTAAGCTGCCTTGAGCCCTTTGTAGGTAAATCAGAAAAAATCAGGAAAAAATTAAAAATTGGGAAAAAAATGCACTCCAGTATTAGAGAACATAAACTTGAAGGAATTGAATGAGTACTACAAAAATAAAACAGCTAAATAATCATAAAATTCTGTGTTGTTGCTGTAAGGGGCGGTGGGAGGAAGGATAGTCTACCATAGGTTTGACATTTTAAAAATTTCAATAGCATAATGCAGCATGAGAATTGAACATAGTGGAAACTTTAACTTGTAAAGTACTGCTAATAATAGCAAAACTCATTTTTCCGTTGTATTACAGTTTGCTCTTAGAATGTTTTATAGTGTATTATATTTTAGCAAGTTTAATTTTATTCATTCCTTGTACATAATCCTGATAACATCAGATGTACAAAAGTTTTATTTACTTAATTGAATTAATCAAAAGCCTGGGTCAATTCTGCAATCAAAAGCTTGCGTGCATGATAGAAAGACTAACTGGGAAAGTGATCAGATTGCTCAATAATAAATAATTACAATTTAGCTGTAGGAAAATGTCTGATTGGTAGAAGAAAGGTAGCAGCAGCAGCAGCAACTAAGTTTAGCAGTGAAAATTTAAGGTCATGTGGGCAGGGCCAAGCAACATCAAGGTTCTTCTTTGTTAATTCGGTGTATGTCCACTAGATGGCACCTAGAAACCACTGATTGATTAATAGAAAGGCATGGGCGAACAGTTTTAGTATCATCCAAATTGGTATTGACTGGGAATAGACTCTTTTCCAGGAGAAAAGTGTACAAATTATCAGTGACAGTTGAATCAGATATCAGTTGCTGAGATAATGTATGTGAGTCCTTTATGGATGATTACAGGTTTTTTACAGGTTTTGACCAGGTATTGTTGTTGTTAGTCGCGAAGTTGTGTCCGACCCATTGTGACCCCATGGACAACATTCCTCCAGACCTTCCTGTCTTCCACCATCCCCCGGAGTCCACTCAAGCTCACACCAACTGCTTTAGTGACTCCATTTAGCCACCTCATTCTCTGCTTTTGCTATCTATTGACCAGGTATTATCTGGTTGTATTATGATAATCTTCATAAACGGCTCAATAAGTGTTTGTGCACAATACAGTCAAAGAAAAACATTTAAATCTCATTGATTTCTCATTGAAATGTATTAATCAATATTTTCTTCTAATTTCTCTAAAATACATAGGACTAAAGACCCTGAATTTTAAGGGGGCAGCATTCTGTTTCCCATAGTGAAATACAAGGGACAGAATAATTACATGTATTTATGAAATCTTGTTTGTAATTTAGATCTAAAATTGCTGTATTTGGGAGCAATTTTAGGGTTGGATTAATATTACCATGTGACTGATTCAGGAGGGGGGGTACAAGCTAAAACTGCCCCTTTCTTGCTTTTTCAGGAAGAACAACACAAGAAAGATGTTGCACTCAGCGGGCCTTTATTCTCTGGTTGCACTTTCACAGGTTCACTTCCCGCATTGCCTTGGCTCTTGCCTGCTCTGGCTCCCTTCCCTCCTGTCGCTATGGCAACATATGGCATCACCCTGGCAGTAACGCTCCCTGTCTCTACTCTCGGTTTGCACCGGCAGGCCGGCCTGCCTGCCAGTGACAACTGCGACAGCTCTTTTCCAAGCACACATGCATTTCAGCTTTCTTTCCTCTCTTCCGTCTCTCTCTTCCCCCACCCATCCTTCCTCTGTCTCCTCTTTATACCCCCACTCCTTGTGCACCACTCCACCCAACCCAGCTGTTCCTGCCTCAGTCCACAATCCCATACAGCTGCGCACTTACTCGAGTCTCCTGGCTGTTGCCTTCTCACAAGTTGCTTTCCTCACACAGATTCCCAGCCTCGTCCTGTTGTCTTTGGCCCTGCTTTGTGGAAGGCCCCAGGAAAAGGGGTGATCCCCTCTGCCTCCTCACACTCCAATAAAGATTAATATCTCCAGTAAGAATCGGGAATATTGGATAAATATAATTTGACATCCATGGTATTAAATGCTAGTATACCATTATTTTGCAGAAATTCTGTACTTGGTTAAAGTTTACAGATAATCATAATAGCAACAATAGGGATGCTGCAGGCCAAGTTAAGCATTTGTAGGTCCCACTTATTCCAAGCGAGGAAAGCTAAGTGTAAGCTTGACTCTCACAAAAATGTACAGGGCTTTAAGGTGTAATCCCATACATTTTAGACAGAAATAAGACAAATCCCAGCATTTCAGCATAGTGGGGTAGGGAGTTCTGGGAGTTGAAGAGTTTATTACAGTCTAAATATGCATAGGATTGTGCCCTTAAAGCAGGGATCCCCAACCCCTGGGCCACAGACCGGTACTGGCCTGTTAGGAACGGGGCTGCACAGCAGGATGTGAGCAGCAAGCGAGCAAGCAAAGCTTCATCTGTGGGTGTAACCTCCACAAGTCCCCTCCTCCTTTCGTTTGTGTGCTGCCGCGGTGTCAAGGTGCAAGAGAAGGAGGTAGGACATCAAGAGTACTCTGACCAACTGAATCCAATCTTTTTCGGACAGGCTAAAACTCCTCTGACAGACACCTCGTTTCTCCAGTGAGACAACATGAGCTGCCCCCAACCAACGATATCCAATAGCATGTGTGGACTGGGGCATGGGGCAGGCACTCCAATAAAAAAGGTGGAATGATTGAGCCTTAGACCAATGGGAGCAGGTGGATTGAGGTGAGGGGGCAGGCCGGGCCTATCCTTTTTTTCTGGTTTTTCCTATGAGAGCACGAACCCTACTGTAAAGTGTGCATGTGAGGGATCTAGGAGGTGGAGCTGAGGCAGTGAGTTGTATAATTATTTCATTATATGAGGTGTGTCCAGAAAGTAATGAGAATGAAGTCCCTACGCTGGAGAAGGGCACTGTGAAGGGAGAAGCTGGCCAAGGTCACTTGGGGTCGGGTGCCAGGTCTACATTAGAACACTAATCAGTTGCATTCCAGCCCTGTCAGAAATGAGACATTCTTTTTTGTGACACCCTGTTCAAGTGCCTTGTATTAAGAAAAATGCAAGCAAGTTTGGAACAGCAGTACACAATAAAATTGTGTAAAATTGGGTAAAAGTGGATCAGAAAATTTCTACCATTTGGAAATGGTGAGAAAAGCTTATAGAGAAGCTGCACTATCATCTGCACAAGTGTACCAATGGCACAAGTTGAAATTGGCTCAACTTGGATCCTTCATCATGACAACGCACCGAGTCACAGTGCTTTGGCTGTCAGAGTTTTTGGCTGAAAAACACATCACGGTGCTTCCCTACCCTACAGCCCTGACTTGACTCCTTGCAACTTTTTCATCTTACCAAAGATGAAGAATGGTTTGAAAGGACACCATTTTGGTAGTATGGATACTGTCCAAAGAACCACTACACAGGCTCTGAATACCATCCCACTTGGTATTCAGAGCCTGTGGAAAATTCACTGTGAGAATTGTGTACATGCACAAGGTGCATACTTTGAAGGAGACAATGTTCAATTGAAAAATTTTTCAATAAAAGAATTTTTAAAATATAATTCTCATTACTTTCTGGACATACCTTGTATATTACAATGTAATAGTAATAGAAATAAAGTGCACAATAAATGTAATGCACTTGAATCTTCCCAAAACTTTTCCCTTGCCCCCTGTCTGTGGAAAAATTGTCTTCCATGAAACCAGTCCCTGATGCCAAGAAGTTTGGGGACCTCTGCCTTAAAGTATTTTTATTTATTTATTTATTTATTTATTTATTTAAAACACTTCTATGCCACCCCCATCGCAACAAAGCCTCGGGGCAGCTCACAACAAGTATTTAAGGTCTATTTCCTCTACGTGTGTATATGTGCACATGTGTTGAAAGGTAACAGTTGCATTTGTCACTATGGAAGGAAACAGAATTTACTCATAAGCCAATTAGGAAGTAGATCCTATCTTAAAACAGTATTGCAACACAATATTTAATCAATTATTAGTATTTAGGAAAATTAGATAATGTACTTAATTGGACCAGTGTGTGGAAGAAAAACCCTTGCCAGATGCCAATATATGAAAAACTCGAATACAGTATCTGCCCTGGGAGGGTTCAGAGTTTTTTGGCAGACCAGTATCACACTTCTAATCAGCAACTAGTCCTGGCAAAAATGAAAAATGTGTAAAGACCATGAGGAGTACAGGGTCAAGATCTTACTCACAAAGCCCTTTTGGTCATTTCTGTTATCACAGATACAGCTTGCCCCATTACCCCTTTTCACTTGGTAATTCCAGGACTATACTATCCACAACAGAGGCTATGGCCAGTAGTTGGTGACTCCTACCTTTCTGTCCATGTGTGTCCTGATCTCTGCCCACCCCCTACCCCAAAGTTGACTACAAGTATGTGGTGATGGATTGCTCTCCAGACATCTTAGGATAATGACTATTGTCAGACCAGAAAATAGGTTTTGGGTAACATGCACAGAAAAAGGATATTAACAATTCTGCTCTGACAGAGCTAGTTTCCTATTTATACAGGACTAGACCTGAAAATATATAGAAACTTAGAAACAGAGCGAGACAGAAGGGGTCTCCCAGGCCATCTAGTCTGACCCCCGTCTCCAGCTGGCTCCACTCATGACATGCCCAAGATGTCATAACATCTCCGCTCATGACATACATCACCAAGAAGCCAAAACATGACAGAGATTACAATGAAACAGTATGTGTTAATTTTGATGTACAGATGCAAAATTAGAAATAATCAATTTCATTAGAAATATAACACACTTTGTGGGGAAGAGTGTGACCAGGTGAACTATATGACTATTCAGTCTAGTGTACAAGTGCTGTTGATGGGCAACTTCCAAGTACCTGCCCTCAAATAGATATCTTCAAATGGAGAGCTGTCTTCTGGAAGTAACTGAAGGGGGAGTTACTTCTGAAAAGGGGGAGACATGGCCATCCTAAGTTTAACCAAGGCTGCAGTTCTTAGTTAGGGGACATAGAAGAGTTCAGATCTCTCCTGAGGCTAGAAACAGAGCTCTGGCCTCAGATGCCCCTTCCCTGCTCCCATGGATCTCTCTGTGGCCCTTTTCTCTTCAATTATAAAAGAAGGGAAATAGGTGGATTGAAGTATAGCATGGATAGAATAGGGAAGGTTCTATATATGATATCCCAAGCCCTCCTAGGCTTCTGTGAGCTACCAGCATGGGGAAGAAATTTGATCAGCTAAGAAGTGGCCTAAATATTTTCCACCCAGGGAGAGGAATCAGGCATGAGGGCAGTTGAGGACAAACTGTGTGGAAAGGAGCTTGTAATAGCACTCCTTCCTCCCTGTTGCCCTGCTTGCAGAAGCCCAGCAGAGTTTAGGAAATGCCAGATTATGCTAATTCATAATTTGAGTGCTTCTGAATAAATTTATTCATAGACCTCAGATCACTCCAAATAAATAATAGGATTGCTCTGCCCATAAAGGGTTTTTGTAATCAATTCATAAAGAATTAGTTTTGCAAAATAAATTGCATTCTGAGAATATTTAATGATTTTAAAGTTATCTGGGGAAAATATGGGCTTCTCTACAGAAAGGTGTAAAGCACTGTGATATGGAAGCATCTTTTTCCATTTTTGTTGCAGAAGTAAAATGCATGCTTTGCACCAAGCTTTTTCCTAGGGTTTAGATGCCAGTGTAGTATGACTACCATATTTTGGATTTTCATGATGTCTTTTCATGAAAATTTTGTTCCAGGTAATCACAATTTACTCACTCTAAAAGAACCTGCAAAAAAGCCTGGAAAACTCAGGAAAGGCCCTGGAAGAAAACAGCATTCTGAAAATTGCTGTGATGGATCACAAGTGCACAATAAAATGCTTCATGTAGAGAAGCCCTAAGTCTATTCATGGATACCATGGTAAGTAAGAATGGGAATTACATGTTCAAGTGACAGTGTACCTCCAATGTACAGGTGCTGGGAACACACAAGCCCTCCCTTGTTACTGGCCCATCTCCATGGGAGTTGTGCCCAACTGTTTGTTAACTACCATCTGTGGAACTCTGGAGCTCAGATGAATTGAGAGAATTATCTTCATGATCATCCAGCTGTTGACATGCCATGTCAACTTGGTCCTGAGGAGCAATTATAAATCTAGAGATTCACAATTGGTGCTGATATAATCAGCTTCCCAGATACAATCATGCATTTGTGCAGGTGGGCAATCATTAGGTCAGGAGCTCTATCAAGGTATATATAAATATGATACCAGGTGGAAAGTGCTGACTTACATATTCCTTTTCATAGGGAGCAAACCAATACAGGTTTTAACTGAACTAGGGGCACAAAATTCTGTACAGTCATGAGGTCCTTTTTCCATGTCTTTTGAACAGAGTACTCTTCTTCCAGAGAACACCAGAAAGAGTGGGGAAGGGAACCTGCAATATTTTTTTTTAATTTATGGACTATAAACATGTATCCATTGTAGGTGTATTTAACAAGAATCCTGGGAATTGTAGTTTGACAAGGGTGCTGCTGTTACTGCTGCTGTAATTATGATGATGATGAGCATAATTATCCTTTCTATACAGCCAAATAACTGAGGTTTTCTGAGTTATGTGCAAGTGATAAAATTTAAAATTCAAACAACAGTAAAAACATCATAACATTTCACTAAACATCTAAAAGCTAATTTTAACCACTTAGGGAAGGCAAGTTAGAGATTTCCCAGCCTTCCCTGACAGAACTACAGTCTTCAGGGTTCCCTGAGAAATAAGAATGACTATTAAATAGGGAAGTGGATTTGCCAGTGCATTTCCATTAATGTTATCCACTTTCTAGCTCCACATCCATTTCATGTCTTTTCTGTAGTTTTATGTTTTATTAACATAAAAATGTAATTTTTAAAAAGACACATTTGTATGCATTTTTTCAAATTGTACATGCTTTGATTAAAATGTGTTTGGACACATTTTTGAAATGTATAGGGGCTTTTGGTGCACTTTTAAACGTCTGCATTTTAATGGACAAATTTCTCTTTTTAATGGGCCTCATAAATCCAGAAATGCATGGATTTCCACAAAATGCATCCAGCCTGAATCTGTTTCTGGATGATGCAGGTTGGAGAAAGCCACAAAATAAATCCAACAAAGTGGATTTACTAAACACTCCTAGCATATTACATGTGCCTTCTGCTCTAACGAACTTGGATTACCATTCCACATAACCCCAGGAGTAGAGCTGTTATGATTTGGGCCCCCAAAACAGCCCAAAGGGAGCTATAGGGGAGCAGCAGGCTCTGACTCTGCCCAAAGCTGGAGGACAGACAGAAGTCAAGAGGCACGTAGGAGGCCAAAGTCTGTGTCACACAATGAAATAGAAAGATGATGGGGGAGGGCCCTGTTGGTAAACAATAGAATTAGAAATGTATGGGCACTTGCCCAAGGAATTGCCATTACTCATGAGGAAAGAAAGGGAGCAAATATGGCGAATGGGAGCTGCAAGAGTGGAACTAGGAAATAGGCATGTCTGGAAGCTACTGATAAAAGGCAGAAGGAAGAAGGAAGAGACCAAGGGAGAATCACTCTGTAACTCCACCCTAGACTGATGAAATTGTCGGGGAGGAAGTGAAGGTCAGAGGGTGCTTGCCAACTTCCATCTGAGGTAAGGGTGCAGAAACATTTTTGGATTGTGGCCTGATTGTGAAATCAGGCTTCACTGCCCCGGAGCTTTCTTAATCAGGGAAACCTTGTGCACAACAAAGCCATCGCAGCCAAGGCAGCTTTGCCTTCTTGCACCTTCCTCCACTGGGAGGGTCACTGGCATGTGGGAAAATCCCTGCTGCCATCCTTAATCTCAGATCAAAGGTAACTGAGGAGATTCCTCTCCCAGATTTCTCCCTAACTTCTACTGGTCTCCGGGGTGGAGCTTGCCAAGCAGAGCAGGTAGAGCCCATGGTGGGAGTACAGGCCTCCATGAACCATAGATGTATTAGGGCAGATTAGATCTTTGAACCAGTAGTTCCACAGCCTTGATCTAAGGCTACAGGGAACTACTGTGGACATCTGAGAAAGAAATGAGCTGCCAGGCTGTCCCAACCCTAAACTCCCTCACACTGATGTCTGAGATATGCCCCAGTTGTTCTTTGTATTTTATATCCTATTGTCAGCATTTCATCTCCATTTTCAACAAAAGTTGTCATGATTTTAATTTGCAATCATGCATTCTGACTGATTTATTTTGAACAGTCAGAGAAGCTTTGATTGTGCTATGGTGCTATCTTAACTTAAACGCCAGTGTTTTACTCTTATGGTTTATTGTCTCTGAAATTGTGTTTTTTGCTGAAAAAGAAATGTTTCAAGAAAAGTATGTCTCATTAGTAAGTCTGTTATAGATGCCTGACTTCCCAAACAACACTGGGTCTTGGTCAAAAGCTCACAGCTCAGAAAAAAAGCCCTCTAAAATTGTGCGTATTAAATGTGGCCCTTCCCCCACACATATTCACTTGACCCTTTTGTCCCCTGAACTCTTGAAAACAAAGATTTGTAATGGGCAAAAGGCGGAGGAAGGACAAACTATAATTGTGTCAATGTATTTTGATGGTTGTAACAGTTAGTTATAAAATAAAAACAGTTTATATTTTATAACATTTAGTCAGATCAGTCACACAAATACCACGCTCATGCTTTTCTACAATTTCTACAATTTCCTTCTTCAATTCAAGGGTTATTTTCTTCAAAACCTTCTCACCATTCTTCCTCTGCATATTCTTGTCATCTTCATTACTACTCTGCATGTTCTTGTCACCTTTGTTACTGCTGTGCACTTTCTTGTTAGCAGACTTTTAAAAAAAGTATTACAATCCTATAAATGTCTACTTTAAAATATGTCCCACTGAACTCACTGGATTTACCCCCAGGTGAAAGTGTGTGGGGCTGCAGCCTAACACTAATTAGGTCACACAATATGACACCCCAAAAAACTACCTGACAACCCATAGAATGTTCTAGTGGTTGATGTTCCCATGATGGGTTGTCCAATCCAGGCAATCAATTCTATCAGTAATCAGCTAGTGAGCCACTTGCCAAGAACTGGAAACCCCTTGCTGCTCTTGCCAACCTCACCCAGCCCACCACCAGTGCTCGTATAGCAGACATTCCTCAGGGAGACTGATCCAAAGAAGCTGCCAAAATCTTTCTTTTTTACTTTGGTTTGTCTTCATAGCTGTTAAAAGGTGAGCTGCCAAGATAAACCAAAGCCATGAATAATCCTTGCTCATGAAAAGGGGGGGGGGGAAATAAGTCACCCCCTTTACAGAAAGATCCTCAAGTCTCCTCTGGGGGTCTTCTCACTTTTCCACATTTCCCCAAGATTCTAGATGCTCAGGAATGTGGAAAAGTGTGAGCCACACACCTTTTACAGGAGCTATCAGTTTTGCCAATCAGCTGTCAAAGCTCCAGCTCCTTTAAATCCCCATTTTTACACTGTTTCCCATGAATGCATATGTTCCTGTGAAATAAAACCATGAACAGCATTGTTAGCTTCAAGGGAATGGGCTTGTTCTCTTAGAGCCTGGAGCTCATTACACTCAGCACACACCCATGACTTGTTTCTGGCTGGCAGATAGTCATACATGTGGCACTCAGCACAATACACACTTGCTTCCTGGCTTTCTACTTTGGTAACATGTTAAAATTGCTATTATAAGGTCTGTTAAACTGGAAAAATAAATTGTTTACTAGGGGACCATGGGGAATTTATGTATAGTCATTTATTCCTAGCTACTATGAGAAGGAAGGGAAGACTTGAGTGTCCTGGCCTTCTTGCCCTGTTGTTAAACTCATATGGGCACTCACTTGTGAAGCAAGTGGCTCCCTTAGAAGCATGCCTCCTTATGTGGTTGTAGTTAGCTTGGCCCAACTTCTCTTGCTCCAGGGAACCCACCTCTGACTGGTCAAAAGTGGAAGCCATTAACAGTGGATATGGGAGAACACTGCGATTACAGGGAAAGAATAATTGAGGAGTACTCAGGGAGGGTAGAGACAGCCATGCCCCTCTTCTGGTTCAGGTCACATCTAATTATGCCTTGGGGTGAAGTAGATGATGCATGGGAGATACTGAGTAGCTTCCCAGCAGGTTTGGAGACTATCTTTTTCAGGGTATGAATGACATAGAAGTGTCACAGGGTCAAATATGCTTTTTTTCCCAGGCAGAGAGAAAAATATCATGGGGAGGGAATCAGCTTGGGTGCGGGGAGTAGGGAAGTGACAAAAATAGGTAGAAAATGGCTAAGCACTCTGTCCTTAGTAATTTTAGAGAAAGACAATTTCCTCAGATTGATTCTCCTCACATAGGAAGATCCTTTTATGTACTTTCCTCCAGATACATATACAGAAATTCACATATCTCATGCTAGCAATATACATGCACGTGCACACAGCTCATCCCTCATTCTCACAGGAAAACTTCCCAGTTGCTTTGCTCTGGTTTCCACAACCCCCACTGGCTTTTCTCCCTCACCCCCTTTCTGGCAGCCGCCCAAGTTTTAAAAATTGTTCACATTTTTTTTAAAGTCTCAGAGTTCAAAATCAACTGGAAAGAGGAAGAGGCCTTGGTAAGCACAAGAGAGTCATCCAGAGGCATTGCTGTGCCCACAGACACCATGTTGCTGACCCCAGCACCAAGTGTATAATAACCACTTGCTGAGTAACCCAGGTATGCCTGTTTGCCTGGCAGAAAGTCTGCACAATCCAAGCCTTTTTACCTTGCAGAGGATCCACACTAAAAGACAATAGTGGAGTTAGGAATCAAAGGTTTAGGGCTGCCTCTACTATTAGGGTTGCTGATGCACCTGCATCAAGCAGCAGACTGGGAAGAGTGGTCAGTTGCACTGCTCTCACCATCTTGCCCCAGCCAGAAGAGCCTGCTGCTTTGCCTGCCATCTCCAGCAGGTACTCTGGACAGCCCCATCAGCTGTTGTTCCACTGCAGCATTGGCCACAGCCAAAGACCAATTGGCAGGGTTCTCTAGAACAACTTCTGGGTGCACTGGCTGCTGCTGCTGCTTACCATGGGTGGCTGCGGCCAGCTAGTCACCTCATCTCTAGCTGGTAGATGGTTATTTATAGGTCTCTAACACTGTAATCCTGTACATGTCTACTCGGTAGCAAGCCCCACTGAGTAAGCATGTAAGACTGCAATCCTTATATTTAGTTGAGAAGCCGTTGGACTCAGTGAGTCTCCCTCCTCAACAGACATGTATAAGATTGCACTGTTGTAGTGGTAGTAGTAGTATTTCATATAAAATGTGAATCCTCTGTCTTTTCACAACTTCTAGGGCTAATACCACAAGGTTACCTCTGAGAAAATGCTTAGCTCAAAAATTCATTTTCAGTATCAGAACCAAGACCAAATTCTCTTAGTATCTCATATTCTGTGAAATATGGTTCCAAAGCTGCCCATGTGGCTGGGTAACAGAACATATTATATATAAAAAAGTAACATCCAGATTTTCCAAGCAGCTCTGAACATTCCCAATTCACATTCCTTTCAGCATTATTCTTATTTGTTATCAAAGAAGTTCCACCTGTTTTCAGGCTGAGCATGGTTCATAGTATTGCTACCATAACCAAGAGCTTCTCTTAACAAGAATTAAGGGATTAGGAATGGGCCACATGATCAGGTTGGGCCCTTCCAGAATGAATTTCCTCTCCCGCTTTTACTGGTCAAATAATACTACAGTAAGCCTGAATGGCAGCTCTCGCCCTACATCTACTTAGTTTTCTAATGAGATCAGTCAATATTTGTGTCAAACTGGCAAGGGTGTTTTCATCTGCACATCTTCAAATGTGATAGACTCTGCTGCTATTATATAAGCAAAATAGGTCAGTCCTTATGCAAGGGGACAAATGGACACTAGTCAGATATCAAAGAAGACAATCCTCTGAACCAGTGTTTCTATGCTATTCTATAGCAGAATTTAAACATGTCATATTTCTCTGTGTAGAGTTTCCAATAGAAACTGCAACATGAAGCCATCATGAAGCCACCAATTTGAACTACTTAGCTAATTTGACACTGTGGAAATTGGTCTCAACACATCCTGGGAGTGGCTAGCTCATTAAAGAAAGTAATTGTTCCTCCTAAGGTGTTTGTTTACTCAACAAATCTTGCTATGCCTATTCATCACCAGCGGCTGCTAGTTGGGAGTGATCATTAATCAGATAATACAGATTTGATTTGATTCCATATTACACTCCATACATATAGTGACACACCTACTGCTGCCTCTTGCATTGCTTGACCTTTTGATCTCATCTTGGAGAAAAGCATCTTTTGCCTTTTCTCCTTTTCTTTATACTCAATAGAAACATACACACATGCAAAGAGGGAGAGAGAGAGAACCACTTCACTGTTCTAACCAGTTCAAAAAGGTTTTTTATAATCACATTGATTGGGCTAACATGGATGCTTTGTTCCTTCAATTCTGCTTCCCTTACTTTCCTCTTGGTGGAATCCAGGTGGATACGGCAAGGAGGACCAAGTCTCCTATGTCTGACAGCTTTGATCATGAACCAATTTTGATCTACCACAGCTGCACAACAGGGAGGATGGAGGAGTGGTCACTGCTCTAGAAGACTGTCCAGTCCACCAGTCTAATGTCCACCACCATGAATTAAGCAACCTAATCTCTGGTCTGTACCACTGACATGAGCACTTTTGGCTCCCAGTAGTGTATCCTCCTTAGCAATGGGAGGGAACCTGCTAAAGAAAATGCCCTCTAACCATTACTGGGATTTTGGGCAACAGTTGTATGGAAGAATATGATCCAAGCCACTGGCTCTGGAAGAGCTGTCAGGAGCTAGGAGCAGAGGTCTCCACTACTTACCACTGCCACTTACCCCAAAGGGGCTCATAGTGCTGGTGCATCTGTGATCAGCAGCTGCAGTCTACTGCATGTCACCACAGGGTTCGGGGCAGTGGCATGCAGTAGAGATTGGGGAAGCCTCTGTCAGCCACCCTCTAGTACCACTTGAGCACTTTAGTGGTGTCTGGTAGTGGCCCAAAATTGCTGGTGGCAGTGGCATGGAGTGAGGTAAGCCTCTAATAACCATCAATTGTCATTTGTGCTTGTTAGCTAGCCACTTGTCAAGAGTGGCAAGGAGATTTTGAAGCTCTTGACAAGTGGTCTACTTGTAGTGGGTGCTTGATCCATAATGAGTCAGGGAGTCCAGATTTAGATAACATGACAACTCACTGTAAGTCAAAGAAACCCTAAAACAAAAAATTGGTTCTACCATGGTAACAACCAATTGTTGCAAGCATGAGTGGATTTGCATATGTCAACTGGTCAACAACAACAGTCAACATTTGGTTGTCAAGTTGTGCAAATCAAGCCAATATTGCCTTTAAGGTGTGGCAAGTTGTACTAATAATCTAGATAATCTTCTGGATCTGTTGACACCAGTATTAGATACAACTTACAACTAAGTTTTCCATTTAATCAGTATTTGGAAACCTAGTAAGATTTAACGATGTATGGGTCGGTGAGGTGGGCGGGCGAGATGATCTACTGAGGTTATGGGCTTTCAAATGGAACACAGACAATGAATAATTTGTCATTCCATGCAAATGTACACAAAATCAGTTTCCATTAGCAGATTCTGTTGCTAGCTTAGGAAATGGTTGCAAAAACTGGTGTGACCACCATTCACTTACACAGTATGGCTAGCCATCTGTATTTTATCCACATTGCAATAAACCTGTATGCATGTTGTCTTACACATCTGTTTCTGGTGCAGAACTTTACCACCTACTTCAACAAACAGGAATGTGCCTTAGTCCTGAGGGAGGGACCATATTTCAGGGTGTGCCCATGCTTTGCACAGAGATCTTTCCACTTCTATATGATGTTGCAGAGTTATTAAAACCTCTGTGGCAGACCCTGGATAGCTGCTGCCATTTGATTTCAGCTGGATTTCAGCACATCTGCCTTTCTCTGGGCTTGCACTATATGTTTGAGCTTTCATTTTTAGTAGTACAAATGTACCCTGACCCCGCTATTCACTCATAAGTAGGCCACTCTCCACTCTGGTGTTCCCCAGTCTTCAGATTCACTTACTTGCAGTTTTATGACTACCTTTCCAGTTCTAACTGTGAGGACTGGGAATTCTATTCCAAGCTTTCTGGCCCAGGTCAGAACAACAGTGGCACATTTTGCAGTCCTTTCAGTTGCTGAAACTCAAACACATGAATGTGGTTTGGTAACAATGGTCATTTTCTTCGTTCTATCTATAGGTCCTATAAATCATTTGACTTATTAAAGACAGTGATCTCCCAGCCAAACCAGTCCACTTACTTAAAAGATCTATTTTGCTGAGTTGGTGTTTCTTTGCTTCTTCTGCTCAAATTGCCTCAAGAGCAATTTAGTCTTCTTCATAATTGCCACTGCTTAAAAATGGGACAGCCGATAGGATCTCTGCTTGCTCTTATCCAGGATTAATCATGAACAAGGCTTCCCTCCCATTATTGGCCCATGCATATTTCCTGCAAATAATGAGGCATCCTGGACTCTGAAGTGAGTTCATAAGAATACACAGAACAATATTCAACAATCCTGTATGAGACTAGAATTGGAAATCATAGTTCGGATGGATCCAAGGGTAATTACATCTTTTTTTTTTTTTTTTTTTGCTTTTTTTCAAAGAAGCCATGTGTGATCTGGTATTGAAGGCACAGATTTAAATGCTGTGGAAAATATGAGGGGTGAGAACTATTCTTTTTTCTCTGTCTGATCATACTAGAATGTCAGGTTATCCAGCAAAATGGATCATCAGCAGGTGCAATACTGGTAAAAGAAATACTTCACCACACACAATACACCCTTATCGTTAACGAAGTTAGCGTGCCTCACTTCCATGGCTTTCAGACACAATAGCTAAACTTGCAGAGCAACCAACACAGGGAGACTGATAGGGATGCAAAAATTTCCCTGAAACTTTTGCCTCGCTGAATGCTTGCACTCCATGTTCAGGACAGTTTTCAGGAGGATTTTCTCAATTCTAATTTAACTTGCTTATTCAGATGCTAATATGAGTGATGATAATATTTGCCTGTTTCATTACCCTATTTATTTTCAAACTGAAAGAATCCTTTTGTGCTGGCAGGCTTTAATTAATATGAAATTCATTTTGTTAGCCATTAATAGGAATTTATTCAAAGTTGATTTCAACGGCTGGTCTTGGCAGTTGTGATTTATGTATTGTGAATAGAACCACCCAAAAGTGCACCCATTTATTTATCATTGACAGGCATTTATGCTTTCTGTGATAGTAAACAGTTTTTGTTGCACTTATTGTTTGAACATAAATAGAAATAAAGCATAGAATATATGTGACCCAGGAGAATCTATGTACCCTTTCACTCCATTGAATTTATTGGAAAAAAGTTAAGCAGGTGCATAATTCTTCCACTGCAAGTAATGGGTCTTAAAAGTTATTAACATTGTCTAGATCATGCTTATTCTCATTATTTTTTTCCATAATAACATAATCTTAGTATTCTTGTGGAGGCAATCTTTCATGCTCCTCTTTCGTTTTCTTCCCACTATGTCAAAATGTAGAAAGCTCTTCGATTTGTTGTATTTGCTTATGCTATAACAAGTTGATTAGAGACCACTCCGAATCAAATAAGAGAAAGCATAATATTAATATATATATGTGTGTTATAAGCACTGGCAATACCATAACCTGTCCCTGCACTTCTCTCAGGAAACCCAATGTTCACCAGATACGTTGGACTACAACTTCCATAATTCTTAGGCACATTGTGAGGAATGATGGGCCATGCAGTCTGAGACATCTGCAAGGAGCCAGAATGGTGAAAGTTGCTTCAAGGTAATTCAAGGAAGATGATACAATAATGGCATGCTTCTTAGTAGTTGCTCTTTGGTTTTAAAGACCACATGCAAAATAAAGAAAAGGAAGAATTGCTGTGCAAATGGCCTAGTTAATGCAGGGGAGAGGTAAGGGCAGGGCAGGTAATTAATATGATAAACTTATGATAAAAATCTTGGTGTGGGTTTGATAAGAAACAAATAAGGGAATAATTGATCCCATGATAAAAAGTTTCATCATGAAAGACCTTAGCTCATTCTTCCTACACCTATGAGCTAGGAGTCACCCATTTGTTCTCTGATGGACAGACCCTTGTTTGAGCTGCATCGTGTCTCTGAAAAGACATAAAAATCTTTTAATAGACCTGGCTATCAAAAGTGAGCATTATTTTAATAGGACTTGAAAAAATTAAAATCCATACCTCCCCATTCCCTTCAAATGGCAAAAGGACTCAGGGGAAGCTTTTTCCAGGATCAGTTTTCTTCTAACAAGCACTGGCATCTTATATACCTGTGTAACATATGTGCATTTAGAAATGTACTAGGTGAACATGCAAAGGCAGGCAGGTACTAAGAGCACTTTCACAGAAGGCTTTTATAGTGCTATGCAATTGCATTACCTTGCTCACAGAATTTTATGGAAGGCTGAGACTCTCTCAACCCTCCTATATTTTCCCAACCATTTGCCCCATCCTGTTCTTACATAAGGAAATCTACTGAAGAGAAAAAGACAGTATAGCTGCACTACACATTTTAACTGCTTGTGCTAGGAGTCTTCTAGTAGCATTTGTCCTAGGGCAGGGGTCTCAAACTCGCGGCCCGCAGGCCAATTGCTGGGACGGGCGGGGCACGGGGGAGGGGCCCTGCGGCCTTCAAAGCACCGGCGTTGCCCCGGCCGCTCGCGGGATGAGTAGCCCAGCACCACCGTGGTGGCGGAATACTTGATGCGGCCCAGCCTCGCCCGGAATACTTCCAGCGGCCTCCAGGTAAGTTGAGTTTGAGACCCCTGCCCTAGGGGTAGGGATGTGTGCATCAACAAAATTCAAGCTCACCTAACCTCTCTGAATTCCAGCTTCCTTTTTTCAGATTGTAAGCTTGGGGGGGGGGGGGTCCTTTACGCAGGACAATATGTGATTATTGTGTAAGAGTTTTTCCAAATGTACTCATTTTGGAAGTGCTGGAATATATGCATGCTTTTTAAAGGGGAGAACTTAGTCTGTGAATCACACTGAAAGCTCAGAAACATGCACACTTCAACCGTAGACTGCACCAGAGTCCATGTTCACTTTGGAAAGTGCAACAGGAAAATGCTGATGCAAAATAAACTGAATTTCTCATGCATCCCTACCTAGGAGAAAGGAACTGATTGGGTTAGAATTGGGAGCCCTAGACTTTGTAGTATACCAGGAGAATTGCAGAATGAAGCAACCTCCTATGCTAAGGGTCTCCAGTGTGGCATGTGTAGGTACCTTCAGCGATACCTGTGAATGGTCCCCAATGTGGAGCCCATTGACATCTGAAAAAAAAAACGCTTTTAAACATAAAGGTGCATGGATTTGATTGGAATGCATATAACTTTCAGCAGTTATGCACAGTGTTCAACAAAAGTGGACCAATATCCAAATAATTATCCATTTGAATGTCACCCATTCATACACTAAAAGAGTTGTTAGGTACTCAGTCTGATGCATTATAGGAGGCACCTATTCTTCCAGTTGTTTCATATCAGTCCTACTACCTATTAAAAGAGCAGGGAGAATCCATTTCCCCTTCCATTTGCTAATTTTCATAAAGTGGACATAGTATTTTAAAAAGTGTGTATGTCACTGAATATTAATAACTTTTCCAGTAAAAATGTATCTGTGTAATAACTTCCTCTCAAAAAGAAGCAACTACTGGACATTACCAAAACATGTTTTTAAAAAGTATTAGCTGTATTTCCATAGCCAGTAATTAGCTGAGTTGGACAATCCCTTATTAAAGAGGCATTGTGGTGCCCAGTAGGCAGGAAACAAATAAATTGCAAAATAAAATGCAGCCTAAGATCCAAAGACAGGAAGATGCCAAGGTGACAATCCACTGAGATATTATGTGGTAATGCCCACTGAGATTTCTGAATGTGTCTATGGGTCCAAAGAGATTGGAAACCTCTGTCCTAGGAAGGAAATTTCTCAGGCTCTGCATTGGTTATTGGGACCCCTTAGGTAGAAAATAGCCTCCTAGGGCCTAGATTGGGCCCTCTTAGAACTAGTGTGGTATGATGATTACAGTGTTGGACTGGGGACCCAGCAGATTTGGGTTCTAGTCCCCACTGTGCTATAAAGCTCACTGGATGTCTTTGAGAGCCACTCACTGTCAGTGTAACCTACCTCACAGGGTTGTTGTGAGAATAAACTGGTTGCCTTGGGTTCATCATAAGAAAAAAGGGGCAGGATATATATGCAATGTAATAGTAATATTTGGGCTAGAATTTCGCTTTAAAAACATCAGTCTTATGGTTCTGGAATATTCAGTGTGCCCTTCAACAGACTCCCAGTTTGGGCCTTCCCCTGACTTCTTGGCACAACTTGCACCCCTCTGCCAGTTTGATCCTGCCAATCAGCCAGTGTTTGTCTTCAGAACCGTATTAGTAAAGTACTCTCAGAGACTGTCTCCCCTATAGGCTGCAAACATGTGTAATTCACAAATGTATTACAGCAATACTTTTAGTGTTCTTGTTTAAATGGTTGCATGGTTTTATTGTTTTAAATGGCTGCATACTGCCTTGATGACTTTTGATCAGATGAGGCAGGATATAAATGTTAGTAATACATAAATTAAAAAATCTTACCAGCTAGCTGCAATTTTTAAAAATGCTGTTTGTTTCACTGGCTTCATCCAATTCACCCAACTGTTTCAGTAAGTGGGATCTATACAAGTCCCCAAAAGTCCTGTTGCTAGCAAGAACCTTTCTTTAACAAGTTATCCATGGCTTTGAGAGAAAGTCCTTTTGTCTAGTCAAAGAGGATGCTTGGCACAACATAGATAAATTCACCAAGGACACCTGTATTGAAGGCCATGTGATCAGGGGAGCAGCACAAAACGTACAAGAGCAGCACCTTTAAAGTAACTGCAGTATTGCTATTAAGAGACCTAAAGTTCAGTTTCAAAAAAGGCCTCTTCTGCTAGTCATTGAACATTGAGTTTCAGGAAGGGTTGCATAGGATTGCTCATATGAATGAAGACACTGTCCTTGTAGACAGCCTACTGCTGGATAGCCATTGATAAGGTGAACTGTATTAGTTCTTTGTCTCCATCATAGGGGAGATGATGCAGCAATGAAACAAAGCAAAAGGGGTTGAGATTGTCCCCCATTGGATTTTGAATGTGCAAGCATTTATGTTCCTATTGATATTGGAATAACAGATTGATAAAGTAATCTTGAGCTTAAGAGAGGAGTTCCCAATTATTTGAAGCCACATTATATATTTATTTCTATAAGCAGTTTTGGAGTTTTGCCAGGTTATGGTATTTGAAGTTAATTGTCTGATTTATTTTTTTACTTTTCTAAAATATCCCCTGACAAAAGAGGACCACAGTCCTGCAAAGCCAACCATAATTAAGCACTGCTTATTTCAATAGGTGAAATACACTTCATTCTCCTCTTGCAATTCTTCCAGTGGAACTTTAAAGTGATTATTTTTACTGGACCCCATCCAGTGAATACAGTTTGAAATATACTGTGTTTCATTACACAATTTGTAATACATTGGCCAGGTTGAGACATAACAAGCCAAGAATTTGTGTAGAACCACACAGAGGAAGAATGGCTCGCTCTATTCTTTCCATGCTTCATCATGGCCTGTTTTAGCATCTGTGTGGTTTCCATGTTTCTTCCATAGAGTTCTGCAGAAAGATAGTCTAGTCTAATCTAGTCTATCTAGACTGTCTAATTGGCCTAGTAAATACTGACTTGCAGCAAGAAGCTGATCGGCCACACTGTGCTCACATGGGGGACCGTATGTGCCAAGGAGGAAGAGGCAGGCAATGCAGGCAGGAGCAATGTGCTCTGGGATAGATTTTCAGTTGTGGGGGCTGATGGGATACCAGCTGTCGTTAGGGGAAAAGATGGAGGAAGGTGGAAACCACTCAGGCTTGGAAACCACATGCCTGTCTGAACCCAGGACCCAAGCTAAGATATCACATCATGTGGTAACTGCACAGCATGGTTTAGTGTTCTGTGTGAATCCATCCATTGCCTTTTACATTTTGTTATAATTCAGTCACAGTGAACGATTTGGGGCATAGCAATCTCATCACCACTAGACAGTGGCTAGACATGCAGAGGGGAGGCTTGTCTCTCTCTCACTGCAGACTGTTCAGATGGATTTGTTGGACTTTGAGAAGGAGAATGATCAGCAGGGAGCAGGGGAGAAGAATTTGAAGTTTCAAGGCTGCCTAGTGAAGCAAAGTATGAATAACAGCTTGCTTTGGAAGGGGTGGGAGGGCCTTCAGGAGGGAAGGAGGAGCACATGTGAGACCTAGTCCTTGACCCAGTACAGAGGCATAGAGAGGAACAAGCTGCTCAGTTGCAGGGGCAAGAGCCACCCTGAGGGTGGAGCCAGAAGCTCTACCAAAAGGGAGGGACAGAGGGTAAATTTCCAGTCAAGATTAAACTCTTTACATGGATTGTGTTCTCCTTCAATTTTGGTAGGTCTTAGAGTTCATACTATGCTGTAGTTTCAATAATAGAAATGCACTTCAAAGGACTGTTTTGAGTTTGAACCCAGAAGGAAGGTGGGAAGGAAACAGTTCACAGCAAGACAGTCATAGGATTTTTCAGAGTTGCAGCTCTGAGGTTGGAGCTGGGACTGCCCTGCACAGCCAGCACTAAAGAGGCTACTTTGCCAAGTAGAGCTATCCAGGTGGTGCCTCAGTTTCTTTCCATCCCCCACTGAAGCAGCACAAATAGTCAGAATCAGAGTGGCAGGAGCATGGAGGATGCGCACAATCTTTCATTTGGAGGGTTACCCTTAGCTGTATTGACAAGTGTGGAGGATACTGAAGCATCCAGAAGTATTCTAGAAAGGGCAGTGTGCTTGAAAGTGTGTGTGTGTGTGTGTGGGGGGGGGAATCCCCTATATATTTTTGGCAACACAGAAAGAAATGGGGTATATATTTGGAGTGGCAAAGGTAAAATTTATTCAGCTAAGAATAAATGACAGTTTTAATTTGGTAAGGGTGCAATCTAGTTCCCTGTACTCTTGTTGCACATAAGCCTCCAAACTTGGAGGCTTATGTGAGTCCTATGGATGGAAGTCTCACACCATGTATTTTATCAGGATAGTGGGGAAGAGTGAGGAAGGAGGCTGGGATACCAATAGGAATTGATGCAAGCCTTCATTCCTCTGTTCCCCAGCCCTCTCCTCCTCCTCGGATGCCCTGTTCTGCTTTCTCTGGGGTACAGTTGCAACTTGGGAGAGATGGAGCTGTTGCAGTTCTTTTCCTGACAGCCATCAGAGGCTGGGTGGGCCTGGGGCTCAGTCTTGGGCATCCCAGTTCCAAGATCATGGGGTCTGAATGCTGAGACGCTGAATACTTCTATGGCCCCTGATGCTGGACTGTATCCTAAATCTACTGAAGTGTACACAGGACTGTATCCTAAATGTTATATGTGTTTTTTCTGTATATTATTAGTTGTGATCACAGCAAGTAATAATATACAGAAAACAGATATAGAATCACATGCATATACACCTCCACAAGGCTTTAATATATAGTGGTACCTTGGCTCACGAATGCCTTGGTTCATGAATAAATCGGGACACGAACAAAAATTTCTGAAAAATTTTGGCTTGGGTCGTGAACACTGCTTTGGGTGGCGACCAAGATTGCAGCCATCTCTCCCCCCCCCCCCCAGAGTAGGGAGATGACCATGATTGCAGTTCTGTTCGTGCAGGGAAGGCGTGCGTGATCAGAGGCGTGTTGCTGCAGGAAAGATGGGAGCAGCAAAGCAGAGCTGCGGGGGAGATGGCCGAGATTCTGCCTGTCTTTCCTGCACCAGTGCGCCTCTGATCAGGCACCCCTTCCCTGCATGAACAGAACTGCGATCGCGGCCATCTCCTCACCTGCAGCGCACCGTTTGCACCCATCTCCCTCCCCCAGTGCACCTGCGATTACTCCCGTCTCTCCCCTCCACCCCCCAGTGCGCCAGGATGACAGTCGTGTGCAGGGATGACAGGCGTGTGCCGGGATGACAGGCATGATCTCGGTTGTGCTGGGGGGGGTGGGGGGGTGGCCGTGATCCTTGTTGTCACTTTGCTTCACATTTTTCTGATTTAAAAAATGGCATCCGTTACAGAATGGATTAACCTTATTTACATTGAACCTTATGGGGAAATTTAACTTGGCTCATGACCAATTTGGGTCACGACCTGAGTCCTGGAACGGATTAAGTTCGTGAGCCAAGGTACCACTGTATACACAAATATATTAAAGCCCTGTTGGCGGTGGGGGGACATCTACACATGTATACTCTGATCCAGTTAACAACCATATGAAACATGGAAATTGATTCCAGAAGGTTGAGGAATGCCAAATTTGGAGTTGGATCTTTAAATAAAAATGTCTAGCTTTCTGAATTGCTGAAGGAATGATGGTAAATGTGATGGCACAACCAGAAGAACAAAAATCTTCTAAATGAACAGAAACTAAGATGATGATAGGGAGGGAAATCTCATATAATAAATATCCAGCACATCTCTTGAACAACATGTGATGATTTTTCATGGACTCAGGGATTTTCAGTGCTTGAGAGTAAGAATGAAAACACTGTTAGGGGAAAACATATTCTAGCAACTGACCTTGGACATTCTGACTTAGGTAATTACCAGTTACTTTGAATATTCAATACCCAGGCAGGGCACCTTGGTCATCCTAGTAAATACCCTAGTAAATGACATATACTCAGAGACAAGCAGGTGGTGTGTGATTCTCCTGGACTTTTGATGACTTTTTAAAACCAAGAATATCATGTCCTTCTGGGCTGCCTTGCAGGGTGGTGCTAGGATGAACTCTGTATTTAGACGGCTCAAATCATTCCTGGGAAGCAGATCCCAGAAGGTGGTGCTAAAGGGCTATTGCTCTGTTCTTGTATGTATTCACTTAATATCATGGGATATTAGTGTATCTTGTTCTTCATGCTTTTAAACATTTGTAGTGTAGATTCTACATGAAATTGCTGAGTGAAGCCATCTGGAGATTTGCACCAAGATGTCATTAGTATTATCCAGCTCTGTCTCTAATTTTCAGTGAATTTTGCGCAATCTTGGCTGCTTACTGATTTTTTTTTCCTGGGTTGAGTTAAATGTATTGTTCCTTACTTTTAGAGTCCTAAAATGTTTAGGGCAATCTTCTCTAACCTGGTAACCTCCAGATGTGTTAGACATTGTAGTTCAACACACCTGGAGGTGGAGAAGGTAGCTTAAGGCCTGGATATTTTCAGACTGTCTTCTTCCATATTTGCTCCCTCACGCTTTCTGCTCAGTATCCAAGGTCAAACTCTGATGCCTCCCCACCATGGCATTGTGGTCGGCTATGAGGGAATGGGCCTTACTCATCGCAGAAATCCCATGGAATGCTCTCCCCACATAGCCCCATTAGAGCATGTTTAGGTGTCTGGCAAATACCCATTTATTTCTAGGGATCTTCACTGTTTTCTCCTCCACTGTTCTAATGGGGTCTTACCATATTTTGTATGGTTTTATCTTATATAACACCTTGAAAAGGTTCTACTCTCAAAGCGGCATACAAATAATTTGAAAAAAAAAGATTTTGTGCTATTCATAGAATACTTGTTTATAGAAATGTAAATCCAGCATTGCTTTATTATTTGATTTTGTAGTATTTTGTAACCCTATTTTAAAGGTTATATTTTGACTGTTCTAATCTTCTATGGCTGTCTGGAGGGATGCTGGGATGTCATGGTTTCTTCTGTGCTGGAGTAGGGATTAGAAAGCAGCCTCCCCCCATAGTGTACAGCCCTGGGAGAGTGACTTCAGACAATCCAATGGTTCCTGGGATGCTTTCCTGGGACCATAAGATTGTGCCCTTAGTTCCTTATTTTATTTATTTCTTTAAATAATGCACAGCATTCATGTTTTGTAAATTATGTGTTATCAGCAAATTCATAGTAACTCTTATCCCTGGCTCACTGAAAACTCTATTTGCTGATATGGGCCAGGGAAAACAGCAAGTTCTGTATATATTAATTTATTTTGTTGAAATTTGTATCCTGCTTTTCTAAGGTATGCAGTGCGATGCAAACAGGATTATCTTTCCCCAGCATACGCATTTAACAAGCATGAGAAGTTTAGTTTCCTGGTCCAAATCCAGCACTGTGTGCACTGTTCTGGTAATAAGCAAAAATGGTCTGTCATTTATTACTGGACTGCTGGGCAATTTCTGATTGCTGAGATTTTGGGAGGAAAACCCATACAAGACAGGGGCCACCTCCTTCTTCACCAAATAATCCCAGCTCTCTACTGCCACTCCCTCTGCTTAATTGATGCATGTGGCCAGGTTTGTAGCAAAACCCAGATCATCGAGAAATTAGTAGGCTCAAAAGAAACCCCAGATTTGTACAAGCATGAAAAAAGTGACAGGGAGGTGGAAGAAAGGAGGAAACAGAACCCTCCCAAAACGGGTGGAGGAGGACTAGCATGTTTTGAGCCCACAAAGTGTATGTCGGGCAGGGAACCCAGTGGTGTGGGAGCAGGATTGGAATGGAGTGCCTTGGAGACAGGTGGGTGGCTGTCAGCCTGAAAAGGCACATTCTATACTACAATATCTTAGTGCAATTTTAAACCAAACCCAAAAATGGTAATTTTTTGATATGTAATATATATTGTACAAGCAAGCACCCTTGAATTAACAAGCGTGTATTCCCCAAATGGACTAATTAATTCTAGATTAATTTATTCCAAATATATGCTGCAATGAGGTTTTGTCTGCATCACCAAAATCCAATTAAGATGTTTCTTCCTTTTTCCAGACACAAGATTCATTACAGGGTCTGCACAGGAAATTGAACTGATACTACACAGGTCTGAGTTCTAGATGAAATCATGTTATCCTAAAATTATTCTGCACTGGATTTCACATGGCTTCTGATGAGTCAAATAACATGTTTTGCCAGTTATGTTTTCCTATGCATATATAGAGGCATGATTATCATCTATTGCCTAAACAGCAACGGAAAGCAACACTGGTAAGTTTTGTTACACTAATCAGACAAGGATATTAGACTAAGCATGCAGCCCTGTGCATATTTTAATAGAAAGTAAATCCAATTGAATTCAGTGGGGGTTACTTTCAGATTAATTTCCATAGACTCAGATTACACTTTTCCATTTGGATAAAGTTGTAGTGCAGCAGGAAGGGAGATGTTTAACCGGTTCCCTTGTCAGTTAAAGCACTTATTTCAAAACTAGAAGATTGTTTCAGTTCAACAACTCTGGATCCGAATTAGAGAATGTAACTGTACTTGGGTCTGACCTGAACGGGGAAAGTGTAAGCAAAGCTTTGATTTTATTCTGGTTATTAAAAACAAAAAGGCACTTCCCCGCTTATGGTACAGTTTGCGATCAAATAACAACGTCCTCTTCTGCCAGTGTCCCCATCCCCACCGCCACCTTAGTCCTTTTATTTTGGTTTACCCCTTTTTAATTTCTGTGGCCGCTTCTGCCTTTGTCTAGCCTGCGTGCGTCTACCGGACAGCTTCCCCCTCCTCCAGCTTTCCCTGCGCTCGGTTTGTGTAACCGAAGCCCTCATTTCCTGGTAGAATCTCTTAAAGAGGCAGGACAGGAGAAACCACAGACAAAAGGCTATTGTTTTATTTCCTTTGCCTTTCTTCCTTGATTCTTCTTTCTTAAATATCATAGCATGCTGTTGGATATCGGATTATGTCGTTCTCGATAATTCTTTAAACATTGTCCTGATGTTCATAGTATTTTAATTTATGCAAAGCCCCTCCCCCGCCACTACCACGCTGTTCTGGTGGTGTTAACTAGCTATGCTACGTTTGTAAATGCGGCATCCAGACCGATCCTGTACATGGTTGCACAGTAGTGAGTGCTGAAATAGTCAGTGGGGATTTTTTACCATCCTATAAATATGTTTAGCATTGCAGCTGTGCAGGCTGACCATCTCTGTGTTAATTCCCCCGACTTCACTGGAACTTACTGCCAGATCAAGTGTGCATATTACTGCGCCTTTACAACCAGATTCTCTATTCCCATATTCAGAAGTAAGTCTTACTTTTTCAGTGGAGTTTGCATCCAAATAAATATAGAATATCAATTTTTGATTGCGCTGGTATGCACACTTAAACCGTGCCAACAGAGACCCAGGATCAGACTACGCGATTCTGAAGTGCTTTCTCGGAAGTAAATTTTACCAAGTTGAATAGGGCTTAATCTTTTAGTGTTTGTGTATAGCATCGCAGTCTATAAGTGAATCTGTACTTTTCAACAGATCTTTTATCAAGGCCGCCCCCCTCATTCAGCCCTGTTCTGTTTCCCGTTTCTTCTTTTGAGATGGGAGCGAAATTCTTTTATGGTTCCTTGTTCTTTGCTCATCAGTTTATTCGTCCGGATTTCTCATGAATCCGGAGCATGCTTTTGTGACTGCCGATCCACCCCCTTCCACTCCAAGGATCCCTTTTATTTATTTCCTTGTAACCTAAGCTCTTTTTTTTTTCAATTTCCTGGTGGATCCGGCTCCTTTAAGAGGCAGAGCGCAATGCTGGGAACTCACGTCACTTTTCAGCCCAGAAACTCTCCAGATCAATGAGCAAAGAAAAGCCGCTTTTCACAGTTCTGTCTTTCAGTTTCTCTCTTCCAGGAAAAGGAAAATCCCCACATTCACAGATCAGAAACGGAGAAAAAGAAAGAGGGGGAAGGGACCTATTGAGAAAGCGCTAATACCAGCTCCTGGCATTGATAAAGCTTCAACTCCCTACCCCCACCTCGTTTCTTTATTTTTTTTAATTCAAAGCCTAAAACGCAAAACTGAACCATGCAAGACTTTTCTCCCATGGTAAATCTGCTACAAACCTTGCGGGTTTTTCTTTTTGGAAAGATGATCGGAGGAACTTCTCTATAAAACGCCTGCGGTTGGCTGGGAAAGGATTTCTGCTGGGGTTGGAGGAAGAGGAAAGGAAAGAGGAAAGAAAGAAAAAAAAAGAAAGCGGAGAACTTCCTGGTCTCTTTATTTCCTCCTCTTCTGAGAAATGTCTGAAGGTTCTGGCCAGTGTTGTATCAAGGTAAAAATCAATTTTTAAAACATCAATTTTTAAGATCTACCTAGAGCTGGTAAGTTTGCTTCTCGGTAAATAAACGATAATTGCGATACATACTGTTTTCGGAGTATGCTTTTAGGAGTTGCGTTGAAGCGGAAATAAGCAAATGGGTGCTGTATTTTTTCTCCCCCTTCAGCTTTGGAGTGACACTCTTTTCTCTCCTCTTGGTTTGTTTCTTTTCAAAGAAGATCAGTACAGACCCTTCTTCATAAAGTGGTGGAAATCAAGCTTGCTTTCTGTTTGTTTTCATTTATGGTTTTGGCAGTAAACTCCCGAGTGGGTTTACTCTTATTACACGGCTGGTATCTTGCACAGGAAGGTCTGGTCGGTATGAAGTTACTCCAGTATTCGGAGAAGTAAAAGTTTTAAGGGCCTCATCTTATGCATGTTTAAAAAGAAATAAGTCCTACAACTCCCAATATTTCCCAGCTAGCATGGACTGGGAGATTTTTTCCTTATACCCTCCTAAACTTGGTATCCTGAAAAATTCTACATGTAGAAAAATACATCGCGGTTTACTCCGCGGAGTTTTGCTGGAAAGTGCTGTTTGGAGAAGGTTCGTGTGCATACGTGCTTGGAAACAAACCTATATTGGGATTAGTGGGATATGCAGAGGGATCCTATGTATGTTTCCTTACAAGTAAGTGTCACTAGTTCAATGGGATTTCTGTCACATACATTTTCAGAGAACTCTAGTTTTACATCTGAGAAAAGATCTATCAAGTGGCTGTTAATGCTAAAAGTTTCTGATAGTGCGCATATCTGCTCTTTCAGCTTAATGAGAGTTGTCCCCAAATGCATGCATATAGGATTGCCCCACGAGGTGGGAGCTTTTTTTAAGTGTTCCCTGTTGCAAGAATATTGGACATATACTTTATAATGCTGTAAGCATAGTGTTTTAAAAGTGTGCCTTCCTTAATGTTCAGCATTTTCCTGTCAGACTTGGGCAACTTTGATGTGAAGGGCATTCTGATAGTTAAAGATCCAATATCAAATTCTTTTAAGATCATTACATGAGAGACAACATACATCCTACTGTTTGCCATGTAAAATGACCCGTGTTGATGCATTTTAAAATGTTAAACAATATAGTTCTGTGATTACATATTTGTAATTCAGTTTATTCACTTGTGTTAAATGATAGCAGATCAAAGAAGGGTCTTATAGGTATTTTCCCCCTGTAAAGTTGTTTCTATTCCTGTTTTAAGAGACATTCTTCGAAGTGTTCTGACACATCTGATAGAATTAAGTTATTCTGTGTTAAACTGCCAAAGAATTTAGATTGTATCTACACAGCATGATTTGGGTGAACAATTTCCATGGAATCTACCCCCTCCAAATTGCCATTGCACATATTTGGATATACATTTCCTCACAACCAGAAAAGGTTTTTCAATTTCTATGGCTAATCAGTTTGAATGCTCGTTTTATGCGTCAATATAGACTTCAGCAATATTGAGATTGTAAACCTATGCATTTTTGAGTTCTTTGAGACTTATTTCTGAGCCAGTGCACATAGGATGAAGCTGCAAGACCAAAGTTGCTTTCACAAGGCCACCAGGGAGGATTTTTTGAAATAGGGTAATGCTTGAATTGATGGCTTTGATTCCCTAGCATAGGCATGCTACAAAATAGTTCTTGAAGAGAAAATAGGTTGTTTCTTTAGGCAACAGAATTTTCTGCCATGCTCTAAGTTTACTTTATTATACACATACCCCTTGGAAATGGATCTCATAATGCAACTTCCTTAAGTAGTACCTTCTCAACTTCAGCCTCTGAATCTGCAGTATGGGATTAATCCAATGGCCTGACTTTCAAGAGCTTTTTTTTTTTAAAGGAATACTGAGATAATGTATGGAAAGTATATGAATGTTCCATATTGTGGAACATTATTGTGGAATGATGTTCCATATTGTGGAACACCAATAAGTAGTGTTGTATAATTTTAAATAGAGCATGTGTTATGAAATAAATGCTGTATATTTAAACACTCGTGCAACTTAGACCCATGTTTGTTCATAACTATGTCCTAGTGATTTCAGTAAGACTTAATCCCAAGTAAGTGCGTATAGGATTGCTGCATGAAGTATATAGGAACATTTTGAAAAGTAATATTTCTTAGTCTGTAGAACAATGCCATAGCAAATAACAGGCATCTCTGAACATATGAGAATCTTTTTTATTGTTTTGTCCTGCAGGCATGTTTTATCACAAAAATCTATATGCAGGTAGCAGAGTTCCTTTTTTAAATTTAAATTTATATTTTTCTTTAGGAAAGTTGTATTGCTTCATACTGCAGATTTCAATTACAGTGGGTTCATAACTTGTTTCATTTCAGATACACTTATATTTTACTTAGTGTTTCCATCCTTAAAAGCATGACATTTTAAGGATGAGCGAACCACAGCAACTGAGTATTTATCACATTTTAAAGCAAGGGCATTCATAGTATAGTATATTTTGATTATGGCGACTAACTCTTTTCAATATTCAGTAGAGTCTAAAAGTTTCAGTTCCAAGCTGTTTCACTGTTGTCCTACTGCTTAAGTGTAAATGTCTTTATCTTTCCTTTAGGGTTCTGAGCATTCAGCACATGGTTTATCAGAAAAATATCATAAACAAATGTTAATAATGTGATTAACAATTGCAACTACACCACTGCTATAGCAATACCTATTGATCTTTAAATTAATACCTTGCTTCTGGTCCATATTTCAGTTAAGCCCAGAATACTTAGAATTAAACTGGTTTGGCTCTTTTCAATTTCAGTGGATGTAAAGTAATTGAAATAGCAGATGGTCTCTTTAATTGCATTGTGAATCTGGCTGTTTAAAACAAGGTTTTCTTTTTGTTTTGTGGTCAGGTGGTTCCAAGTTTCTGTTTTAGAAAAGAAGTAGTTCCTTATCTTTGATTCCAAACTGGAGATTCTCCAGGTGAATACCATAGTATGGGCTCTCATATCAGGACCATTAATATATACTACACTCTTGTTTACCTGCCTTCAAATTAGAGGCATATTTCACTTCATATCCAAGAGGCTCTATAAGTACGAGGGGTGTTCAGTGTATTCTTGGTATCGGGTTGATCTGCTATTGATGTGGGTAATTTAATTATTTCATTAGCTAATGACACTATCTGAGGGTATACATGCAAAATTTCAAATAGGTGTGATCATTAGTTCCCTAGTAATCCTCAGTGAAAGACAACCATAATGACTGATGTGACAATGTTGAAGAAAATCGAGCACCGCGCTGTGATTAAGTTCCTTACAAAACAAGGAAAAAGTCAAATAATCATTCACGAAGAGATGGTGGCCGTTTACCAGGACTCTGCACCTTCATTATCTACTGTTCAAAAGTGGTCAAGTGAATTTAAAAGGGGCAGAGAAAGTATTGAAGACGACCCTCACTTGGGCGGGCCGGTTACTGCCACTACGAAAGAAAATGTGAAAAATATTGAGAAACTTGTATTGGAAGATACCTGAATAAAATTCAAAATGTTAGCAGAGATGACAAACCTATCCGTTGGTACCATATTTACTATTTTTCATGACCATCTTAACCTTTCAAAGGTCTGTGCAAGATGGGTGCCGTGAATGCTCATGGCGTCTCAGAAACAAGTGCGAGTCGAGTGCTGTAGGGAGGTTTTAGATCTCTGTGGTGAAGATCCATCGAGTATTTTCGACCAGATTGTTAGTGGAGATGAAATTTGGGTTCATCACTACGACCCTGAAAGTAAGCAGGAGTCCATGCAGTGGCATAAAAAAGGTGCTGACCCTCCGAAGAAATTCAAAGTCACTCCATCGGCCGGAAAAATCATGGCCACAGTGTTTTGGGACTCAAAGGGAATTTTAGTGATCGAGTACATGAAAAAAGGTGAAACCATAAATGCAGCATCTTACGCAACCACTCTGCATAATTTAAGAGAAGCAATTAAAGAAAAAAGGTGGGGAAAACTGACCGCAGGTGTGTTGCTTCTTCACGACAACACACCCGTTCACACGGTGCATGTTTTGAAGGTTGCTGTGTGAGACTGTGGTTTCGAACAAATATACTACCCACCCTATTGCCTGGACCTGGCCTCCAGTGACTACTGCTATTCCCGAATTTAAAGAAAGATCTTTGTGAGAAGTGATTTTCCGACGATGAAGAGCTCAAGGTGGCAATTAACGCACATTTTTCAGACAAGGAGGAAGGGTATTTTTTACAGGGAATTGAAAAGGTAATTTCTAGATGTAATAAGTGTATTGAAGATATGGGGGGTTACATTGAAAAATAAAAATTATTTCAATTTAGTATTTTTTCTTCATGCTGAAAGCAAGAATACATTGAACGCCCCTCGTATTCCCATTCATCTTATGGGTCAGTAGGCAGATACTCTCCTTGTAGCTGTAGGATAGCCCCATTAATATTGGTTCCTGGCACCCCACCCTCCTCTGCCCAATCTGTCATCACCATAGCCCCCTTCCAGGGCAATGATAATGCTAACTGTGCCAAAGAATCCCAATGTATTCATTCTCCTTCCATTTGCAATGACGTGATTACCCACAGAATGGCAAATTTTTCCTAGCTTGCAAATTGCATATAAATACAATTTATTAACAGAAGAATTAGCCTTCTGTTACCTCTGGGTAAATATGCTTGGTTCTCTTTCACCCTCCCTCTGCCAGGGCACAGCCATTTATTAAGTAAGATCAATTTTGGAAGTCAAGATATGTGGAATTTACTATTTCCTAAAGAGATTTATCAAGTGAGCAAGACAAATTATGAAAATATAATGAACTGTTTTGATTGTAATATCTCTATGGCATTTTTGATATTTGGGAAATGCAAATTCTGAGTGTATGGATCAATTGGTTTGGATAGTCAACTTACATTCTGAAAAATACTGGTTCTTCAGTGTGGCCAAGACACACTTTGGGAAATGGGACCAGACCATTGCAATCACCATTTTTCTGGCTTTTCAAACCCCAGTGCTAATTTACAAAAACAAAATATACTTGTCGATTGCGTGCTCTATTGTATAATTCAACATCAGTTAGCAGTAGTAGAGTTGGAAGAGACCAGAGGGCCATTGGGTCCAACCACTCTCAGATGGCTGTGCAGCTGCACCTTGAAAGGTGAAGGTGGCCCATTCATGGATGAGGTCATCTTTCCAAAGGTTTGGATTGTCTTTTGGATGCAATTGTGACTCTTTCTCTAAGCATAGACAGGATTGTGCTCTAAGATCAACAGAGTGAAGGATAGAGATGACCTGGGAGGCACAGCTGAACAGTGGCAAGGTTGCCACTTGAATCTTCTGCCTTGGGTGCTGAAATGTTATGACTTCGCTATAGCTCATAGCTGAACCCCTGACTTTGTAGAAGTCTTGTATTGTCCCATACTTGTTTTCCATAAAGAAAAAGGTACTTTGAGAATGTGCATGGCAGTAATTCCTTTAAAAGGAACTGCAGTCAGTAGTTGTTTTACTAAAAGCATCTTGTATAAAACATCTTGTATAAGAAGTTTCTCCTTCACAAAGTTAAAGAGCAAATGTTAGTGTCATGGCAGTAGCAAGATCACTTTGAACCAGTTGACATGGAAACTCAAGCTGCTTAATTTAAGTGTTTTCCCTGTTTTTATTTTGCTTCCCCACAACACAAGCCCAATCTTTACACATGTTTTTTAATCTAGAAATTCATAGAAATCTATTCTTATATTTTCCCCCAGGAAGTGTTGCAACACCCAGTAAAACTAATAGAAATGTTTTTAAATAGTATTTAAGTGTCAGTCTTCATAGACTAGACTACAGAATCAAAAAACAAAACCTGAAACTAACAAAAAAGGTATATATCAAGTGGTATAGCCTTCTCAGGACTGTGCAACCTCTGTGTGCAGCTCCTCCTGTATGTAAAGAAGCAGAAAGACAGGGCAATTATAGAAATCGGTTTACTTCTTTTTACCTTATAGTTTGAAGTGGTCCCACCCCAGTAGCCTGTTCCATTGGACTTACTGCATTAAGGGGATACCTCATTTTTATTTTCTAATTACGTATCTGGGGCCCAAAGACAATCTTGGAAATAAAGATTGCCCTGTAGTCCGATGCTTCACTTTGCAGCATGCTGGCTTATCAGTTAAAGAATAAACCATAAGTAAAAAGTAAGAAGAAAAAGAGTCATTGAACCTGGTGTCAAGAACCTGGAACCAAGTGTTGTATCCATGGGCACATTAATTTATTTTTATTTATTAGATATATATTCCACCTTCAGTTTTGAAGAACTCAGAGTAGCTTACATTATTCTCCTCCTGCTCTCAACCTTATCCACCCAACAGCCCAACCTGTGAGGTAGGCTGGGCTGAGAGTCTGTGACTGATCCAAAGTCACCTAGTTGGCTCCATGGCCAGCCTAGAACTTAGATCTCCTGAGTCCTAGACCTGCACTCTTACCTCCTACACCACACTGGCTCTCCTTAATGCCCATGGACACCATGCTGGACATAGTGTAAGAGTTTTACTGTCATTTACTGACCCATCTTTAGCATATCAGCTTTCCACAATCTGTTGCCCTAGTATCTACTTCCCAGCCATGCTAGGGTGGGCTGGACTATGAGTACAATAAATTCTACTGGCTCCTCTTTCAGCACACATTACAGCTGGAGTGTCACAGAATTACAGTGCTATAACCCATGACTTTGCACTAGCATTGTGGGCCAATCCTGGACAGATTGATGGTTTCTGCAGAACATTTTCCATATCTAAAAAGTATATTGTTCAATGAAATAGCATAAGGTTTGGATCTAATACCAGTCCAACAGAGGAGTTTCAAGGTTGCGTTAACTCTTTTTTATACAATTATATCCAGGAAATAGCTAATGCACACAGCTCTTTCATTAGTTATTATGAGTATATTAAAAACAGTTTTCAGATCCTCCATTCTTCCTGCTTCTAAAATCTAAATAATGTAAGGGAAATGCATCCTATTTTTCATTTCTTAAAATATTTACAAGTATTGTAATGAAGTTCTGAGCTTGACATCCAACCTAAATTAAGGCTGGAATCCTATTTCTTCTTAATCTAGAAATAAGTCTCATTGAACTTAATACTTCTTCAGAGTAAACAGGCTTGTGTTTGTGATAGTGCAATCCTTTGCTTGTCTGCACAGAAGTCAGTTCCATTGAGTTCATTGGGCAGATACCTCTAAAATGTAGGTTAGAAGTCCAAGTGTGCTTTGTTTATATTTGTTCCTCCTAATCAAATATTTCTATTGAAATTCTTTGTGCTACTGTGTAAAGCATGCAACATTAACAACCTATATTGTTTAATAAACATAAGTCATAATACTTTATTAGCTCTCAGTGTGTTTAATATAGGGATGGCAGCACTGCTATCTTTCAAAACTTACTGTGGGCTATACTCTACCCCTTCTTAAATAATACCAAATAGATACTTTAATCTGATTAATTGACTATGAAGTAGTCCTGGAAAGCTACCATTTACAGGTATTTTTGGTTTTGACAGTGTTTGATTGTTGTCAGTAATATGCTGCAAACTGTCTATTTGATAACATTTTAGTGATGTCTGAAGTCCAGAGGAAAGTCAGTGCCTTTTGGACAAGTTTGTGGTCTCAAAACATGACCCCTCGGAGGCAGATGGCGTTCCTCATATCCCACATGCAAAGGTTACATTTCTAGTATCTCCAACTAAAGGATCCTGGGTTGCAGGCTTTTTCTTTTTCTTGTTCTTAAAGACAGGGCTGCCTTAAAGCGCAGCTGTAGGACAGACAGTGTTTGACGGGACTGTATGAGAAAGAACAGTGTGCTTAATGCAGAAACTGTAGTGATAGAAAGCACTTCTTCTCATCTAAGATAAACAGCTTGGAAGAGCACCCCCCCCCCCCATATGATACCAGAGCAGAGTAGCCAATGATGAGCCAGTGATGTGGGTTTCCAGAACACTTTTTGGGGAAAAAACAATCCTATGCAAATTAGGTTACTTTACATTAGGAAAAGTTCATTTTACATAATTTAATTTAACATGTTTGTTCAATGTAAGTAAAACAAATGAGAAAGCTAAAAAGAATCCCATGTTAATTTGTCTTAATATATCACAAATATGTGACTTGGAAGATTTAACCCCCAAATTAATGTGATTTAAATATTATATAGACATCTTTATGGAAAATGTAAGCACAAAAGTATATGCCTTCTTTATTTAAACTTGAGAAAGAATTAAAGGTATGGAAAACCATGGACACATGGTGGGAACCAGCCTTTATGGACAGCCTTTGAGGGCCATAGTGTGGTTTGGATTCTCGCATGATAGACCAACCCCAGAGTGGGATTGGAGCTCTGGTGCTGTCCCTTGCCCCAAAACTGGTCGTCATGGCTGAATTAGACCTTCCTCTGGAGAGTCCTGGGGAGTTAATGAGCAGAAACTTCTACGTATGCAATCATTTTACTTTCAAACATGTTTTAAAGTATAATCTGTGAAATAACCCCAGATCTTTGCATATGCTTCTATTGATTTGCAAAAATGAGGGTTTGGTCAAACACTGGCCGACTGACTGAACTGCAAGCAAGGCTTTCCTTCTTAACTTGTCTACTCTGCTTATCTCTTATGATCATAAAGCAAGACTGAACTGCCCTTTCCCACTGGATTTGACATAAATTCAGCTCTATCTTAGACTGCAACTACACCCTTTCTCTAGCCACACCTTGTTGTAGCAAGACTTATAATTTTAGGACGAACACACTTGCTACAATCCTGAACACAATAGGGAGTAAGCCAAATTAAATTCAGTGGGACTTATTTCTGACTCAACATGTATCAGCATGCCCTGCACATGTGGATTATGGTCTATAAAATCATGGGTTAGGAGGGGAAAAAATTCTTACAGTGGCCATATTCAGAATTGCCTGATTAAGTTGGTTAACAGTAGGCTCTACAGTGATAAAAGGAAGTATTTCAGCACTGTATAATTAAGTTATGTGTGATTTTTAAAACTCAGCTGCTCATGTGTGCCAGTTTGCTTGCTTCTCCTCTTAACAGCCCAAACCTCCTCTCTGCTGTCAGGGGTGGTACTGAAATTGCTGGTGTCACGTACTTTTCAGGTGATTCCCTGTAAATTCTGAAGCCAGCCCTGAGAAACTGTACTTCCCACCTGGTCAGTCTGTGTGAACTTCCCTTCCAGTGTTACATCTGCACTGAACCTGAATAGAGCTTGAAGTCTGAACTGTAATGTGCTCTATGTGGGGATGCCTTTGATGACAGTCCAGGCACTGCAGCTGATTCAAAACAGAGCAATGTGGTTATTAACAAGGATCTGCCCTAGAGAACATATCACACCAGTTCTCTGCCAACTGCCCTGGCTACCTGTCACTGCCCAGGCCCAATTCAGAGTGCTCATACTAACATATAAAGTCTTAAATGGTTTGGGACTGGGATATCTAAAGGAACGCCTGTCTCCATGTATCCCTACCAGACCACGCAGATCATCAGCGGAGGCCCTCCTCCGTGAACCTCCCCCAAGTGAAGTGAGAGGGGAATTAGTGAGGAAAAGGGCCTTCTCTGTTGATGCACCTTACCGTTGCAATTCCCTTCCAAAAGAGGTGTTACTGGCACCCACATTATTTTGTTTTCATCACTAGTCAAAACCTTTTTATTTAGTATTTGTTTTTAGGATTGTGCTTTATTTGTTTTTCTGCTGCTGGTTTTATTGTCTTATTATTGCTTCTATTATAGTTCATCCTCCTGCACTTTATATTAGTATTACTTAATGTGGTTTTAACTGTCATTGTTTTATTTTTATGTCAGCTGTGGTGCTATGTTTGTGATGTGAGCCACACAGAGAGCCCTTGGGCTATGGAATGGCATGCAAATACAATTAGTAAATAAATATTAGTGTGTCTGTTTTAAATTCTGACTAAGATGAGAATCCTGAGTAGTATTTCAGCAATGGCTTGCACCACTGCAAGTTTAAGGCTAGGCCCCTCTTAAAGCTGACAAACAGGTGGCAATAGGAAGGAAAAGGTTATATGTTCCTAAGGCACATATTCCTAAGGCTTCTGTGATGCAGAACAGTTTCCAAGTGGGCTTCTGGAAAGAGAGTTCCTAATGTTATCACTCCAAGGCATTTCACAGCTGCTCTGTATTTTCCTCTTAAGCAGTGGGAAACAGAAGAGGGATGCAAGTGGAAGAGGACTCCAAGCTCTCCCCCCGCCCCCATTCATGAATTGGCAAGGTGATTGCACAGTAAACCTCTCTTCTGAAAGCATCCAAACATTAACCAGTGCATATTGCACCCGTCTTCATATTCTGAGAGGAAACAGCAATAGAAGACATCCTGAACAAAAATAATCTCACCAATCAGTTATGGTCAATTATTTTGTTCTATTTCAGTATTTAAAAAAAGTTTGTCCCTCTAGGAACTTTCAGTATAAATTTCATCAGGAGGGAGACTACAGGTATCATGAGTGGAGCCAGCTGGAGCCAGGGGTCAGACTAGATGGCCCATGAGACCCCTTCTGACTTGCTCTGTTTCTGTGTTTCTAAAGGTAAATGTCTTGGAGGGAGAGAGAGAGTTATATCCATAGTTTAGGAAGTAGTATTTTGAAATCAAGAAGATGGAATATCCACTTCCAAATGGACTTGCTCCAGCCCTGATTGCTGTACAATTAACTTTTTTTTTTCAAGTATGGGAACATATTTATTAAAAGTGTTTGCATTCCACACTTTTGTATAAAATATCCAAGGCAGCCAGCCAGATCAGCACTTAATGGAAACAGCAATAATACAATCAAAATAACAGTTTGAACTTAATATTTTTTCAAAGTGTATATTATTCTCCAAGTTCTGTATAGAGTTTAATGAAGTATTGCATCTTAGAAGCATTTGCAAAAAGTTAAAAATTATGCTTAAAAACAATAAAGAAAACTACATACATACATGAATCACATGGTTGCATCATTGCATACTTACTTCTTCATTACGTGTTTATGGTATACTAGACTGTAATCCTGTGCACCTTGTGAGTCCCATTGAACTTGATTAGGATTCAACTGTTCAGTCTTAATTTACTTTAAATCATTGAAAAAGAGGTTTGTTTATCTAAACAGCAGGTGTTGCTATTCATCTCCCTCAGAGCTAAATCAATAGATTGGAGCAGCAAAATAAGGAGTTAAAAGCTCGCCTCCCTTCCCAAAATGAACTTTATGTCCTATCAGAAGGCCAGAAAGGAAGAAAGAGCATAAATCTGTAGGAGGAGACAACAGAGCTAGCACCCTCTGGAAGGCCCTCATGTGTAGCCATCCTACCGAGTGAGAGTATGAACAAACACAGATTATCTTCTAAGTGTTTCAGCTGCCTCATATTGGAAGGGTTGCCTTTTTGGAGTCAGACCAGCCCTGTGGAGTCTTTAATGAACAATTTGGGGATGTTTTGTTTTGCTTTCTTTCATGTCTTGTTGACCATGAGGCAAGGTGAATTGGCAAAGTGTCATTTAAGAGTAAGATCAGAGCTGTCAGCTCTCCTGACCTGATTTGAAGTTTCAGTGATTTCACTCCTCAGGCTCTTGTGCAGTAACATATGAATCAAAGGGGCATAATCTTCTGCTTGCATAAGAGTTCTTGCTCTTAGCACCAGCTCCCACTCCATCCCTAGCCATCATACTCCAGGCACAGCTAGGCTTTTTCACCTGATCAACTGCCCTTTGCCTTTGCTTTTGTCAAGTCCCAGCCTCCTATTTGTCAGATGCCACCCTTGATGCACCAGGCTGCACTCCTAAATTTCAAGGTTTGATTCATCTGAGACCTTCACTTGATAGTTTGCTAATGGCTTGGAGAAAATCACCATAATCAAGTGAGACCAGCTTGATAGAAGACATTTCTGTACAGTTGCCTCTTTTGTATGGCTACGGTGCCACTAATGATACATGTCTGTGAACAGGCTTGTGAATCTGGGATAAAATGAGCAAGATTTTATAGTCAAGGGGAACTCGTTGCTCAGCAGAAATGTTAAGTTCTTGGCCTTGTCACAGATAGTTCATTGAAGTTCTCCAAAGTCCACCTTAGATCTTGTCCTATATCAGTTTACAAGGTTTTTAAAGCCATTTTGGCCCTGGAAGGCACAACTTGTTTGAGTTTGCAGTCACTCCTTGAATTTAAGTTGGGATTGTCAGTCTATTAATCATTTCACCTTTACCTGATACATGTGCATACAAATGGTACCTACAGTGCATTCCTGTGGATGTTTACTGAAAGCTAAGTCGCACTGTTTCCAGTGGGACCTACTGCCTGCCAAATGTGTTTAGGGCTACAGACTTAACATTAAGAACAACTTAAATCAGTTTTTAAAATGAAAGCTATGATTCATGGTTAAAAGGAAAACCTGTCTTGAATCTTGTTTTTCCTCTACTTCATATTATGGTTGCATGCTAGAAATGCAGTGACCTGGTTGAAGTTCACCCATTCTCCTGGGCCCCTGTCCCTCTTTTTCTACAGATCCTTATCACCCAGCCAGAGTGGCAGTAGTAGTGGCAGCTCTAGTTATAGGGAAATGAGAAGGTGCAATCTCCCTCTCCCTGCTGCTTCTGCAGTCTGGGTAACATTGCGCTTACAGGATCAAAGACCCAGTGGTGCATAGGGAAAGAATGGGTTAAAGGTACGCATCCTCTTCCACTTATCTCCCCACTCCCAACCTCCCTCCCAACTTGTATGGAGCAAGAGATAAAGCTGTTCCCCATCCCCATCCCCGAACTGTGTTGCTCAATATTAAGGTGTGACTGATTCCAATCTTAGTAGGACAGGGAACCCCCTAATACTTCTGGAAGTGGGCCAAGGTATTGCTTCAGTCAAAACAAGCTATCGAAACTGTGATGGACACCCATAGGCATGTATACTAAACAATGTTTGCACATAATAACTCCTTTGAGTAAAGTGCTTGATTATGTTGCAATTAAAATGGACTGAATTGAATTATCTGCAGTTGTGAATAGCTTTGTCTAATTGATAGATCACTTTAAATTTGATGGATCACTTTAAACTTTAAGTATGTTTCCGTAAACTCTAGTACTGCACTATCTTCCCATCTGTCTTCTTGATCCCACTGTGATGAATCTTTAACTTGCATTGTGAAGACGCTTTTAATTTTGGCTGTTGTTTTAGTATCTTGACTAAATATGGTATGAGTTGACCAGATCAGGCTCCCAGTTTGGCTCTTTGTGACACTGTGTTAATAGCAACAGATTTTAGCTAAGGGATGGAATAGTCTGTCTGTTACAGCGCTACATGTTTTATATTTTGTATATAATATATAGGCTATAGAATGTTTAAGGTTAGACTGGTTGAACCATGCTTTTGGGTCACTTGCCTTAACTATAAATACAAGCATAAAATAAGGGGACTCCTTAAAGCAGATACTCTGTGCTTTTGTTCTTTGTCTGCTTACTCTGGTTCCAATATGCAGTGGCCTCTAGAAGCAGAATATCAGCCATAACCAACAACACAAGAAAAGCTATGCAGGATCAGACCAAGGGTTCATCTAGTCTAGCAGTTTGTACATACACTGGCAAACCAGCTGCCCACAGGATCGCTTAAGCAGGATGGGTGCAAAATCTCCACCTGCCCATGCATGTCACCCCTGTGAAAGGAAGTGGCACATAGCCAACAAGACTAGCAGCCACTGATAGCCTTCCCTTCCTTGGGTCTGTCCAATCCCCCTTTAAAGCTGTCCAAATTGGTGGCCATCACTACTTCCTGTGACAGTGAATTCTCTAGCTTGAATATGCATTATGTGAAGACATACTTCTTTTTATATGTCCTGAACCTACCATTCATTAGATTCATGAAATAACCTCATTTTGAGTGCTAGGAAAAATGTCTCCCTCTCCACTTTCTCCCTCTTAAACTCCTCTGTCATGTCTCCCCTTACCTGCCTTTTTTCTAAACTATGCAGTCCCAGTAGTTGTAGCTGCTCCTCAGAGGGGAATTGCTTCAACCACGTGGTCATTTTTGTTGCCCTTCTTTGTACTTTTTCCAACTCTATAATGTCCTTATTCAGGGGAGGCAACCAGAACTGAACACAGTATTCTAAGAAGAGTTGTAAAAAGATTTGTATAAAGGGAGCTCTTGTCATTAATTCATTCAGCTTCTCTGCAATGTCCTTGTCCCCATTTGGTACTCCTTTAATTTCATTACTTTCCAATGAACCAACTGCTTCTTTAGCTGCTTTCCTTTAATATATTGAAAACTTTCTATTGTTGGCCATGTTGTTGTTAGTGATATGCCCTTCAAACTGTTCCCTTGATTCTCTGATTGTTTGCATCTGCTTAAGAGCCAGTGTGGTGTAGTGGTTAAAAGTGTGGGACTGGGACTCAGGACCCACATTCTAGTTCCCACTTGGCCATGGAGCCAGCTGAATGACTTTGGGCTAATCACAGACTGTCAGTCCAACTACCTCACAGTGTTGTTGCTGTTGTAGGGATAAGTTTGAGAGCAGGAGACAGAGAATTATGTAAGTTGCTTTGAGTTCAGTGTAAGAAAAAAGCAGAATTTAAATCACATAAATAAATTTTCCATGTGCAATCTTGTGGTCTCTTCTGTTGCTCTCAGCCCCCATTTGGAAAAGACTTCAGTTTCTTGAAGAAATCATTCTTCTGCCTAATGGCTTCCTTGTCTCTATGTGTTAACCATACTGGTGATTTCCTAGACTTTGCGCTACTTTTCCTCATTTGTGCTATGCATATTATTTGTGCCTCTATTATAGTGTTTTTTAGTAATGTCCAAGCACTTTTAAGCAATTTAAACTTCTTGATTTCCCTCTTCAGCTTATTCTTTACCAGTTCCCTCATTTTTGAGAAGCTTTCTTTTGAAGTCAAATGTAACTGTGTTCAACCTCTTTGTCAGTCTTCCATCTAAATGTATGTTAAATATGATACCACTGATACCTGATCGATCAAAAACATAAACATTCTGGTTGTCCACTAGGGCTAAATCCAGGATTGCCTCCTTTCTGGTTCGTTCCACAACCAACGGCTCTAAGGCCCAGTTATTTAGGACATCAAGAAATTTAAACTTTCTGTCAGAACTGGAACATGCATTTATCTGGTCAATGTGTGGGTACTTGGAGTCCCCCATTATTACAGTACTACCTTTGTTGGGGCCTCCATGATTTTGTTTCTCATCTCAAGATCACTCTTAGCATTCTAGTCTGGAGGACAATAGCATACTTTTATGACTAAGTTACCTTTAGAGCACCCATATTGGTTCTGTGGAGGAGTCTTCACAGTTTAAATTATCAAGTCTGCTTGACTGCATGCCTTCTGTAATGACATCGCCTCTAGCTATTTATTTATTCATTCCTTATATTTTTATCCTACCATTTTTCTGCAAGCAATGTAAGTCAGCTTATGTAATCCTTCTCTCCATTTTACCCTCACAATAACCGTGTGAAGTAAGAGACGCTGACTGGCCCAGAGTCACCCAATGCACTTCACAGCTGGATGGGGACTAGAAACCAGATTACTCAAGTCCCCTTCCAGCACTCCGACTGGTATGACAAACTGGCTCTGTACTGATCTGTGTTCTCTCCCTTTTAGTTCTCTCTCTTTCTCCCCCTGACAGCTTATTTCTTCTTCCCCTAGTCTCCAGAAAAAAACATACCACTGCTTGTATATGAGATTTTTAAAATCATTGTGATTTAAATTGCCAAGAAAAATATGTTTTTAAAAAGTCATTTCCCCCTTTTGACATTCCTGTATTTCTTGAATAAGCATGCATGCTATGAAAAAGCATTCATTTTCAGAGAAAGACTTTCTTAGTATCCAGCAGCTTTGAACATGCAGTTGTTAAACATTTTCCATTTTATCTTATTGAATGCAAGGAACAGATTTCAGTTTGACTTGCTATGTACACCTGTACAGATAAGCAAGATGACTGCTTTGATGGCTCAGCCTACTGGCTTATTTGTGCTTACTTCCAATTACCACCAACTGAACAAAGTATGACTTTTTTTCTGAGAAAGTTGGTCGGTAATGGTCTGGGATTCTCCATACCACTGCTCAAAATAGTTTTGCCCAACAGATGGATAGTAAGGCTTAGTGCGGTTGCAAACCATGTATGAGAGGATTGTTAATGACTGCAATACTCTTGCACAGGTTGACCCACCTCTCATACAAGAATCTTAATTTAGTACTTCTTAATCAGACCCTCTTTTCCCCTGTCATTAATCTTGGGTTAATGGGATTGTTCAAACCATAGTTTGCTGTCTTGGATGTAATGGGAAACACCTGTTAGATTAAAACAGGAAGTAATTAAGCCCTGTGTGCAAGGGGACTGAGCACATGAATACAGTAGTTTGAAGGCTGCCTGAATGTCCAAGCTCTGGGTTGGTGATTTCATGCAGAGAACTTGACTTTGTACACATAGAACAGAACATAGAAATAGAGGATGTAACAGAGTTCAACTAGCTTGAGGGCATAAACCTGGGATACAAGTTCAAACATATGGGTTTGGTAAATGTTTTCTGTTGATGTACAGAAGTGGAACCTTCTGAATTTTAGTGCTTCTGATTTGCTATTCCTAGGTCTAGATGGAAAATCACAGTATTAAAAACAGTGCATGGCATTGTGTCCTTTGTAATGCTTAAGCTTAGAATTGAAGTACTGCCCTAACACTTCCCCCAGTATATACACATATATTTTTCCTCCTTTAAATGCTGTCTTTAACTCAGCAGCCCTAGTTTCTGCACTTCCTTCTCCCCTCTTTCCCTCTGGAGTGGCTGTGAAGAGAAGGTTGGGAGCTTTTGCTTCCCTTTAGCCATGGTTTCTCATTGTGTTCATATTGGGAATTTTGATTTAGTTTGCTTCTTTCAATAAATCATAGTTAAAACTAACCAGAATTTGCTGGCAGAAGTGAATTCCTCTGATCTTCCACTTGTGCCCATGTCAAAGGAGGAAGAGACATGTGCACAGAAAGTCTGAAACGTGTGCACAGAGCACTTAGGACCATGGTATGGGATGTTACAACTTTGTGTGGTGAGTTTCTACATAGAATTGGCTTCCTGCATGCACAAAGAAACACTTAAAATGGTTGTAGTGCTGTTTTCTCGGTTCTCTGGTAAGCAGTCTGGAGCATGAGAAAAACTGGTGGGGAGGGGGATCTAGTGTCTACAGCAGGTGTTTCCCTATGAGCTTCTTTCTCTCTCTGGAAAACTGCAAATATTTGTAGAACCCTGAAGACTAATCAATTTATTATGATTTAAGCTTTTGTGGAAACCAGCCTATTCCTTCAGATGACCTTGTGTTATTCTGAGAGGGATGTCTAGCTTCCCACTTAAAGCCCCCATGTGCCTAAACAGGGCTAGAAAAGAACTGCCAATTAAGATACACATATTTACACAGAATCTTGGCCAAACAGTGGGCATCTAAATAAATGTAATGTGGCCACAGGACAATTTAAAACACTAGAAACTCAAGATTTATCACAGCAGTTGTTTCTGGCTTCTGTTAATGAAGTTAAACAGTGGTGCTGTATGAATCTACTGTTTATAAAGAGGCCTAGACAACCTGACAGCACATAACAACAACAGGGAGAAGCTGATACTGTCGCATCAGTGATGCTGATGTTGGAGCCTGCCAAGTAATATTGGAAGGATAGTTTGAAGCGGAATCTTGTGATTTAATGCTGGACTGTCAATAGGCAGTTTCCAGTTGAGTTTGGTTCTGAGGACTGGGGTTGCTTAATCATCCAGAATCTGAAAACTCTTGACCTGGAAATAAAGTGGAAGCACTTTTTGCAACTAGTTCCATACCTTGCAAATTGGGGCCACCAGTGCAAATAGCTTACTAAATGAGAGTGCTAATATACTATTCCTCTCTGCTCAAGACTTATTTCATACAGTGCTGTACTGTATGTGATAAATTCTTCACCCTTCTGCAAGAGAGTTCCTGAGCCATTGAAGGACCTTCTCCCTGCTCGATAATTTTCTGGGGATGTTTATTTATTTATTTAAAACATTTCTATGCCGCCCCCATTGCAACAAAGCCTTGGGGCGGCTCACAAAGAATACATAAAAACATACATAAATAATAATAATAATATAACCATTTAAAAGAAAAAAACATTTAAAACCTCCCGGTGCATTCTCGGCTAAAAATGTTAAAATCCTAATTAATTCAATAATTTAGCAATTAAAATAAGTTTTAAATAAAAAGGTCTTAGCCTGGCACTGAAAAACAAATAACGACAGTGCCAGGCGGACCTCTCTGGGGAGTGCATTCCATAGATGGGGCGCCACCGCAGAGAAAGCCCTCCTCCGGGTACTCAGCCTCCTAATATCATTCACAGAGGGTTCCCGGAGAAGGGCATCTGTTGCTGATCTCAAGGGGCGGGAGGGCATATATGGGCACAAGCGTTCCTTTAGATATCCAAGTCCCAAGTCATTTAGGGCTTTATAGGTCATAACCAACACCTTGAATTGGGCCCAGACTTCAATCGGGAGCCAGTGGAGCTGACGGAGAACTGGGGTTATATGAGAACAACGCCCAGTCCCCGTCAGCAACCTGGCAGCTCTATTCTGCACCAATTGAAGTATCCGGACCGTCTTCAAGGGTAGCCCCACGTAGAGCACGTTACAGAAATCTAATCGGGAAGTTACCAACACGTGTGTCACTGTCGCCAGGCAGGCGTTCTCCAGGAAGGGACACAGCTGATGGATCAGCCGAAGCTGAAGGAAGGCACTCCTCGCCACCGCCGTCACCTGAGCTTCTAAAGACAGCTCAGGGTCGAGGAGCACTCCTAAGCTGCGAACCCTGTCCCTCAGGGAATGCAACCCCATTTAGGACAAGGCCCAAGTCCCCCATCCTGAGGCCCGAACCACCCACCAACAGGACCTCTGTCTTGTCTGGATTGAGCTTCAGTTTATTGGCCCTCATCCAGCCCATTACCGCGGCCAGGCACCGGTTCACCACAGCCACCACCTCACCTGGATTGGTGGAAAACAAGAGGTAGAGCTGGGTATCATCAGCGTACTGATGATTCCGCAGCCCATACCTCCTGATGACCTCTCCCAGTGGTTTCATGTAGACGTTAAGCAGCAAAGGGGACAAAATAGACCCCTGCGGAACTCCATGGCATAGCTGCCATGGTGCAGAGCCATAGTCCCCCAGCACCACCTTCTGAAATCGGCCATTGAGATAGGAGCAGAACCACCGCCACACGGTGCCTCCTACTCCCAATCCTGCTAGCCTATCCAGAAGGATACCATGGTCGATGGTATCGAAAGCCACTGAGAGGTCCAGGAGAACTAACAGGGATGCACTCCCCCTTTCTCTCTCCCTGCACAGGTCATCGTACAGGGCGACCAAGGCAGATTCAGTGCCATACCCGGGTCTGAAGCCGGACTGAAATGGGTCCAGATAATCAGTCTCATCCAAGAATGCTTGGAGTTGTCCCGCCACCACCCACTCTAGCACCTTGCCCAGGAACGGGATGTTGGCCACCAGTCTATTATTGGCAGCCACCTCTGGATCCAGGGATGCCTTCTTTAGGACTGGCCGGACTACTGCCTCCTTTAAAGGGGCAGGTACCCGGCCATATCTTAAAGAGGCATTGACCACCTCCGGGATCCAGGTCCCAATCCCGTCCTTGGCTTTCTTAAGTAGCCAGGATGGGCATGGGTCTAGTAAGCAAGTGGTAGGGCGTACTTGTCCACATCATCAGGCCGCAACAACTGAAATTCATCCATTAATTGTGGACTCGACTGTGTCGATGGCATCTCCTCAGTAGAATCTGGTTCAATAGTAGAGTCAAGCTCGTGGCGAATCTGAGCGATTTTCTCTCTGAAATGCCTGGCAAAGTCGTCACAGCGGGCCTTTGAGGGTGGCACACGATCTTTCTTTGGGCCCGGATGTATCAGCCCCTGCACCATCCGAAAAAGCTGCCCCAGACGGCATTGTGAGGAGGCAATGGAAACGGAGAAGAATTTCTTCTTCGCCATCCTCACCGCCACAGCATAGGCCTGATAATGGGCTCTTAAGTGTGTTCGGTCAGAATCACCCCGTGATCTCCTCCACCTATTATGGTTACCTCTGGAATCTGGTCCAGGGAGCCCCCTTGCTTTTCTCTGGGATGCGGTGCTTGTCCTGCAAGCCAAGCCCTATGGATGCATCTCCAGACCAGGAAGAATCCAGACAAAGGAAAATTGGGCAACAAGGGGAGGGAGAGCTGGTCTTGGCTCTGCATGAGCCCTTTTGTGTGGCACATGGTGCCCATATAAGGCCAGGACATGTTACATACAACCAGGGTCTCTGCTCCTCCCAACATAGGAATACTCACTCCATGGCACTCACAGCCCAGAAGCATACATGATGTGGTGATGGCAATGGTTTTGGCCTTGCCTAGTGACATCATCCTACCTATGGAGCACTCCCGTAGGGTCCAGTTCAGCCTCCACCTAAAAGAGTTCTGCCATAATGTTGTTGTTTAGCAAATTCATGTCCCAGCCATGACTACCCTATGGACAACATTCCTCCATGCTCTCCTGTCCTCCACCATCCCCCGGAATCCACCTAAGCTCACACCGACTGCTTCAGTGACTCCATCTAGCCACCTCATTCTCTGCCGTCCCCTTTGTCTTTTGCCGTCAATAGTTCCCAGCATTAGGGTCTTCTCCAGGGAGTCCTTCCATCTCATTAGGTGGCCAAAGTATTTGAGTTTCATCTTCAGTACGTGGCCTTCTAAAAAGCAGTCATGGTTGATCACCTTTAAGACTGACTGATTTGATCTCCTTGCAGTCCAAGGGACTTGCAGGAGTCTTCTCCAACATCACAATTCAAAGGCCTCAATTCTTCAGTGCTCAGCCTTCCTTATGGTCCAGCTTTCACAGCCATACATTGCAACTGGGAAAACCATAGCCTTGACTATACGCACTTTTGTTGGCAGGGTGATGTCTCTGTTTTTTAGTATTATGTCTAGATTTGCCAGAGCTTTCCTCCCAAGGAGCAAGTGTCCTTTAATTTCTCGGCTGCAGTCCCCATCTGCGGTGATCTTGGAGCCCAGGAAAATAAAATCTGTCACTATCTCCATTTCTTCCCCATCTATTAGCCAGGAAGTGAGAGGACCGGATGCCATGATCTTAGTTTTCTTAATGTTGAGTTTCAAGCCAACTTTTGCCCTCTCCTCCTTCACCCACATCAAGAGGCTCTTTAGTTCCTCTTCACTTTCTGCCATGAGAGTCATATCATCTGCATATCTGAGGTTGTTGATATTTCTCCCAGCAGTCTTAATTCCAACATGTGATTCATCTAGGCCTGCCTTTCTCATGATGTGCTCTGCATATAAGTTAAATAGGCAGGGCGACAATGTACAGCCTTGCCAAACTCCTTTCTCAATTTTGAACCAATCAGTGGTTCCATGCCCAGTTCTCACTGTTGCTTCTTGGCCCACATATAGGTTTCTCAAGAGACAAATAAGATGGCCAGGTACTCCCATCTCTTTAAGAACTTGCCACAGTTTGTTGTGATCCACACAATCAAAGGCTTTGGCATAGTGAATGAAGCAAAAGTATATGTTTTTCTGGAACTCCCTAGTTTTCTCCATAATCCAGCGTATGTTGGCAATCTAATCTCTAGTTCCTCTGCCTCTTCAAAACCCTGCCTGTACTTCTGGTAGTTCTTGGTCCACATACTGCTTGGATTCTTGTCTATAGTAGTATACCTAATGGCCATCTGAATTAAATTCACCCATTCCTGTCCATTTTAGTTTGCTAATTCCTAAGATTTCGATGTTCAGTCTTGTCATCTCATGTTTGACCATGTCCAGCTTACCTTGATTCATAGAGCTTACATTCCAGGTTCCTATGGAGTATAGTTCTTTACAGCATCGGACTTTCCTTTCACCACCAGATACATCCACAACTGAGTGTCCTTTCGGCTTTGACCCAGTCACTACTAGTACTAGCCCTCTGCTCTTCCCCAGTAGCACATTGAACACCTTCCGACCTGAGGGGCTCATCTTCCAGTGTCATATCGTTTATCTCTGTGCTTCTGTCCATGGGGTTTTCATGGCAAGGGTACTGGAGTGGGTTGCCATTTCCTTCCCCAGTGGATCACTTTTTGTCAGAGCTCTCTGCTATGACCTGACTGTCTTGGGTGTCCCTGCATGGCATAGCTCAAAAGCTTCATTGCGCTACACAAGCCCCTTTGTCACGGCAAGGCAGTGATCCATGAAAGAGCTATAATGTGGGGGTCCAGAAAAAGTCCTAAGCAAACAGAACAGTGATCAGCACAGCTCCATAGGCAGAGAATTACTGGCTTAATTTCAATTATGTCTAGACAAAAGAGGGCTGTGTGTTTGCTCTTAGGGAACCTTTTCCACATACTTCCTGACTGATAGTGATAACAGTAGATTAACTGCATCCAAAGCAAATATCTAGAGATCTGTTCACATGTTCATCTGTCTGAATTTGTTTCTTCTGGTTATAGTTTGTCTTTACTTCCTGTCTTTAGTCTTCTGAGTTGCCATCCAGTGTTGCCCAAAGGCAGCCATTGGCCTAACTGCTCATTCATTCTTGACATGTCTTCCCCAAAAATGAAAGGGAAAATAGAAATGTGCTTGTACTACTGGCCTAAAACTTCCTTCCTTCCGTTCTGCTAGAAGACTCAGGGCATTGCACAGGGCTCTATATTTTGTTGTCAATTAGGATGGGCTGGCTTGAGGCTTATGGGGTCTCCATTTGCCTGCTGCAAAAAGATACACTCTTGCATAACAACATAAAGCCATGCTGGATCAGGCCAGTGGCAGAATCCTGAGCCCAGGAACTTGTTTGTAAACTCCAGTACTAGTTTTCCTAAAATTTGTTCATTACAGACATAAAATTTAAGGTGAGGGAGTCATTCTGTTGCTGCTGCTGTTAAACAATTGTGGGTCACATATCCTATTTATGGAGAATAAGGCTATCCATGGCTACTAGTCACAATGGCTTTGGATTGCCTCCAGGATCAGTTGTAGTGTGCCTCTCAGTGCCAGCTATTGGAGAACATGACTGAGACAGGGGCATTATTGCACTCATATTCTGCTAGTGAGCTTCCAACAGGCAGCCACTTGGCTACTGTGTGAAGAGAATGCTGGACTAGATTGACATTCAGTCTGATCTGGCAGGACTCCTGTTACATGCTTGCTGATCTATTGCAAATTACCCAGAAATCTACCAGTAAATAAGATCTGCTTTTTGCCGAGCCCTGTTCTAGGGCTTACAGTTCATGCAGGTTGCTGACCGGGAAACAAAGGTTGTGACTCATACACAAACCAGTGCATGAGCAGGAATGTACCATCTACCCCTGTCCCCTGGCACCTGCAGATATAGATCTGTAAGGGTCTTTGAGCATGTAATTGTAAATGTGCAGGATTTCACAGAATCTTAAATCCTGATTATGTAGTATTTCAAATTGTTTGGAAGCCTTTGAGTGTATAGGCACATATGCAAAAGTTGCCTTTCTGCAGGGATTTGCACAGTATGTGAAAATGCTAGGTCAGGTTAGTTGACCTGCAGAATGTCAGAATCATCACATCTCCATTCCCTCCTCATGTGTTAGTCTGTGCATGAATAATAACTTCTGAATAGTCCTCTTGATTGCTGGCCTGCTGTGTTGATCAGACAGTAGAGACATCATGAGCCTAATCATGGTTTTAGGTGATGCCTGCATATGTTAGGTAAGATTTATAACCATTGCTCTGCCTCCAGAGGCTGCTGCACTATAGAAATAAGAGTGCTGGGCTTAGATACTGCACATCATGTGCAGCTCTTTGTAGGAGGAGAAAGTTAGGATGGGATGACTTGAGGCTGCAGGATGGGCTCTGACGAAGTCTCAGTCCCTCCCATTGGCAGAATCCCTGCAAATGCTCCTTCCATGGAATTTTAACTCATTAAATACTGAATGAGGGAATATTTTGAGGAAACATACAGTTGGGTTCCTTGTTGGAATAGGTATCTCTGCACTTATATAAAAATCTTCACAGGACGATAAGCTGCATAATAATTACAACATGTACTTTGAAGACAGAAAATGAAATCGATTCATCAACTCTGAACCGTGGTTTGCTTGTTGGGAATTTAAATCATGGGCCAAAACGTGGACTACTCAGTTTGATCACTTTGCGGTCCAAGGGACTTGCAGGAGTCTCCTCCAGCACCACAATTCAAAGGCCTCAATCCTTCGGTGCTCAGCCTTCCTTATGGTAGCTTTTACCTACTTTCTTCAATTTAAGCCTAAATTTTGCAACCAGAAACTCATGATCTGAGCCACAGTCAGCTTCTGGTCTAGTTTTTACTGACTGTATAGTGCTTCTCCATCTTTGCCTGAAGAGCACATAGTCAATCTGATTTCTGTGTTGACCGTCTGGTGATGTCCATGTGTAGAGCCATCTCTTGGGTTGTTGGAAAAGAGTGTTTGCTATGACCATTGTATTCTCTTGACAAAATTCTACCAGCCTGTGCCCTGCTTCATTTTGTACTCCAAGGCCAAACTTGCCTGTCATTCCAGTTATGTTTTGGCTTCCTACTTTAGCATTCCAATCCCCCATGATGATAAGGACATCATTTTTTGGTGTTAATTCTAGAAGGTGTTGTGGGCCTTCATAGAACCGGTCAACTTCAGCCTCTTCAGGACCAGTGGTTGGGGCATAGACTTGGACTACTGTGATGTTGAATGGTTTGCCTTGGATTTGAACTGAGATCGTTCGGTCATTTTGGAGATGGTATCCCAGTACTGCTTTTCCTACTCTTTTATTGACTATGAAGGCTACTCCATTTCTTCTGAGGGATTCTTGCCTGCAGTAGTATACCTGATGGTCATCTGAATTAAATTCCCCCATTCCTGTCCTTTTTAGTTCACTAAGGTGTCGATGTTCAGTCTTGTCATCTTGTTTGACCACATCCAGCTTGCCTTGATTCATGGATCTTACATTCCAGATTCCTATGGAGTATAGATCTTTGCAGCATCGGACTCTCCTTTCACCACCAGATACATCTGCAACTGAGTGTCCTTTCGGCTTTGACCCAGTCACTTCGTTCTTTCTGGCGTTACTAGTACTAGCCCTCTGCTCTTCTCCAGTAGCATATTGGACACCTTCCGACCTGAGGGACTCATCTTCCAGCGTCATATCTTTTTGCCTTTTGGTACTGTCCATGGGGTTTTCATGGCAAAGATACTGGAGTGGGTTGCCATTTCCTTCTCCAGTGGATCATGTTTTGTCAGAGCTCTCTGCTACCACCTGTCCGTCTTGGGTGGCCCTGCATGGCATAGCTCATAGCTTCATTGAGCTACGCAAGCCCCTTTGCCATGACAAGGCAGTGATCCATGAAGGAGTGATCCATGAACCTTTTGCAAGTTGCCACAAGACCAGCTTCCATCTTATCAGCAGTCTTCCATGTGACCAAACTCACATAAGATCTTGAATAAATGTTACCAAGCCAAGTTGAAGGTCTGGTATTGACAGACATTTGTATTTATTAAATTTTTGTACTGAACTATGTAAATTATCCTCCTTGTGCCCCAAAACATCCAGTGACACCCAATATCTTCTGTACAGAAACTTGTACGTATGGTATGGTAAAAAGGGACTAGCTTGGTAGGTCTTAGTGGTATTGGGGGCTCTGCCATTTTGATCTTGGGAAGTGAAACTCACTTATTTCAGTTGGTCTCACTTCCGGATAAATTTACTTTTTTCCTAAATATGATTCCACATGTTCGCTTGGCATGAGAAGTGTAACACTGCCTTTTGCACAAGGTAATAAGCTGCAACCTTCTTCCCAGCCTTGGAGCTGCAGAACAGGGCAAGGGTCATCCTATTGTTGGCCTTTCTAACTCCATAACTAGAAGGAAGTCTGGAGATTGTTTGGCTACTGGGTGAGTTTGCCTGGCACAGTGTGGGTTGTTCCTTGAAGACAGACTAGCAGATTCACAGTGGGTTGGTCCCTACTCTTTGCCCTCAGTCCTTCCGTAGGTATCCCAGGAACCTGTGTGTCAGAATCTTTCTTATCTCTTCTCTGTGCTCTGATCACCATGAAACATAGAAGCATAGAAACAGAGCGAGTCAGAAGGGGTCTCCCGGGCCATCTAGTCTGACTGCCGGCTCCAGCAGGCTCCACTCATGACATGCCCACCATGTGCATGTCCAGCCTATCCTTGAACACCTCACCGATGGGGCCTCAATCACCTCCTGTGGAAGCCCGTTCCATACCCTCAGGGTCCTAACTGTTAGGAAGCACTTCCTGGTATCCAAATTGAACCTTGGTTCCTTGAGCTTTGCTCTGTTGGAGCACGTCCTGCCTTCCTCTGCAGGGGAGGTCTCTACCCACCTCCATGTGTTACCCCCTCACGTACCTGTATGTTGCCAACATATCCCCCCTGAGTTTCCTCTTCTCCAGGCTGAAGAGAACCAGTTCCCTCAGTCTCACCTCATACGGCTTTCCCTGCAATCCAGCCACCATCCTTGTGGACCTATGCTGCACTGACTCTAACTGGGCTATATCGGTCCTGTAACGAGGGGCCCAAAAATGAGCACAGTATTCCAGTTGTGGGTGCACCAGAGTCGTATAGAGTGGTAGTAATATGAGGGACGTTCAATGTATTCTCAGTATTGGGTTGATCTGCTATTGATGTGGGTAATTATTTCATTAGCTAATGACACTATCTGAGGGTATACATGCAAAATTTCAAATAGGTGTGATTATTAGTTCCCTAGTAATCCTCAGTGAAAGACAACCATAATGACTGACGTGACAATGTTGAAGAAAATCGAGCACCGCGCTGTGATTAAGTTCCTTCCAAAACAAGGAAAAAGTCAAAAGATAATTCACGAAGAGATGGTGGCCGTTTACCAGGACTCTGCACCTTCATTATCTACTGTTCAAAGGTGGTCAAGTGAATTTAAAAGGGGCAGAGAAAGCATTGAAGACAACCCTCACTTGGGTGGGCTGGTTACTGCCACTATGAAAGAAAATGTGAAAAATATTGAGAAACTTGTATTGGAAGATACCTGAATAAAATTCAAAATGTTAGCAGAGATGACAAACCTATCCGTTGGTACCATATTTACTATTTTTCATGACCATCTTAACCTTTCAAAGGTCTGTGCAAGATGGGTGCCGTGAATGCTCATGGCGTCTCAGAAACAAGTGCGAGTCGAGTGCTGTAGGGAGGTTTTAGATCTCTGTGGTGAAGATCCATCGAGTATTTTCGACCAGATTGTTAGTGGAGATGAAATTTGGGTTCATCACTACGACCCTGAAAGTAAGCAGGAGTCCATGCAGTGGCATAAAAAAGGTGCTGACCCTCCGAAGAAATTCAAAGTCACTCCATCGGCCGGAAAAATCATGGCCACAGTGTTTTGGGACTCAAAGGGAATTTTAGTGATCGAGTACATGAAAAAAGGTGAAACCATAAATGCAGCATCTTACGCAACCACTCTGCATAATTTAAGAGAAGCAATTAAAGAAAAAAGGTGGGGAAAACTGACCGCAGGTGTGTTGCTTCTTCACGACAACACACCCGTTCACACGGCCTGTGTTTCAAAGGCTGCTGTGTGAGGCTGTGATTTCAAAGGAATATACCACCCACCCTGTAGCCCGGACCTGGCCTCCAGTGACTACTGCCTATTCCCGAATTTAAAGAAAGATCTTTGTGAGAAGTGATTTTCCGACGATGAAGAGCTCAAGGTGGCAATTAACGCACATTTTTTTTAGACAAGGAGAAAGGGTATTTTTTACAGGGAATTGAAAAGTTAATTTCTAGATGTAATAAGTATATTGAAGTTATGGGGGATTACATTGAAAAATAAAAATTATTTCAATTTATTATTCCTTTTTCTTCATGCTGAAACCGAGAATACATTGAACGCCCTCGTACCTCTCTCTAATGAAATCTGTACATATTTCTGCTGTTTTAAAACCTGGTTAGACCTGCCAAAAACCCACTTTTAAAAGACAAGGCTTATTTTTGACAGCTGTCTAAAAGGGTTAGGCTGTGCTTTTCCACTTTCCTGAGCACTTAGAGGCTTGGAAAAGAGTACAGATAGTAGAGAGCTGTCGGGTCCCCACTTGAAACCTAGAAGATCTCATTGCAAAAGAAGTGTTCCACTCTTGGGCACTTTGAAGGGCCTGTCATTGCTGTCCAAAAATATGGTAGGAAACCTCTGCACAGTGTCATGATCACAGTGTGTGAGTGCTAGTCAGTGACAGTTGCTCCAAAAAACAACTGTTGGAATAGTTGTCACTGGAAGTGGCCTTAGCAAGCTTGCCAAGAGTGGTAAAACTGCTTGCCAAACAACTTACTTGCTATCATTGTGCAAGATTCAAATGACCTGTTTACCCAGTATAGTTCCAGAACCTCTAGAGCAAGCTCCCAAACAAGTCACTGCATGGAAAGTGGATAATGACAACACTCAACAAGTTGCCCAGTTGTATAAACTCAGTTATTGTCTTGTTGAAGCTCTCTGAGCATCTCAGCTGTACAGGCCCAAGTTGACAAGCCACTGCTCCCCCTTTTAGGTTTGGAGCCACAGTGTCAAGGTACTCTGGATGTCTCAGCATTACAGAAGCAGTCTCTACTCTAAACTTGGAACTGGGATGGGAAGGAAGTGTGGGATTGTTCCTGACCTTTGTGTGCAAGCAGATCTTGAACTCAGAAACTAGGGCAGTGGTTATCCATTATGTGTAGTCTTGCTTGGTCAGTGCCTTTGTCTATTTCAGCTGTCAAAATAGGACACAACAAGACTTCATAGAGAGTATTTGTGTACAGCTGCCTGTCAATTGAAAAACACTAGTAAATAGGAAAAGCAAGTACACCAAAAAGGGGAGGCCATAATGACACTTAGTAATGTAGTCTTTTCAATAATAATAGTTGAGTTGGCAGTTCTCAGTGGCCTCCACATTTTCAGCACTGCACCTTTTTAACCCCTCTTTTTAGAGCAGTTATTTCTTCCCCTCCATTAACTTGTCAGCCGTTCCTAGTTCAAAATATTGCACATTTTTAGAACCCTTGGGGAACTGCAGCAACCACAGTAGTAGGTGCTCTGAAAAGGAGACTCAAAAACGGAAGGAGGGTGAGTTAAGAGGTTCTCTTTTTTTGGACTTGCTGGAGACTCTGGGAAGTATTGGAAAGGTGGAGGGAACTGAGAACAGCCATTCAAACACTTACAATTGGATGATTAAATTGCTAAGAGGAGATGGCCTTGTCTCCACTCCTCTTGATGTACCTTCTTTGTCCACTTTTATATAGACAGCCAGCATGTGTTTTCTTGCAAAAGGGTGCAAGTTTGCCTATATGCAGTATCGCCTTGTATCATGAGTGTGAACTTCATCTGCAAAGGACCAACAAAAATAATACAAAGGCTGAATTTTCAGGAGCTGAAAAAATGGAACCCCAAATTTAAGGTTCTGAAAATAATAAAAAGAAATGCATGATGGTTCTTCCAATGTGCTGTTTTAGCCTTGGTGGTGGGGCAGTCACTGCTGAAGTCACACAAGTGAACAGTAGGCAGGTTTTTTACCATCCTTTTTAAGCAGCTTTGTAGCAACTCCCAACAGTGCTGCACTGGATTCAGACAATCCTAGAACAAGTCATAGGTTCTTAAGATGATATGTTCCTGAAAACTAACTCTGCAGACACTGTTCGAGGTTTACGCATGAAAATGGGACCACTCATGATGGGTTTTTATGTACAAATCAGATCAAGGGCTCATTCCTCTCTAGCTGGCTTTTTTATGGAACGCCATTGGCCACAAATACAAGAGCAGCCCTGTTCAGTTGGGTCAAGGTCCATCTGCACCTCTTTCCAGTATTGATCAACCTGGTATCTCTGAGAAGCTTATAAGTGCGACATGAAGGCCAGTTAATAAAAGGTCATGGGACATGGAAGCTACATCTAACAATTAATTATTGCTGTACATGAGATCACTGTTTCTGTGTATCTAAGTCTATTAATGTTTGCATGCTTAGTTGAACAATCCTATGCAAACTTATGTGCATTTAATTAAATTTTTCAGCCCTTAAAGATAGTAGCAATTGTCATGTCTTGCTGTAATGTATCCTATAAATTAGGATTTTTTAGTCTGTCTTGAACCTTCTCATGATCACATTTATTGTATGATCTTAGTTTTTTTTTTTTATCAAAGAAGTTGTATGTTGGGCTGCAAAGCTTTCTATTTGCTTTTATGCATACCTGTAGAAATCTATGTGATCTCTCCAGTAGAATAATCTTTCTAAACTGAGTTTCCCAAACACTTTATACTTTATTTGTAAAGAAAATGCTCAGATCTCTTCACCATTTTTTGCTGCCCATTTATGTACTTGTTCTATAAGATCACCCCCCCCCACCTGATGGCAGTGATAGATAATACATATCTGGAAAAACCTGTGTTAATATTTTAAAAAATATTTCAAGTCCTTAATGTTAAGAGAAAAGAGAATCACTAAAATGCAAGCCTAAAAATACAGCAGAAATTAGTAAAGAGAATGTTTCGTATTTTACAGCAGTGATGCAGGGAAGATATCTCCTTATTTCAAAGAAAACTTAATCTTTGTGAGGCAAGAAAATTACCATGATCTTTACTACAGGCATTATTATAAAAGTGGATAGCTTTTAAAAATTCAGGTATACTATTGTCCTGAGTTGTACATTCAGTGATCTTGATGCTGTGGAAAGAGATTACTTGAATGTCTTTTAAAAATAAGAGTGAGGGTGTTTAATGAAGTTTGAAAGCTTATCCCTGTAAGTTTGCCTTTGTTTGACAAGTTTTTGTGGTATCTGCCCAAGGGAGAAAAAAACAAAGAACAGAATGGAAACCAAAACACAAAGATGACAGTTCTTGGAAAGTTTATTCACTTCCTCACCTTCTCTTGTGGAGCTTAAAACCTGTGTTGGGCCATTGTTTCGATGACCCAACCTACAGGCTAACTGTACATCAAACGCCTTAGAAGGTGAAAACTCTCTTATTGGTTTATTTTATTTTTGGTTTTCTGTTTACTTCAGGATGGCTTTTATTTTTAGAAGATTGTGAATTCTAGTTTATTTTGGTGTAATAGCAGTCTCTGTTTAAGAAGTAAAAAACCGCTTTTTAAAATCTGTGTTAAAAAATAAATCTGAATCGAATACAAATCTGTGAAAGCCTACATTTGTAATTTTGTAAAAGTGAATAGTTAACATCTAAGTGCACTGCATTAAAGGCTGTTTTTCTCCATAAGAGAAATCATGAGAGAATGGCGTTATTCAATTAATATTCTGCCTTTCCACCAAGGAATAGTCAAAGTGGCTAACAATAAAAACAGATTAAAGGCAAAATCATAATTTAAAACATGTTAAAACAAATGAATACAACAACAAAAGACTATGTATTAACATAAGCATTGTGAATGATGCTACAAGTCCTCTGTTATATCTCTGTTTAATGCTATGATCTTCATATTTGATGGGAGGCACCAGCAAGTCAGGAGTGTCTTTTTTCAGCTGTGATCAATTTACCAACTGCAGTCCACCCAGGACAGGCAGAGCCTTGCCACAGTCACCCATGCTCTGGTAACCTCTCGGCTGGACTATTGTCACGTGCTGTATGTGAGGCTACCCTTGAAGATGGTCCAGAAACTTCAATTGGTACAGAATAGAGTAGCGCAGCTGCTGGTGCAAGCAGGACCATGTGCCCACGTGATTCCAATATTATACCATCTTCATTGGTTACCAGTTGAGTTCTGGACGCAATATCAGGTGCTTGCTTTAACATAAAGCACTAAATGACTCGGGACCAGGGTACCTGCTCCCATATGTACCTTCCTGACCTCTAAGAATGGTTTTTGGAGACTCTTTTGAATAAGCGATCCTCCAAGGAGGTAAAGAGGATGGCTAAATGAAGAGGGGCCTGTCTCTGTAGTTGCGCCCCACCTGTGGAACTGTCTCTTGAGAGCTGTTTTCATGGCCCAGCGCAGGTGAAAACAACTTTTATTTTCTAGGCATATTAACAATTGACTTATCTTGATAATGTTAGTAATATTATTGTTTTAATCTATGTAGTTACTATCCCTCATCTGTGTACTGTTCTGTTTTATTGTCTTTTGTTTATTGTTGTGTGTAATCCACTTAGAGGGCCCTCCGCCCAATACAGTGGAATATAAGTTTAATAATAAATAAATAAATAATAATAAAATAATAAGTCATCAAACTGTATTCCATTCTGATTTCTGTATAAACTTGGCTAAATTTTAAAAGGGATAGTTAGTATAACTTGAAAACTTAAAAGAATTGGAGGCCAAGTGGGCCGCTGTTTCTGCTGGTGGATCATCTAGTCTTTCACAAGCCTTTCTTTGACCTATTTCTTATGGCCCATTGGAAGTTTGAACTCTCACATACCTTTTTACCAGAAATACACAGCATTTGGGCAGTCTTAATAACCAGTCCAAATGTGTGGGCATCAGTGGACTCACCATCAACTTCAGGGGGGTCTTTGAGCGCCTCCGAAGCTTAGTGTGCCATGAGTAGCCTGCATCATCTGTCCAACTCAGAGGACAGTGATGAACCTGTACCAGTGGCATTTGCTTGTCCAAGGCAAAAGGGATATTTTCCCTGGCGAGTGGAACCCTGGACCTCTGCCTGGCAAACAGTTTGGTGATTGGAGATGTGGGGCAGTAAGTGCACATGCTAAATAGAGAGGTTTATGTAGAGTGTGGCTGTGCAAGACTTACAGACATCAGCTAGTGTCTGGACTTCTGGAATTGTACATTGGACTTTGGAAACAGACTCTGCCTATAATACAAAAGAAACATCTATTGTTACCTTACACATTTTTCAAATATCTTAAGGTTGTGTTTTGTCTTTCTCTATAGCCAGCAATTTGAAGTTATGGTATTGTTGCATTTGCTTTAACAAGAGCTGAAACAATTAGTGATAGCTGCATATATACTGAAACTTCTACTGTTTTATATGGACTCTGCATACCATTTTTCAGCCTTTTATGACTGCAGCTGTATAGAGCTCTGTACCACTATTGCTGACAGATTGTCCAAGACTATTCACCATGCATCAAGGCTTAAAGCCTCTCCAGACCAAGGGAGGAAGCTTGTCCCATATGCCTAATCCTAGAGACCATTCTGGAGTTTCAATTATCTACTCAAATGGAGCCACCAAAAGTATATTTTGGAATGTTAAATACGATCTGTTTTATTGCAGTTTCCAGAACTTCTTATAGTTGAAGCAGTTTATTTTCTGATTTAAAACTGACATCAGCATTCATTCTGCCTCTTGAAAAGGCATGCTTTTTAGAGTGTGGGAGAAGCACCCACCCTTGAAAGAGCTCACCCTATGTATTTCAGCATAAGTCACTGATCTGGATGCTCTGCTTTGCTGGTCAGCAAGCCCAGAACACTCACTCAAGTAGAGATTGAGTGGGCAGCCTCCTTTTTTGAGAGCAGTTGATTCTTGCTGCCTTTCTTCATCAACTACAATGTGAACAAATAAGTCACATTTTGAGTAAATGAAGCAGAATTAGTCTTTTGGTGGACACTGAATAGAAAGAGGCAAAACCAACACAGTAATAGAGATACAGTTGGCAACCTTGTCTGTGGAACTGGGTAGAAACTTTCCAACACTTTTTTCTGCAGAAGAATTTCCATTTCTAAAACTGTATTGGTTTATATATATAAAACCTTATATGGTAGGTAGCATACTGCATATATACAATCCCATATCTAATGACAATTTCTCTTCCTAGATATAAAGTCTACTAATAATAGACAAATGAAAGATAATGTGAATGCTAGTTGCTGGAAATAGATAGCATGGGAATGTTGGAGTATTTGATCCCCTCAAGTTCTTGGGGAAAAAGGCAGGATAGGCATGTGACAAATAAGGCATGTAAACTGACTATGGACCTCAGATTTATGATGATTTTTCATATAATTGGTTTGCTGACTTGCCATCCTTGCCTTCCTCATTACTGTTCCTAAGTGGGGCTTTTAGCATAATTGAACAGGAATCTGCTGGGGACAATATTTTGTCAAACTCCTTGTAATCATACCAGAAATTTCTACCTGATGGTTTAGCCTTTGTAAATGATCAGGAAGTCATTATCTTGAGTGAACTCTTTTCTGTATGTGCTGAGAGTTACGGATGCAGTCTGCCTAGGACAACTGATTCCTTCATATGGTTCAGCAGGAAAGTCTATGTGATGGCAGTCTGTGTCTTCATAGCTGCTTCCTGGCAGTGCAGCACATCAAGTGCAGTTCTAAGAGTTCAGGAAGCTGCTGTGCTTTGTTAGTTCACAAAGCCACTTGCCTTGGGTATTAAACAGTATGTACTGGTGCTAGTACAGCCTTCCCCAAACTGATGCCCTCCAGATGTAAGAGACTACAACTCCCAGTAATGAACCTATGGGCCATGTTGGCTGTGGTTGATAGAGCTTATAGTTCAGTACATCTGGGTGATGCCAACTAGCCTACCCCTGTTGTAATTGAATGAAGGTTGTACATTGAGAGAAGAAAATAGGTGGGTTTGGAGGAGATATGCAAATAAGTGAAAGCTGCAGTAGAGAGGATGATGGAACTTCATTTTGATTTGAAATTTCCCATTTCAAATCAGGTCTGTGGTTTCTTTTGAATGTATTTTTCCCATGAATTACAGGCAATGCACTCTTTACTGTGCATGTGCAAAAGTGATGGAACAGAGAGAACACTTCCCTGAGCCTTTACTCCAGGAATGGAAGATCCACATCTGTCAAAAACAAACAAAAAGCTGAAAGTCGCTAGGTAGGTTGAAAGGAAAGAGGCTGTTCTTTTGATAGCTGTGAAAAGAAAGTGCTTGTGAGAAAGGGACAGATGTAGAGCTCCTCTTTCTGGAGTTCCTGAGGGAAGTGTGGGAAAGGTGGAGGGGACTGAGAACAGTCTTGGGAAATAATAAATATTTATTATACAGTCACAGACCTGACAACATGGGGAATATTAAAAAAGCTAGAAGATCACACCCAAAAAGGGGATATGTACCAGACACACCCTTTCAGGGGGGAAAAACCCTTGATTTGTTTTCCAATCAACAACTGTGAAATGTTCACAAAGCTGCTTATAACAGTCTTGCTTGTCAGCATCCACAAACATTGCCTACTATGTTTTGATATCAAACATTTATTAATATGTTGGTCTGGTGAGGCCCCACATTTTGGTCTTTTGTAGTTGTGTACCTGTGAAGGACCATAATAGTAATATAGCTTTGAATGAAATCACACACAAATGAACTGTGAATAAAATTGTGTCACCCAAAACCAGTTTTAAAAAGGGCATTGAGCCAGTGACAGTCACTTGAAAGTGCCACTTAGGCATTGGTGGAGCAGCTGTCACTCCTCAATGGTTCAGGGCTTCTGAAAAATAAAAAGGCAAACAAAAAAGAGATTGTGATTGGAGCAGGGAGTGGGAGACAAGATGGGTTCTGCTGTGCAGGACCCCAAGTCACCAACTGGATGACTGGAGTGGGGGTGGGTGGGAGTCCAGTTGTCAAGCACATTGTGGGTCATTCCATGAAAAACCAAGACTATGTAGTTCATTTACAAGGAGGTTTGCCTGTCATGTGAACTTCCCTTCCCCCTCTAAGAGCAACTGCCCCACTCTTTAGCTATATTTTGTTATTCCAGGGGCAAGATAAAGATGCATTCCAATTCTTAAAGGTCAAAGAAACCAGTAGAAGAGGATGCTGTGTCTTTCCAGACTATGGTTAATGGACTGCAAGCTGAATTTAGAATATGCATTCCCAAACTTCAGCCTTTCTTCTGCCTGGAACAAATTCCCTTTGGTTGTCACTAGTACTAACTATGGTTAAGGCTAACTTTAAAGGGTTGCCTTTAAATGTTACAGGAATTCTGTTATTTGTATTACTATTTCTAAAAATAAGGGCACTCCAACCCTCAGGATGAGCTGCTGTTTTTGCAGGCAGAATAGCTTTTGTGGAAGCACTTTATGTGTGCTCACATGCATTTTTATCAATCATTCTGAGCTACTTTCAGGAAAAAGTATAACACGATTCTGTACACCTGGGAATAAATTCTATTGGACTTAGGAATTTGTGTGCATTGTAAGTTTGCCCTCTAAATGTAGGCTGTAGGTGCCTAGCTTGTTGCACAGGGACCAGTAGAGTTGTGCATGGTTCCATAAAGTTGGGCATGGCTTAGACAGTCATTATTTGTAGTCCCTTGCAATGCATCCATCCTTTTACATATGCAGAAAATTTGGAGGAGGGATGGAGCCAATTTCTTGCTTCATGTTAGATTTTGGAGAAGGCATGTGAAGTGTGCAGATTCTGACTTCTGTAAAGTCCAGTCTGCAGTGATGGATAGAGTCCAACACTCCCTCAATGTGTCAGAAGACCATGTGGGGCAGGGGCTGGTCACAGTGAGCTAGTGACTAGAATGGGAAAAGGTCAGTTGCCCTCATTTCTGTGCAATGCTTGTGCTAAAGGGGGAGTTTAAGTTGGCAACCAGGTATGTGGATGCCTTGATGGAAATCAAGGAAGAAGAGTGCCTAGGGTTCTTACTGTGAAAATTTCTTTTAAATGTTATTCCAGGAGTTCAGTTCTGTCAAGGTGGAAAAACTGGTCACTGGAAGTGTGAACCCTGAGCAAATGAGGCAAAGAAGTGTAGGAGTGGGTGGAAGAGGTAGAACATGAATGAAAAAGTACATAAATATGTCAGCACTGCCCTGTATGTGGGATAAACATCTTGCTGTAACTTTCTATCTATAAGTAGCCCAACTAGTTAACACATATGTGACTACTAAGCAACTACAACTGTAGTGCATATAAGTTTGTGAAACTGCATGCGTGTGCTCACTCACGCGTGCTCTGTGTGTGTGTGTCAGAGAGAGTGTGGGGGCGTGCTCTGTGTGTGTGTGTGTCAGAGAGAGTGCGGGGAGGGAGGGAGAGGAGGGAAAATGATGAGACTGGAAACCATATGTGTGCAGGAGCTGTTTGCAGAATGAGAGTATCTTAAACATTCCACATGTGGAACGTATTTTAGAAATAAAAGGAACAGGTTTTGCATGTCTCTTGTCAAAACTGAACAACAACATCAACAGCAGTGTCACAGCCTCTGTTTTTTCGCTCCCCTCTGCCTGCCTACACTTTTGCCAGCTGTTTAAGAGATGCCTGAATTTTTCTTTTATATCATGGCTAGGAGGGTGGGGACAGAAATAGGAGCTACTTCTAACAGCTGATATTCACATCATTAAGTGGGAAGCTAAAAATTCAATAATAAACAGACCCAATGCCTTGGATTACCTCAGACTCTCTGTAATCTCTCAGTATCTCCTCCACCACCCATGCTTTTATCTGCCAATGTGCTTGTAACAATAGAGCACTTAACTTGAACAAAATCGGAATACAGAGTGCACAGCAATTTAGTTTGTAAGAGTGTACTTCGAAACACTTATCTACACTGACATGATAGTACTTTGCTATAATATGCATAGGCTAGCTTCTGGTCTTCTGACATTCATCTAGGATCCATAACACAAAACCCCTGCCACAGGTGGTCAGGTTGTCTGATAAAGTTGGCAGTAGTTGCTGATGGGCGCTGCACTGTGAATCTTCTTCTTGCCAATTAGATGTTGAAGGCATTAAACACTGTTTCAGTTAGAGATGGAGAAGTCTCACTATTAATAGGTCCCAGTGTTGTCAGGCTGAAGACTATATGCTTTATTTTTAAATGTTGTCTGTGTTTTAGAACTAGCAAGAGCTAACTATGACTAGTGAGATTTTGATGAAATTTCTTTATTCAACCATCCATGAGTCCAGTTAGTGCAGAGGTAACTGGGGTCTGATGTTGCCGTGAATAGCTGACATTGCTGCTAACAGGAAAGGGTAGGCATTGTGAAAAGGTGGCTGTTAGATTTCCAGATCATGAATGGATTTATTTGATGATGAATTATTTGTTTCACGCAATTTGGTTGTCAGTCTAAGAGAGGCCTCAAAAAATGACAAACACTACTAAAATACAAGAAAATAGGTAATTGCTGGTTAACAAGACCTCGAACTCATGTTACAACTCGTTATAACATTCACCAATAAAATATTCATGCATATGTCAGGCTTGAAAGCAGCTTCTTGCTTAGTTTCCTGTGGCAAATGACATAGAGTCAAGCAGAGAAGATTTTACAAAAGGTGACTCTTTAGGTCACATATTACTGATATAGCTTAGTGTGGGCAGGGCATACCAGTAAAGTCATTTTGCAACTATTTTATGGACTTACTTTCAAGACTGGGTCACATGCAGTCATTCTGCATATTCTGCAAAATCATAACAGACTGACAGAGAAGGCAAGAGTATGCCTAACAACAAACTGAGTTAATCACTGGTTTATTAAGCCCCTACACAACCCAGAGGTACAGGTTTGGATGCTGTACTCAGTAATCTATCAGAGGAGTTTGTGGGTTGCTGAATAAAAGTAGAGGAGGTAGGTGCACTGTTTGCTAGAGCAGTGGTTCCCAAACTTATTTGGTCATGGAACCTTTCTGAAGGTATTTATTTTCCATGGAACCCTAATTCTATTCCTGATGTTTACTAAGCATTGTGAACCTACAATGTTCTTCTTTCATCTCCTGTTTCCTGAGTGCTTTGCATAATGTAGTTGGTTTGGAAATAAAGAGAAAACATTTTAAATATAATGAATAAAGTGATTACATACTAATATCCCAAATGAATACTTTGCATTCTGCAAAGTCCATTCTTCCTAGGACTCTGCAATAGAGTCCTAGGAAGTAAATGATGTGATGCATTACTTTGTTTGCTGCTTGAATACCAACTGACAATCAAATAGTTGGCTTCATATGGTTTCATTTTAAAATCTTGTTTTAAATTTTATTTTTGAGATTTTTTGCAGAACCCCTACAAGGCTTTTGCAGAACTGTAGAGTTCTGCAGAACATAGTTTGGGAACCGCTGTGCTAGAGGAACATTGTAGGACCACATCAGACCTGATGTTTTTTGTGTACTCATCTCAGTTATATTAAGTCTATGCCTAAACTATGCCTTACACAGGGGCCTAGAGAGCTTGCAATGGATGAGCTTCTAATGGATGTATCCCCCCCCCATGACTTTACAGTTCACACTGACCCCAGGTTTGCTCCTATATAGCTTGTGAATGAACGCTAGGTGGTCTTCCTCACTTGGTTCAGAAAGCACTCCTATGCATGTGGAGAAACAGAGAACATGCCTTCCACTCTTTTCTACTTGCATGACTGTCTTGCCATAACAGCCACGGGATGTCCACGCACATATCAGGAGGGTGTATTTGTATAAAATCCAATGGTCACAGGACCGAAGAGTGTAACTGATTATCTGAAAATCAAGCATGTAACCTGGGGCCTATGTATATTGGATTTTACAGACATACGCACCACTTGGGTTTCCATTACTATGCAAATCTGTCTACAAGAGAGACAGACAGGTGGGAAGGGAAGATACACTGTCATTCCTTCTACCACAAATAACTTCCCAAGTACTAATTACACACTGCATTATGCATGTACTGCTACTGAACACAACTGTGAATCCAGTCCCTTCCCCACCCCTGCTCAGTGTCTGTGGCATTTTATCTTTATTCCTCAGGTCTTGTCAGCAGTGTCCATTGATACAGAGCAGATGTACAGGCATCTTTACAGGTGTCCATCTTATGTCTTTGGTAGCCTCTGGTGGGAAACATGATGGGGAGTAACATCTTACATTTTATGGAGAGGGAATAAGTAACTGGTTGTGCTGTTTGGTAGCAGCCATGTGGTTGGTATACAAATGTAGGTTTGCTCTCTGATCAAAAAACCCTAACCCTTACAGACTTGATTTTAGAGGAAGAACCCCCACTTCACTCTGTCCAAATTGAGTGTGATAACTTTAAACCAAAGTTTGAGTATTTTGAGTTCTTCATCATGGCCTCTGTGTATCACACTTACAGGTGCTGCGCCTGTGCAGTGCCTATGGCCGGAAAGATTCAAAAGCTTAACGGTTTTTGCGGGAACTCCGCATCCCTCCCCCCATGGTATAAAAGGGCGGAGTGCCCGACATTTCCTCAGTCTTCTTGCGACCGCCATTTGCTGTGCCCCGAGCCTTTCGTCTCTCAGTTTGTATACGTTTACCAGTTGCTGTTATTTCTCTCTTAGTCGTTCTTATTCCAAGTTTTTTCCCTCCCTGTTAGAAGTTTTCTTCTCAATTTCCTCCCCTTTTTTCCCTGTTTAAAAAAAAAAACAAACCAAAAAATATTGTTCCTCTTGTCTTCGCTTTACTATCTTCTCTTTTTCCTTGATGGCGCAGTGTGCGGCTTTCCGCAAGTGTTCACAGTGCGGCTATAAAATGTCACTTACTGATCTGCATGATCTGTGTCTTCTCTGTCTTGGAGAAGGGCACAGGACAGATAAATGTGGCCATTGTCAGGCCTTTACTAAGCAGGTGAGAAAAAACCAAGAGAACTGCCTGTGTAAACTTCTGTGAGATCAAGCCCTGCTTCAGTCTGATCAGCTAGCGGGCAAGTCTGTTCCTCCATCTACCTCCTCCGCCACGCCCGTCGGCTGATGGTGCCCCTTTCCCGGAGGGTCAACGCTCCTCTGCATCTCCGCATAAGCAAAAGGAGAAGAGGAAGCATAGTGGCTCGGACAAGTCCTCAGGCCATAAAAACCCTAAGAAGGACAAGTCAGCTCGCAAACTTAAGAAGCCCGACCATTCCAGGCACTGTGACTTGGGTTCGTCTGCTCCATCGATCCTGACGGCTGCCTCGGTACCAACCCTGACCAGCCCGACCCTCCAATTGGCCATGCAAGTGACCCCGCCTGGGTCTCCAAGATGGGTCGCGCCCTCTGTCTAGTCTTCTCCTGAACACCTGGACGTTCCCTTGTTGGGATCAATCTCCGACAGAGAATTTCAAGACTCTCTGCCAATGGCTTGCTCACCAACTCCCCAGCTGTCGCTCGAGCCTTCTCCGAGGCCTGTTCCTCCGCAGGTGCGGTAACAACAGCGTGCCTCCATCCGGTCCTCGGAAGAATGGGTGCACCCACCCCATAGGCCGACTCATCACAAACCATGCTATGATTATCCACCTTACAGCTACTACCCGTTGGTGCGTGAGCATACCCTCTCTCCGGCTCTAAAGGATGCTCCTTCGACTTTGAGAGCGACTCAATCCTGGCATCCCACTTCGCCTATCGATTCCTCTTCTAGTCTCCCACCACACTACGACTCGAATTCGGAGGACTCTGAAGTGGTGTCTACGTCACCAGATGCGGTGATCTCCACACAGGGCCCCAGCTCACCGGAAGAGCCCTATGTGAATTCTGAGGAACTTATGGCAAGACTTACGAGGTCACTCGTGATCGAGGCCCAGCACCATTTCGATCCTAACATAGACAAGTTTTATAAGATTGTCAAGGGTGAACAGTCTGCTGTCATCATTTTGCCGCTGATCACTACCCTTCGCCAGGCAATGATGGAACCGTGGAGCTACCCTAACCAGTCTCAGCCTACTTCACACCGATACGAGTCTATGTATCGAGTCCGTGAGCAGGATATACCATTCCTCCTGCGCCATCCCAGACCAAACTCAATTGTCGTTGAGTCCTTCCAAGGATGTGAGTCGGGGACACACTACTCCCTGTGACAAAGAGGGTTGTAAAATCGACATGCTAGCTCACCGGATCTATGCAGCTACAGGGCTTGGCCTCTGTATTTCCAATTTCCAGACCACACTGGAACAGTACCAATATTTTCTCATGCAAAAGTTGGAAAATATTACAGCCTCAATACCGGACCAGCAAAGAGACTTAGCCCGAATTTTCATCAAAGAGGCTATGCAGGTGGCAGTCCAGCAGCTCTCCACGGCGAGCCACCATGTCGATTCCGACTTGAGGGCCCTCGTCAGCGCCCTAGCCCTCCATTGTCATGCTTGGCTTCGGAATTGCAATTTCCCAGATGAGACGAAGCATCGAATTGAGGACATGCCCTTCTACGGTTCGGGGCTCTTCAACACCAGGACGGACCACAAGATGAAGTCAATCCATGAGTCAAGGGTCACAGCTCGCCGGATGGAAGTTCCTAACCAGTCATGCCGTAAGTGATCTTGGTCTCGTCCGTCCTACAGATACCACCCCTATCCACAATTCGAGGGCCGTCAGCAGTTCCAACCACACCAACAACGTCGGAAGCAACAAGAACATTTCCAGCAGAACCGTCGTCGTCCCGACTCCAACAAATGGCCACTCGAAGAACGACAGTTACAGGTGAGCAACCTGCCTTTTTGAGCAGCTGTCTTGGATTAGAAAGGTTCAGCTATCCCAAATGGAATTGTTCATCCTTGCATTTCGCAATAGTTTTTGTGGAACAGTTAAAAGACACTAAGCAAAACTAAGTAATTCACCGCACACCCGTAATTGTCAGGATATTAGTAGCAATATTTATTGAAGTCTGGAAAAGCAACACTGTGACCTTATTTTACATGTAATTATAGCATATAATGTGATTAAGTTTGACTAATCTCTCCATTGGAGTCTTGCACTGTTATTATTGGTACTATTACTTGGGCAGATTCTTTCCAAGCAATCCTTCACAAGGCCTATAGCCAATGAACATTTTCTGGGACCAGTCAGTTCCTGGAAGTAAAGACTGATTCTGCTGTTGTTATACACTATCCTTTATTGATAAGCTTTTCACTATCAAGATTACCATGAGCACTGTTGACCAGGGACTAGGAAGCAGAATTGCTGCCCTCACATGGTCTTTTTGCTGTGCCTTTAACACCAACTATATCTGCATAACTTAGCAGATAATGATGCTCATCTTACCTCCATACCTTTGCCCAGTAGAGGAGATCAATCTTTGTGAAATGCCAAGAGGCCAAATGCAGCCCAACATCCATGCACCAGGTATAAGTATTGTAGTGTGCCTTAATGTAGAACACTCAGATTTGGGATTTAACTGGTAATCTTCCTGCCCAGAAATCTGGCCATCAGTATTCTATATCATTGTGTGTTAACTTTTGTTTGTGCCAGCTAGAGAATTCACTTTACATAAGTACTTCAGACCTTCTTCATAAAAAGGAAGAAAAAGGGGGGAAAAAAGGGGGGGGGGGGAGGAATAAAACAGTAAAGAAAAGAAAAAGTGGGCTTTTTTGAGAGAACTAGAAATGATGGGGGCCCCAACTGTCACAGGATGATGGTATAGGGTTGGAGCTGATCACAAAGTATGCCAGATGGAGGCAGAGTTTGACATACTCAGTTGATAATAATTTTCAAACTCTAGCTTATCATTTCAGGTGAAATGATTACTGCAGTCCATTCCAAGTGGGGCTACCCTTGTAGTCTGAAGCTTACACAAAATGTGGCAGACAGATGAACAGCAGGACCCAAGAGTCCAAATTCTGATCTGCTTGCATGAGCTGCCTGTACATTTCCAAATCCAGTTGAAAGTGCTGACTTCACCCTATAAAGCGGTACGCTTGACTGAGCGCCTCTTCTATCCAGTCTATACAGACACTATAATCAAGATCTGGGGCTTGCCTCTGACTGCCAACTCCAGCAGACAACCTAAGAGAAGGGTCTTCTCATTGGTGACTCCCCAAATTTGGGACAAACTCCCTACTGAGGCATGCCTGGCTCCACCTTTGCTATCCTCTCTGTACCTGGTTAAGACTTTGCTCTTTGAAAGGACACTTAATCAGCCCTTCTGGAGGTGTTACATCAGATGCCTAACAGGTCCTATATGTTAATTTGTGTTCCTTATTATACTTGTTTAAATTCAAATCTAGGTTTGGCTTTTAAATTTTGTAGCATTTTTTATTTACTGTTATTTGTAATTTTATGCTGTTTTCTTATTGTATTTTATGGTGCAGTAAACCTCCCAGAGACCTACTAAATAAATAAATAATGCATATTAGGTACATGAGTTCATTCAGTGTTTAAAAATAGCATTGTAAAAATAGTTGCTCAGAATGTAGAACTACAGTACTGAATTGATCAGAAAGATAGGTTTTCCTGAAGATTACTTGCATGTGTTATTGAAGTCCCCTTCCTGGTTATTTTTACATGGCAAACTTGGGAATAGTAATTTCTTATGCGTTCTGAGTTTCCTAAAACTAGATTACTCAGAATGTAAAGGAAACCTTTACAGAGACCAAGTGTAATTACAGGTAACTGGCAACTTTCATCTCACTTTGAGGACAAGGTGTCTTACCTACCTTCTGGTAGCTGCTTTTGAGTATTGCTTTGAGAGTGATAATGTATTTCCATTTTGTGCTATGTATGTATTTTTATTTTTGCTTTAGAAATGTCATAGATGATGGCAAAAGCTAAGATGAAATAGCAAAACAGTTCTTTGTAAGAGTTTGTATTTTCTACAAATTCATTAAGGTAAGCCACATAAAATTTGTATGGGTTCAGCTGCAAGTCACTGTAGATTACTATCTGTAAACCAATTGGAATTGTTTGCTTCTAAGGTAGGCTAGGACAAAATGTTTTGGCACTTAAAGTAAAGGTGAATGAATGCAAGTGTACATGGAAGCATTCCATTTTAATTTCCCTGAATTTATCTTTGTGAGGTCATCTATATTGAGGAAGCTACGTATTAATTCTAGGTGTGTGTGTCTCCACTCCCGCTCACCATGTATCTGTTCCAAACTTTTAAATGGTTGCTTTCCTACTTATTCATGACACTTTTTCACCAATAAAAATGCCAGATCAGGTAAAGACTCTAATGAACAAAAATTAAATTATCAGTTCAACAAGTTTTTAAAAAGACAAAAGCAAGCAAGTCTTGATATAGGAGCAGAAAGTAGTTTACACTGCTACTGACTAGCAAGGAAGGGCTTCTACTGGGAGATTTGCTTCTACCACTGACAAATAGAAACATAGAAACAGAGCGAGTCAGAAGGGGTCTCCCGAGCCATCTAGTCTGACCTCTGGCACCAGCCGGCTCCGCTCACGACATGCCCACCATCTGCACGTCCAGCCTATCCTTGAACACCCGCACCAATGGGGCCTCAACGACCTCTCGTGGAAGCCCATTCCACACCCACACCCTTGGGGTCCTGACTGTCAGGAAGTGCTTCCTGGCATCCAAATGGAACCTTGGCTCCCTGAGCTTTGCTCCGTTGGAGCGTGTCCTGCCTTCCTCTGCAGGGGAGAACAGGTCTCTAC
>NW_025336598.1:3138787-3139676 GCF_004798865.1 Varanus komodoensis | reverse complement strand
TAAATGGAACCTTGGCTCCCTGAGCTTTGCTCCGTTGGAGCGTGTCCTGCCTTCCTCTGCAGGGGAGAACAGGTCTCTACTCATCTCCATGTGACATCCCCTTACATACCTGTATGTCGCCAACATATCCCCTCTGAGTCTCCTCTTCTCCAGGCTGAAGAGACCCAGTTCCCTCAGTCTCACCTCATACCCCATCCCCTGCAAACCAGCCACCAACCCTGTGGCCCTACACCACACTGACTCTAACCTAGCTATATCCTTTCTGTAATGAGGGGCCCAAAACTGAGCACAGTGCTCCAGTTGTGGGCGCACCAGAGTCATATAGAGTGGTAGTAATACCTCTCTCAATCTAGAAGCCACACTTCTGGCTATGCAACCAAGGGTGGCATTCGCCCTCTTGACCACCGCATCACACTGCTGCCTCATGTTTAACCTGCAGTCAACCAGTATCCCAAGGTCCCTTTCACAAGTGCTGCTCTCCAGTCACTTGTCACCTAACCTGTACTTATGACAGCTATTCCTATGCACCAAGTGCGAGACCTTGCACTTATCCACATTGAACGCCATCCTGTTGTCTCCTGCCCACTTCCATAGTCTGTCCAGATCCTTTTGGATCTGGAGTACCTGCTCATCAGATGTGGCCACTGCTCCAGTTTTAGTGTTGTCTGTGAATTTGATCAGCAGACTGTTCACCCCTTCTTCCATGTCATTAATGAAAAAATTAAACAGGATGGGCCCCAGGACAGAGCCCTGGGGGACCCAGCTTGTCACTGGCCGCCATCTCGATGATTCCCCACTAATGGTTGCCTTCTGCTTTCGGTCAGTCAACCATGCCCTAATCCACCGGACAGTGCTTTGGTGTATCCCCAAACTCCTCAGTTTCTCCACC
>NW_025336598.1:3135908-3138687 GCF_004798865.1 Varanus komodoensis | reverse complement strand
GGGCGATAACATACCCCCACTGTCAGGTCTCTTTCCCTGTCAAAACCCCTAAGTTTCACCCAGACTGCCTCTACCGAATCCCCATCTGTGCTGCATTCTATCTCAATCTTTGTGAAAATATAAGATAATATGAGCAAATATAAGGAAAGTATACCAATCTTTGCTACATTGTGTTAACTGAACTGTGGACTGTAGAGTTCTGACGCCCACCCCCCAGTAAATGATAGATAGATAGACAGACAGACAGATAGAAGAACTACAGACGAAAAATGCTCTGTTGATTTTACTCCCTGCATTTTCTTTTGAAAAAAGAAAAATGAAAGTTTGAGGTCTTTGGCACTTTGGAAGAACTGGCATGCATGTATGTATGCATAGGGTAGCAAAATGGAAGTTGCTGACTGTATCATAGAGTTACAACAGTCTTCACACATCTGTTTGAGTCCAATTTAGAGCTGCTTTATGAGCAATTTAGTTTCTAAGAATTGTTATGAAGTACCCTCCTTTCACTTTTGTCAGTACATATGTGTGAACTAAGACTTGAGGAAGACCAACTGAAGAGACTGACCCATTTTATGAGTGTCAAAAGGCCACAAGGGTTCATATTAGTGACAGTCTTTGGCTGACCTAGCACCTCAGTCCAGCAATGATTTGACTAAATTTCATAACTTAAGATTTCCTGTTAATTATACTGTCATTGCTTCATGGTTTCTAAGATAAATGCAGCTTCAAATTATTGAGAATTTGGCCCACTGAAAATAAAGAATATGTTTCTTTCTCTCTGTTCTTATATGGCTCTCCCCAGCAATTGTAATCTTCAGCATAAACTCTTCCAAGGAAAGTTCACTTGGCTGATGACTGGGGTACAGTCTTCTCTGCGGGAACACCCTGGTTATGAAATTCATCCCTGGAGATATTTTATTGGTGCCAACCCTGTTAAGTTCAACAAAAATGAGTTTGAAATTATTCTGTCTACAGGGACTGAACTGTGATCAATCTCTTACTGCTGATAGTGGTTTCTGTTTTTACCAGTTTTTGAACTGGTCATTTTCTTTTTATGAATCTTTTTATTGTGAGGGTTTAAAAAAGAATTTTCAATGTTCTATTCTCAATTTTGAAATTGTTTTGATTAATTTTGGCAGTTTGCAATGCAGACTATTGAAATGAAATTTGAAATCTTGTAAATACACATTGGATCAGGCAATCAGTTTGAAATGTTCATTTGGCAGTTCTTAAGGCCTTGGAGTAGGGTTGCCAGTCCCTTGTTGTTCTCTACTCCTGTTGTGTCTTCTAACAGCAGCTTAATTGGCAAACCTAACTCATAGTTATGCCATGATAAGTTGTGCCATTCATCAGCTGACTTCTGCAGATGAAGCAGATGTTACAGAGAAAACAGAAGACCATACCATGTTCTGCTGGGTCAGCTGGCAACCTTACTGGGAAGCACTGTAGATAAGTAATCGCCCAATCCACAGAATAATGGCAGATCTAACCATGAAATGCAGTGCTCACTTGGTATGTTGAACAGATTACTGAGCCGGACAGGGAACACTTGGATTGAGATCTCTGCTCAGCTCAAATGTTGATTTTGCCCTCCCTTCTCCCCCTAACCACCGAGTTCTTGTGGGCATAATGTGAGTTATGCCATGTATAGTACTGTGAGATTCCTGGAAAAAGGGTGATTCCAAATCCAAGGAACAAATGTGTAAGGCTGCCCTTGCTTGTTCCCAGGCAGTATGCAGAAATCAGTTCTGCATGCATGCTTGATACTTTAACTTTTCCTTCTAATTTTCATTTGTGAAAATTAGAACGCCTTAGAAATTAGAAGACCTTCCTAAACACAGGGCTTAGTTAAAATAAAAACAAGCAAACGAACAAACCTCCAATTCTTTCCTGCTCTGATAGTGCAAACAATTGTGGAATGAAGTCCCTGACTAGACCAATGAATGCTAGTTCAAACTGACCTGAGGAACAGATGTAAAGTAGAAATTGGCCTGTGATTTTATCTGACCACCTTGTAACAATATCTCAGTGAAAAAACTATTTACTTTTTCAGTACCAGCTACATTTGATGTGTCATTTACTACTACAAAAAACTAAGCTGTCAGAATTTGTCTTCTCATTGCCATTCTTCACTACCATGTGTGACCCAAGTCATAGCTAACTAGACTTCAGCAGATAAGATTAGGGTTCTGTGAACACCTGTTCCTCCTCCCCTGTGTGAACAGGAGCCACGGAGCCCCTTGCGTGTATGTCTGCTTGTGCTGGAGAGATGACTGAGGGAACTAATACAAATGGGAGAGAATTGGGATCGGAGTAATATTTGATTGCTTTATTCACTTAACTTGCTTAGAAGCCATTCTCTCATTTTAAATGAGTACACAGCCCCAGTACTCATTGATAAACATGTATGTGAAAAGCTGTGTCCATTGAAGTACCACACAAACAATAACCTTTCACAGCTTTTTACAGATGTGGCCATTGTACACTTCAGAATTTATGTAGCCACCCCTCCCCCCCCCGGCTCTCTCTGGCTTATACAGTATATCACAGAAGTGAGTACACCCCTCACATTTCGTAAATATTTTATTATATCTTTTCATGTGACAACCCTGAAGAAATGACACTTTGCTACAATATAAAGTAGTGAGTATACAGCTTGTATAACAGTGTAAATTTGCTGTCCCCTCAAAATAACTCAACACACAGCCATTAATGTCTAAACCACTGGCAACAAAAGTGAGTACACCCCCAAGTGAAACTGTCCAAATTGGGCATTATT
>NW_025336598.1:3113784-3135808 GCF_004798865.1 Varanus komodoensis | reverse complement strand
TGGCTGTGTGTTGAGTTATTTTGAGGGGACAGCAAATTTACACTGTCCCCTCAAAATAACTCAACACACAGCCATTAATGTCTAAACCACTGGCAACAAAAGTGAGTACACCCCTAAGTGAAACTGTCCAAATTGGGCCCAAAGTGTCAATATTTTGTGTGGCCACCATTATTTTCCAGCACTGCCTTAACCCTCTTGGGCATGGAGTTCACCAGAGCTTCACAGGTTGCCACTGGAGTCCTCTTCCACTCCTCCTTGATGACATCATGAAGCTGGTAGATGTTAGAGACCTTGCGCTCCTCCACCTTCCATTTCAGGATGCCCCACAGATGCTTGATAGGGTTTAGGTCTGGAGACATGCTTGACCAGTCCATCACCTTTACCCTCAGCTTCTTTAGCAAGACAGTGGTCATCTTGAAGGTGTGTTTGGGGTCATTATCATGTTGGAATATTGCCCTGCGGCCCAGTCTCCGAAGGGAGGGGATCATGCTCTGCTTCAGTATGTCACAGTACATGTTGGCATTCATGGTTCCCTCAATTAACTGTAGCTCCCCAGTGCCGGCAGCACTCACGCAGCCCCAGACTATGACACGCCCACCACCATGCTTGACTGTAGGCAAGACACACTTGTCTTTGTACTCCTCACCTGGTTGTTGCCACACACGCTTGACACCATCTGAACCAAATAAGTTTATCTTGGTCTCATCAGAACACAGGACATGGTTCCACTAATCCATGTCCTTAGTCTGCTTGTCTTCAGCAAACTATTTGCGGGCTTTCTTGTGCATCATCTTTAGAAGAGACTTCCTTCTGGGACGACAGCCCTGCATACCAATTTGATGCAGTGTGCAGCGTATGGTCTGAGCACTGACAGGCTGACCCACCACCCCTTCAACCTCTGCAGCAATGCTGGCAGCACTCATACGTCTATTTCCCAAAGCCAACCTCTGGATATGACGCTGAGCACATGCACTCAACTTTTTTGGTTGACCATGGCGAGGCCTATTCTGAGTGGAACCTGTCCTGTTAAACTGCTGTATGGTCTTGGCCACTGTGCTGCAGCTCAGTTTCAGGGTCTTGGCAATCTTCTTATAGCCTAGGCCATATCTTTATGTAGACCAACAATTCTTTTTTTCAGATCCTCAGAGAGTTCTTTGCCATGAGGTGCCATGTTGAAGTTCCAGTGACCAGTATGAGAGAGTGAGAGCAATAACACCAAATTTAACACACCTGCTCCCCAGTCACACCTGAGACCTTGTAACACTAACGAGTCACATGACATCGGGAAGGGAAAATGGCTAATAATGCCCAATTTGTACAGTTTCACTTAGGGGTGTACTCACTTTTGTTGCCAGCGGTTTAGACATTGATGGCTGTGTGTTGAGTTATTTTGAGGGGACAGCAAATTTACACTGTTATACAAGCTGTATGCTCACTACTTTACATTGTAGCAAAGTGTCGTCACATGAAAAGATGTAATAAAATACAATTTACGAAATGTGAGGAGTGTACTCACTTCTGTGATATACTGTATGCCAATTATTTATGATAAATTCATGTATTTGTTCTATGGAACAATGCTTTTCAAGCTTTCATTTTTCAAGGAAACCTGGCATGGGGCTCCTGTGGCATGCTGAGGATTCTAGGAAATGTTCAAGATACAGGTTCAGTTCAAGTAGTATAATTGGGCTAATAGGCTTCATTATTCACCCAGTGCAAAGTGTGAATGCTCATTGCAACATACAAAATATAACACTGTAGCTTCACTGAAGCTATAAATTGCAAAAGAAAACTGTTAGTGAGGCAAAAGCTTTTGTAAAATGAACCTTATCCACCATTACTGATTTGTTGCCTTTGAGGAGCCCTGTGAACTATCCAAGCAATCTGCACATTATTGCTGAGTAAGAGGACTACTGCCATTCTTGGAAACCGTCTCATAAAAACTGTATTTTCTAGAATATAAAATTGGTTTAAATTTGAAGCTCTGTCACACATGAACCATCTTCTGGAAGGAGAACATAGGGTGCCACTTCTTCCCAAGTCAGAGCATTGGCCCAGCTAGCTCAGTATTGCCAGTTCCAACTGGTGGTGGCTCTCCAGACAGAGGTTTTATTCCATTGTACCTGAGGATGCCCAGCAATTAACCTGGAATCTACAGCATGCGTGGCACTGAATTGAAGTTTAGGGTTGGTGCTTATTTCTTTCTAAAGAAATCAATATTGCTTTAGACAACAATTCGCATGGTCTTTTGCAACTTATATTTGGAAACTCTAATGCTTATTTGTTTTCTGCTGTCTTGACACATGCAGGGAGTCTGAAAACAAGCAAGCACAGAGGGAGAAAGAGAGCTGCCAAACACCAATGCAACAGGTTTAGCAAGTCTTGCTCAAACAAAATTAATGCCACAAGCATTCACATGACTGCCAGCTTGTAATTGGCTGAGTGAGTGTGTGTGAGAACATAAACCATTGTAATCATAAGGGTCCTGTTGTTGGAGTTGGTGAGCCCATCAATGGGTGGGTGGGTGGGGGGGGGTTATATTGTTCTGAGAGTTAACCTAGATCCCAATTCTGCCCAGACTTCAGCTCTTCCCATGCTTGACTCTTAACAAAAGATAAAAGGAACAGGCTAGATTTAGCTTTTGTTAGCTTCAGGCTCTAGGCAGCTAAACATAAGAGGAGCTGAAATGCATGCTTCAGGCAGAATTGGGGCTGGAACTGATGGAAAGCTAGGGGTGGTCCACAGGATGGTTATTTTGCCAGCTAAGTCAGGTGCAAGCTGGGTTCTGAATCCAGAAGTCCATTTAACAAAGGACTGGAGTTAGAACATGGATGCTTCCAGGCAAGTAGGGATTTTGTGCTAGATTTTGAGTTCAAGCATTTTCAGGGCTTCCAGAAGAAGAAGTAAAAGCTAAAAATAACAAGCTATATGTATATGTAATTGTTTGCTTGGTTTTAATTTAATGTACAGTTAGCTCTGCCTCAGTGACTTCACTTTGAAATCCAGTCTCTCCCATCTGATCAACCAGGTGACATTTGGTGCCTCTGTCAGCTTCTAACCTACCCCAGCAAGCCACATCACCTGGCTTATGAGGGCCAAACTGCACATTCAGTGAGTTCAGATGATACTTTAATCCGAGGGTCACTGTAGTCACTCTGTTGCTTGAGGGGCCCTGCTGTACCCAACTATCCAAGCTGGCACAGTGGGGATCCTGAGGCATTTCTTCCTCTTCTTCCCCCCTCAGTCCAGCCATCTGCTTCCATCCCCATGGCCCTGGAAAGCTGAGAGAATGACTGCTCATACACACTCCCACTTTCCTGGAATTGGCAGGGGCGTGGGGTGGGGTGGGGTAGGGGGCTGAGCTACCTCGTGCTCAACATCCAAGCCCAGTGAGAGGGAGTCCATTCTGCTGCCCAGCAGTGCAGTGGGGACAAAGGGACAGAAGGAAGTGCTCCCCCTTCTCTGTTACAGCCATGCACATTGAGTGGTGACATTGAGGAGCACCTCTGACTCCTCTCCTGTCCTTGCTTGCTCCAGCGCACTTAGATGCTGCAACAACTGAGGGTGGAACGTTTGGCTGGGCCACCTCCTGAGGAGAGCCAGCTGAATGTGCCCCGTTCTCCCATCTGCTGCTGGAGGCATTTCTACATGTGGAGAAACAGTAGAGGCACGTTTGCCTGGGTCTTCCCAGGAGGAGGTCCAGCCAAATCTGCCACCCACCTGCAGCTGCCTTCACCTGATATTTGCAAGGTGGGGAGGGAGATATCTGGTTTTAGCTATGCAAGAAGAGTCCCAACCAAACATGCAGTCCCCTGCCCAATTCTCCCATGTAGTCTGTGGGCACTGCAGCCACTGGGGAGGAGGACAAGCAAAGCACCCCCAGTCTCCAGCGGGGCTCTGAAGGCAGCATGGGGCAGGTGCTACCAGCACTGCCACTTGTCCAGTTTGCCCTCTTCCCAACCGCTACTCACAAGGGGAAAGCAGCCGGGGGCTTTATCACTTGGTCTCCTTTCACAGAAATGGGGTAAAGCATCTCTTCTCCCTTTTGCCGACTGTCTTCCTGGGAGAAGGCTGGGAGGGAAGGTGACCCCCTTCCGCCACCAGCCACCTGATGATCATGCTGCTTGGTGGAGTGGAGCAAAAGTGCATCTTCCTGCTCTTCCTGCCCCCAGTTGAGGAAGCAAGGCTGAATGGTTAGTTGGTCCATCATATACCACCTCCCCAGGGCCCAAAAAGTCTTTGACTGGGTGGTACTTAGGGGAACCCTGTCTTCCCCCATGATCCTGCTGACGCTGCCGAGGGGAGAGTAGGATTCCCCCTGAGTAATCTTGCTCTCCTGGCATTGGCAGAAGGCTAGATGATAGCTGCACAAACTGCTGTGGGGATTCTGCCAGCTGCCCCTTGGTTGGCCCAGCAGTCCCTTTTCTGACACTTTGACCAAGAAACTCTGTAGCCTTTCAGCTTGGCCATGGCTTACAGTGCAGTTCAATTTCAGATTGTATGTTAAGCCATAGGGGGCTTCCTAAGCCTGGGAGCATGGCATGCCTATTTAGTCAGCACTCAAGAATGGCTTATGGGAAGCGGGGATACTCAGGGAACACCACTGGTGGTGTCCTATATCCTGCCAACCCAGTCATTCTGTTGATCATGTTGGCTGTGTTTTGGCTGCTTTTCTGTAACTATATGCAGTCTCTGCACCCCAAAATATTTCCAAGTCCCCAATAGGAGGAGAATTTAAAATAACAAGAAAGAGATTTAACTGACTCCAATTTCTGTTTTTTAACACCCTCTTATTTAGAGGATGAGATTTTAGGGGAAATATCCAATTGGTGAACTCATACAAGTTGGAATCATTCTTGCCCTGAGTGCTCCTGTCCTAATCTGATTTAACAACAGCTTCCATTCCACCCACTAATTGCCAGACCATGTACTTTGGCCCTGAGGCTCCTTGGTCTTGTCTTGCGAGATTCAGTACCTGCATCTTGGGAGCCTGGCAGCTGTGGATAAGGAAGCTGGCAGGCTGCAAGGGGAGGAAGGAAGGAGGAAGCTAGAATAAGCAGGAGCAATGTAGATAAGCACCCAAGCGAGGCCAGAGCTGTTGCCCAGTGCAAGCCCTAACCTTTCTTGAACACCTAGGTGGCAGCTGTTTATCCTGTTTTTGTTCACTGGGAAAAGTTTCATTAAAAACTGGAAAAGTGAGAGAGACCCTCCATTGCAGTTTGGTAAAGGAACTGAACAGAATGACAAATTACTATGTAACACATACATGAAAGTCAAATTGCCACCATCTGTGGAATCATTTTTATGTATTGCCATTGATGCTATACAGATTATGTGATAGAGTATGTGATACAGATTATGAACATCACAGTCCGATCTTTCATGGGTGTTGTAATATGTATTTTTAAAAATCCATGTAATAGATTCAGTTTTCACATCTTAAGCATGTTGTTTTTGTAAATCACAGTGTTCTCTAATTCTCAAAAAAGGTAAGTTGAATCGACCTGTTCAAATGTTCATGAGTCTGCCATCTTTCTCTGGAGAAATGTCGCTGCATTTCCTTATCTAACTTCAGTGTCTCTCTCACGAAATTCATGGACACTCAAGCCACATGTTAGTCATGCCTTTTGGGTCCCTAATATAAACTGAGAGTTTTTCCAAAAGAGCCATCACACCATTGAAGCTAGATGTTGTCAGAGAAGATATGGTGTGGCAAGTAAATTAAGGAAGTTGTTTCACTATCACTGATTTTTTCAATAAGAAAAATTTAGTTGTCTAGGAATTCTCAGAAACACAGCTTGATAGATATTGGGGGAGTTTGCACAACACAACAACCCACTCTGGGAACAAACTACATAAGATATCCTCAAATAAGCTATGCACTGTGGGTTGTTTGTGAAACTACCTTGAATTGCTCCCCCCCCCCCTTTCCTCTTGGTCCTTTCAGGGATCTCTGTGGTAAAACATCCTCTTCCTGTCCCTTCCCTTCCTGCTTTGATCACAATGCCATTTGCAGTCAGTGTAGCTCCCCATACACCCTTTCCCCCAGAGATCACTTTCTTGTGATTGTCTAAATTACAGGAGATCTCCGAAATTAGCCGTCCCCAACCTTCTTGGCACCAGGGACTGGTTTCGTTGAAGACAATTTTTCCATGGACTGGAGGGGGGGATGGTTTTGGGATGATTCAAGCACATTACATTTATTGTGCACTTGATTTCTATTATTATTACATTGTAATATATAATGAAATAAACTCACCGTAATGCAGAATCAGTGGGAACTGTTAGGAGCCAGGCTGCGCGGGGGGTGACGGGTGGGCAAGTGAGGCTTCGTCTGTGTTTGCGGTCGCTCTCCAGCACTGGTGTCGCTGCCTCGGTTCCATTTTGGATCATTGGGCATCGGATTCTTGTGGGGAGGGCATGGCCTGGATCCCTCGCATGTGCGGTTTGCAGTGGGGTTCACTCTCCTCTAAGTGGTGGTGGCACTCCTCATCAGGTAAGAGCGCTGCACTCCCTGCCAGCCCTGGTGGTTCATGGCAGCCCCCGCCCGTCTACCCACAAGCAGCATATGGAGCTTCCCCTGGCAGATGGCTGCCTGCTGACATGCAGTAGGATGCCCCGTGCTTTGCCAGTGTCCCCGGGCAGCTCATGGGTTTGTGGCATGTGCCGTGCCACAGCATTTCATCTGATGGAGTGGGCGCCCATTGACCTAGAGTGGTGGGAGCAGTTTCCCGTCTCCTCTGCTGCCATCAGCCCCTGCTCAACTGCTGCACAGGAAGCTGGTGTGCGCCTCCACATGCCCCTTCCTGGCTGGGAGGCTCCTGTTACTATGAGAGTGTGAGCCCTGCTGTGGACTGCGTGTGTGGGGGGGGTCCAAGTTGCATGCTTCTTGTGAGGGTCTGGAATGGGGCTGGGGCGGTGGTGCTGGCGCTGGGGAATGGCTGTGGATATGGGTGGGGCTTTGCTTGCTCACCCGCTGCTCATGTCCTGTTGTGTGGCCCATTTCCTGGTGTTGGTGACCTCTGTCCTAAATTATTCTAAGTGACAGCCTCATCATTGATTTGCCACATATTTTTCCATCAGAACTGTGAACACATATTTACAAAGTGTTGTTTGTGTGTGTGCTCTGTAATTTGGAGTTTTACAACTTCCAGCTATCTGAAATTTGAAGACTTGCATAGTCAGTGCCCTGGTAAACAGACAATATCCATGGATGCCGAGAAAGCCAATTATCAGATAATGCTAATTTCATATTTGTCAAACAGTGAGCTGTCAAATTCAAAGTAAAAGTGTGAAAAGATCTTTGTGAAAAGAGGTAGTGACTACATCACCCCCACTGCCATAAGAATTTCTGGAGTTTAAGTTTCAGCCTGACAGTTCTTATTGACCACTACCTTTTTCACTCCTTTTTAGGCCTCTGGTTGCTTTTGTAAAGTGGAAAATGCAGACCAGTGCATTTAAGGAATCATTTTTTTAATCACTGGGCTAAGCAGGGGTTTGATAAGGATATAGGCAGTCATGACATTCGTATTGTATAAAGCCATAATTTGAGCAGAATAAATCAAAGGGAAATTGAAACCTGAATTAGGAATGCTTCAAAACCAACAGGAGAACATACTATGTGACCAATATAAAACACAGAGAAGATGGAACGAATATATGGAAGAACTATAAAGAAGAGATGAAAGGATGACAGATTCCTTTGAAGAGAAACTCTATTAGGAAGAACCTGCAATATTAGAAAGTGAAGTGAAAGCACTTGGAAGAAATAAAGCACCTGGAGTAGATGGGGAACCAGTAGAACTATTCCAAATGAGAGAGACTCAGAGCCAAATCCTGATAAGAATATGCCAACAAATGTGAAAAACAGAACAACGGCTCAGAGATTGGAAATGCTTAATGTACATTCCGATCTGTGCCCTTTATGGAGTGAGAAATGCCTGACATTTTAGCTGGATTCCAAGAAGGAAGAGGCGCTAGAGATCATGTTGCAAATATATGTTGGCTACTGGAATTTCAAAAGATGCTCAGTCTGTGCTTATGGGCTACAGTAAAGCCTTTGACTGTGTGCATCATGAGAAGTTATGGATGGTCCTGAAATAAATGGGTGTGGCTCAGCACTTGTCTTGGTATGTAACCTGTGTAACAGAGAAGAAGCTACCGTGAGGACAGAATATGGAGAAACAGAATGGTTTCCTATAGGCAAAGGTGTCAGACGAGGGTGCATTTCCCCATTTGTTCAATAGGTACACAGAACATAAAAGGAAAGCTGGATTAGAATCGGAGGAAGGAGCGAAAATTGGTGGAAGAAACATCACTAATTTAAGGTATATAGATGATATCATACTACTGCCAGAAAGCAACAATGATTTGAAACAACTCCTGGTAAAAGAGAAAGAAAAGTACAAAAGCAGGACTGCAGCTTAATCTCAAATATACAAAACTCATGTCCACAGTAGAATTACAGAACTTCACTGTTAATAATGAAGAAATTGAAAATGTGAAAGTTTTGCATTCCTTGGCTCAGTCATCAATTCATTGGGAAACTGCAGCCAATAAATTCAAAGAAGACTGAAACTTGGAAGGGCATCATTGCAGGAACTCAGAAAGATTACCAAGTGTAAGGACATTTCACTAGAGACCAAGGTCAAAATCATTCACACTCTTGTATTCCCAACCACCCTGTATGGGTGTGAAAGCTGGACAGTGAAGAAAGCTGTCAGGAAGAAAATGGATGTGTTTGAAACATCGTGCCAGAGGAAAGCTTTGTGAATACCCTGGACTGTCAAGGGGACTCTGGGTCATATCAAGCCAGACTTTTCCTGGGAAGTGTACAAGGCAAAACTGAGGCTAACCTAATTTGGCCACATCCTGAGAAGGCAAGACTTCACAAACAAGAACATCATGATAGAGAAAGTCAAAAGCAGCTGCAGTGGAAGACCTACTGTGAGATGGATTGATTCTATAAAGGAAGCCAAAGCCTTCAGTTTACAAGAACTGACCCAGACTGTCAAGGACAGGACAGGACAGTCAGGACAGGACATTTTGGAGGGCATTCATACACACGTTTGTCATAAGTAAGAGATGACAGCACATAACAACATCAAAAAACAAGGGAGTTTTGACAGGTGAATATGTGTATGCCCTTTCTTTTAAAAGGATACTTTACTTTTGGCACCTGTTCACAGTGTTAGTGAAAATGGAGAAAAGTACACTTTTCCCCCTTCTGAAGAATCTAGAATATTGGAAAATGTGGAGAAACACAACTCATAGTTGTGCAAAGAGGGCTAAAAGTCTGTATCCCATTTTTGTGTATTTTCTATATTGTGTATATTTTTGTGTATATTGTGTATTTTGATTGCAGTGTATTTATTTATTTTGCATAGAAGAATATTCAGTTATGTGAACTCTTGTCTGTAATCTGATGATCTGCAAGCTAGCTGAAGACTAGGCCTCACATGTGGCTTTCTGTACATTGGAGACACCCATCACCTATCAGTTCCCATGAGTGTGCACACAAACATCACATGCGGTTGCTACATAATCTGTGAATTGTCTCTAACCAAGATCTAATACAATTAGTAAGTATCGGGTGCTAGCTAAGAGCTCTCACACTGTATCTTGATCAGTTGTAGGAAACAGAAGAAAAGTTATAGCCTCCCCAGAATGAATTAAGAGAAAGAGGCATTTTATGCCAAGTCAGTATGCAGGCAGGCTAAAAGTTAATGGAGGGAACAGGACCCAGTGACCTACAGAATGATGAAAAGGGAATTCAGGGAAGCTAAGATCCCATGCAAAATAGGGTGTTTCTCTTGGCCTCAGGCACCATCAGTCAACGTAAGGTTTATGGTTACTATGAGACATCATTATTTTCCACATGATTGTCCTGATTCTGGCAGGGTTATGGACCAAGTTTCCTGCAAATTACGTGAAGCTGAATTAAATGTTATCATAGCCAAGACAATTACAGTGTGCTGCTGTTTTGAATTTCATTTGTTCCCTTGTAGAAGAGGCAGTTCATGATGGCAGATTCAAAGGATAAAATGGGGCTAAAGATATAGATACATTATACTTTGGATGAAGAGTGTAATTTCCAGAATTGAGCATTTTACATTTTTGGGAAGGTGGAGTTGAGACATGAGGAATGGACCAGTTTGAAGGTCACTGCAGTGTTCAGACTACATTATGTAGCAATGACGAATCTTGATAATGTTAGGATTGTGGGGTGGGGCTCTATCAGGATTCTGGCTTTGTGTGCAGAGTGTATTGTACATTAGTTTGACTGTTCCCCATCCCCTAGTTTTTTTTAAAGGTGGGTGGTTTTGCATTGCTTGAGAAATTATAAAATAAAACTTGGAGAAAGGGTTATAACCTCCCTTTATAAAGAGCAATCATTTACATATTATATTTATATTCGGCCTTTTTTCTTACAATGAACTCAAAGTGACTTACATAATTCTCCTCCTCTAAATCTTATCCTCACAACAACAGTGAGGTAGGTTGGACTGAGAGTTTGTGACTGGCCGAAAGTCACCCAGTGAGCTCCATGGCTGAGTGGGGACTAGAGTCCAGGCTTCCTGAGTCCCAGTCTCAATCATGCTCTTAACTGCTGCACCACTCTGGCTGTCCAGTCTACAACCAAACATGGCTGTGGTACTTGCTGTCTGATTAATAGACTTTGTAGACGTTTCTGGTAGTGTGGTTGCCATGTGAATGGCTGTTTGGTTGTATGATGGACATAATTGGCTGGACAAGTGTTTGGATGGGGTCCACTAGTGATGGAGTCCAGGCTTCTAGATTCAGTAGCCTTCATGGGGTAAAAGATGGAGAGGAGGGTGACAGAATGGTTAGTTACATTGGTGCATGAATATTTAGTCTTCTACTTGAGATACCTTTGGAACTGACTCTTAAGTCCATTGTCTGCTGATGAGTCCTCTACATAAAGTCATTCCCAGCCATGCTACCTATCATTCATTACCTGGACTTGTCAGGGTTTGAACTTGCATACATATGTCCTTACAGCATATGTACTAAGGGCTGGGCTTTGAAGGGAAAATGTGTCCTAAAAAAAGCTGAAGTAAAATTCCAAATTGCTGCTAAGTGAAACTACTTTGTGTAGCATTCTAGTTATGGCATACGCAAAAATAGTTACAGGTGGGACTATCATCATTCCCCAAAGAGGTGCACCAGGCACCTACTTTGTATTCTTTTTGGCACTGAGTGAAGACTGCTTTCTTCTCCCAGCATTTTAACAGTTTAACTTTATTTTTAGTTGCATTTTATTCTGTACCACTGCTTTGCTTCTATGCTGATTCAATTGCAATTGCTTTTGTGGTTTTAAGTTAATTTTTGTTTTTGTGTGTGTGTTTCCAAATTTTTGTTAACCTCCCAGGAAGCCTCAGTTATTGGGCAGTATAAAAATGAAATAAACAGCTATAGAGGAATCTGCCCTCGCCTTAACACTGTTGAGGGGGGGCAGTTACAGTTATTAACCAGTCCCTAACCATTCCATAATCAGGCACAAAACAGCCAGAACCTTTGAAACAAGCCATGATAGTTCTGATAGTTTGTTTTGCACTAAAAAGGAGGCGACATAAAGTCTTCTGGGTAGTGCCTGGGGCCATCTTGGCTTACAAACAACATAGCTCAGGGATCCTCAAACTTTTTAACCAGGGGTCCAGTTGAAAGGTGCCAGTGCTGGGTGTGGGCCGGAAAGGTGGTGCCAGTGGTGCGTGTGGGCCAGCGCGGGGGCAGTGTGTGCACTGATGCAGGGGCGAGGCACGCAGCAAGGCGAGGCTGGAGCTGGTATGCGCTGCAAGGCAGGCGCACGAGGCAGCGGTTTGCTCGCTTGGAGATCGTTTTCTCTGAGTGAGCAAACCATTGCCTCCCCATGCAGGGGGAGAGGTGGGTGGCGGCGGGCGTGGGGGCGGGCACAAGTGGCAGGTCCAAATGGGCATGGCGGGCCGGATCTGGTCCCCGGGTCGTAGTTTGAGGACCCATGACATAGTTTGAGAAGTGAGCATTTCTTGAGGAACATAAGGTTAGTCCATTTTAGAGGGGTGAATGCCAGACAAGAGTTTTACAGTCATCTGTTCATGGATTAAACAGAAATTGCTGGAATTGCAGAAGCAAACTCAAAGTAGGCATTGCTATTTCTAAGCAAAGTCTCCAAAAACTTTGTTTTGAACACATCAAGTATTCTAGCAAAAAATACTTGATGTGTTCAAAGTACTGCAGGAGGTAACTGCTGTCTACAGCATTTCCCCATTGGACATATGCTTTGCCAGAGTTTTTCTTCACATCAGCCCATCTACCAAAGGAAACAGATGTGACATGCATTATATTTTACAGAACATTAAACAACCAACAGCATAGTGGCCCTTCATAATATTGCTGTTTAGGACCAAGCCATACCAAGGCTAAGATAAAAGCTGTTTTGCAGAACACAACAGGAAACTATATCCTGTTTGTTTATATACAGGAGGAAAATTAGGAACAATTTTTCAAAGATGGCTACAGTTAAAAGTATTGATTATATTTGCAGTTCCTTTTACTAGACAAAGAATTGTGCTCATATGTGTGCAATCATAAACTAGGTCCATAAAATAGAGAAGAAAAATGGAACTTTGAATATGCAGCTGCCATTTGGTCTCTCCTTGCTGGGGTTTGCATTTAATTGTTTCAAATCATGCTTAGTCTTTCAGCTTTGCATGGAGGAATAGTGTAATGTAAACTTTTTTGTGTTGGTGTGAACATAATAGATTGGATACAGATTTGCATTCACTTTCCTGAGTGTAAGTCCCTTACTTCTGACTATACATATAGGATTTCACTGTTAGTTATATTTGGTTTCCATTAAGATCAGTGGAGTGTAACTTAAGGGATGGCTAACTTTTCAGTTTGCTTTCAATGCAATCTGAGTTCAGCTAATGTAGTGTGGCTTCAAACCACTATCTGTGGGATAGGACAAAAAGAAACTACATGTTTCTATAGTCCTTAATCTTTATCTCCTGAAACTCACTGTTAACCTACAGTTAAATCATGGGACCTAACCACCATCTTTGAACTTCTCTCTATGTGTTTTTGTCCTCCTTCTTTTTCCTGACCCTATCTCTCCACCTCTGCCCCAGTCCCATCAAACAAATGGGAGTGTCATTGGTGCAAACATCCTTGGATTTCCGTGGTTTTCTTTTTCCAGGGTTTTCTTTGTGTGTGCAGTGGTACCTTGTCTCACAAACTTAATCCGTTCCAGGAGTCTGGTCATGACCCAAATTGGTTGTGAGCCAAGTCAAATTTCCCCAGAAGGTTCAGTGTAAATAAGGTTAATCCGTTCTGTAAATATATTTTTTAATCACAAAAATTTGAAGCAAAGTGACAAATAACAACAAAGATCACGGCCATCTCCCCCCGCCACCCCAAGCACGGGCATGGCCATCTCCCCCCACCCCAGCGTGACTGCGATCGCTCCCGTCATCCCTGCACGAGTGCGACTGCAATTGCGACAATAGACGGGTGTGATCGTGGGCGCACTTGGGGATGGGGAGATGGGGGCGGTTGCGATTGTCAATCGATGTGGAGTTTGCGACCTGAGGCAACATTTTTCAGAAATTTCTGTTTGTGACCCAATTTGGTCGTGAACTGAGGCTTTCGTGAACCGAGGTACCACTGTATTTCTCTCTTTCTCTCCCCTTCCCCTTCAATGAGTTCTTTTGCAATAGTTCACATATGTAACCTACTGGCAAAATATGTGTATCGTGAAGTGTGCAGCTTAGCTTGAGAAACATGCCTGCCACCTATCATGCATTCATACAAATAGAGGGGTAGTTTGCTCAAATTTTTGTGATATTTCAACCTTTGGAAGACTAATGTGGACACACTCTGGACCTGGTTTTCTCGACGGGGCAGGAAGAGGGTGGTCTGAGGGTGAGGAATTTATATCTGACACTCCTGTCGTGGTCAGATCACTTCCTGGTGAGGTTTGTGCTCGAGAGCGTCCTCTCCCTCTGTAAGGGTGCGGACCCGATTGTGTGGGTCCGCCCCCGGAGCCGGATGGATCCGGATGGATTCCTGAGGGCCCTGGGGGAGTTACCAGCTGACAGGACTGTTGCTTCTGTCGAGGCTCTGGTCAAACTATGGAATGGGGAGATGACTAGGGCTGTTGACATGATCGCTACTAAGTGTCCTCTCCCGCCGGGTAGAGCCCACTGTTCCCCTTGGTATACACCTGAATTGCGGGTGATGAAGCAGGCTGGGAGACAGCTAGAGCGTAGGTGGAGGAGATCACGGGATGAATCTGACTGAACACACTTAAGAGCCCATTATTGGGCCTATGCTGTGGTGGTGGGGGTGGCGAAAAAGAAATTCTTTTCCACTTCCTCCTCAAAATGCCGTCCAGCAGAGCTTTTTCGAGTGGTAAAAGGCCTGGTCTGCCCTGGCCCTAAGAAAGATCTGGTTTCACCCTCGAAGGCCTGCTGTGATGACTTTGCCAAGCATTTCAGGGAGAAAATCGCTCAGATTCGTCACGAGCTAGACTCTACTAGTGATTCAGAGGCTTCTGGGGAGATACCAATGTCGCCGTCTGGTCCAAAATTAATGGATGAATTTCAGTTATTGTGGCCTGATGATGTGGACAAGGTGCTTGGACGAGTACATCGCACCACTTGCCTATTGGACCCTTGCCCATCTTGGTTAATAAACAACGCCAAGCACGGGATTGGGATCTGGATCTTGGAAATGGTTAACGCTTCTCTGAGGGAGGGTCGGGTACCTGCCCCTTTAAAGGAGGCGGTAGTCCGACCGGTCCTGAAGAAAGCATGATTGGATCCAGAGATGGCCACTAATTGTAGACCAGTGGCCAACATCCCGTTTCTGGGCAAGGTGTTGGAGCGGGTGGTGGCGGGACAACTCCAAGCACGCTTGGATGAAACTGATTATCTGGACCCATTTCAGTCCAGCTTCAGACCCAGGTATGGTACTGAATCTGCCTTGGTCGCCCTGTATGATGACCTGTGCAGGGAGAAGGACAGCGGGAGTGCGTCCCTGTTGGTTCTTCTGGACCTCTCAGCGGCTTTTGATACCATCGACCATGGTATTCTTCTGGATAGGCTAGCGGGATTGGGGGTCGGAGGCACAGCTTTGCAGTGGTTCCGCTCCTATCTCAATGACCGATTCCAGAAGGTGGAAGGTGGTGCTAGGGGACTATGGCTCTGCACCATGGCAGCTATGCCATGGAATACCGCAGGAGTCCATTTTGTCCCCTTTGCTGTTTAACGTCTACATGAAACCGCTGGGAGAGGTCATCAGGAGGTGTGGGCAGCGGTTCATTATTATAAAATTAAAGGATCTTTAAAATTAGTTTGTATCACAAAACTAGTATACTAAAAGGAGACCATTTAGGAAAATACTACCTATTGATTGATATAGCTCAGTATGTTTTGCACTGATTAGCAGTGGCTCACTAAGGTTTCCGACCAAAGACTTATCCAGCCTGACTGGGAGATGCTGGAGATTAAACCTGCAGCCTTCTGAATGAAAAGTAGCCTATCCCTAAATCTGTGGTGCAAAAATGAATGAATGAGTGAATGAGACAGCCATATTACAGAATTGTAGCAACATTATTCAGTTAAGAGCCATTGTGGTGTAGTTGTTAGAATGCTGTGGAGTAGGACTGAAGAGACCTAGGTTGTAGTCCCCACTCTGCCATGAAGTTATTTGACGGACTTTGGGTCAGTCACTAACTCTCAGAGAAACTACTTCACAGGGTTGCTGTGAGAATAAAATGGAAAAAGTGTCATATGTGCTGCTTTGGGCTCCTTGGAGAAAAGGTAGGATATAAACAAACAAATACTAATGTCTACTTGGCAGGGCTTTTCATGATTCTCTAATGCATAAATGTGAACACTTGGCTGCTTTTACATGTCATTTCCAGCCAGCAACCTTGAGTAACTGATGTGCATGAACTGTGTGGTGGTGCATGGCCCATTCATTCTTCCTGCTAGTGGGTAAATAAACCATCCATGGCTAATTTAGGGATTATGGTTTAGTGTGCCTGGCAATATAAGCCAATATCAAACCCTAGTGTAAAGCTGGCATATGATCCCAGCTTCTTTGAGCACAATAAATCTGGGTTTAGAAATAACACTAAGCATCTGGTTTATTTATCCACTTACAAATGGGACCAAGAGTGAGTAAATGAACTACGCACAACAGTATATGGCTAATGCACAGTGCAGTTAATAAATTAAGATTTTTGACTTAAAGTGATGTACAAATGTGATAGTCAACAAATTTAAAGAAATCTTACAATGCAAACTTTTTGTTTGTTTACTAAGAAAAGAGTTTCACTGTGTTGGATGGGACTTACTCCCATATAAGTGTTCATGAGATTGCTGTCTCAGAAAGGAAATTGTATGTTTAATTGATTTAAATTTGCATCTTAGTAAACAATAGTTCTGAAGGAAAGCAGCATGCTCTGCTTTTTGTTTGCATGTATTATGGCATCATCTTAGAGAAGACATGTGCCGCTCATGATTTTTGTATCTACTTATAATAAAAATAATTCAGTTTGAGAATCAGTTATTTAAAATGATTTTTGGGTGATGTTTATGCATAGAACCCTTAAAATAAATAATCTGCAGTGTTAATCTACACAAACTTTTTATTCAACCAAAAGATTAATAACAGATTAAACATTGCATCCCTAATTGACACAACTCCTGGTAGCTGTTGGTAGCACTGAAAAAAGGCCACTTGGGGTGCTATAATTTCCCCTTCCTTGTGATGAACTATGGAATCTCCATTGTTCACTTTTGCCAGGAGAAATTTAGTCCAGTAGGGAATATGATATTAGAGTTTATCCTGTCTGGGTGCTTTGAGATTCAAATTCTTTTCCAAGTGAGGTGGAGAAGGAAATGAACTCCCTGAAATCACTAAGGTCAATAAAGCAGTCTTGGCTCTCTGTGCTCAGGAAATGAGATATTAATCTATTTCCGAAAGTCGCCTTGCATAGGGGTCCATTCCAAAAAGCTGTGTATGTTTTGTAATTCTTATTTGCAATACATGGTTTAAGTGGGCCTTCAATGCCTTTGAGGTGGATTGCTGAAGGAATAGCTTAAAATGACCATAAGGAACCAGCAAGAGGGCAAAAGTCCCAGTTCCAATATTTCTGCATTTTCCTCTACTAGAGACTTCATTTACTTCATGTATCAGGATGTTCCTTCTTCTCCTAAATTTGCAACAGGGTCAACCACTATAATATAAAAATATTTTTGAGCATCATGCCCAGGCATAATTTTAACCATCTGAAATAGACCAATGGGAAGTTGGTCAGAAGTCTAAACCTCTGGTTCTCAAACCTCTTTCCTTTTAAAAGCCTTTGCACTCTGTCTCTTTGGCCTGGATGTGTACAGTTCATATGAGATGCTAACTAGTCATACCTGGTGTCTGATTTTCTGCTTGGATTTTTTTTCTTTAATTGGCTGGGCACTTTTTATTTCTACTTATTGTTTTCCATTTAATAGTGTGTTGGGGGGATGTTTTTGTGTTTGCAATGTTTTTATTATTGTAAGCTTCCCCAAGTACCATTTTTGGTGAGAGGTTAAGAAATACATTATCTAACTCACTCATTCACTCTTGAACTCAAACAGCAGATACTTGGGTATGGCCTGAGAACAGAGCCTAGAGTACAAGATGGAGCAATGAAGTACAAGCAATGGAGAGAAGATGGAGCCCATTAGATTTCGGTAGAATGGGACTTAAAGCCTGTCACAAAATCTGCCCATCTAATTCAAATGTACAGCTTTAAAAACAATTATGGAAGCTGAGGGGGACAAAACAGCAGTCCTGTTCCTTGACTTTTTTGCAGTAAATTTTGCAGATATGGATTGGTAGTGATCAAACATAGAAACATAGTAACAGAGCAAGTCAGAAGGGGTCTCCCGGGCCATCTAGTCTGACCTCTGGCACCAGCCAGCTCCACTCATGACATGCCCACCATGTGCACGTCCAGCCTATCCTTGAACACCCGCACCGATGGGACCGCAACGACCTCTCATGGAAGCCCATTCCACACCCTCGGGGTCCTCACTGTCAGGAAGTGCTTCCTGGCATCCAAATGGAACCTTGGCTCCCTGAGCTTTGCTCCGTTGGAACATGTCCTGCCTTCCTCTCCAGGGGAGAACAGGCCTCTACACATCTCTGTGTGACATCCCCTCACATACCTGTATGTCACCAACATATCACCTCTGAGTCTCCTCTTCTCCAGGCTGAAGAGACCCAGTTCCCTCAGTCTCACCTCATACCCCATCCCCTGCAAACCAGCCACCAACCTTGTGGCCCTACACTGCACTGACTCTAACCTGGCTATATCCTTTCTGTAATGAGGGGCCCAAAACGGAGCACAATACTCCAGTTGTGGGCGCAGCAGAGTCATATTGAGTGTTTTAATAAATAAATAAATAAATAGTAATACCTCTCTTGATCTAGAAGCCACACTTCTGGCTATGCAACCAGGGGTGGTGTTCGCCCTCTTGACCACCGCATCACACTGCTGACTCATGTTTAACCTGCAGTCAACCAGTATCCCAAGGTCCCTTTCACAAGTGCTGCTCTGCAGCCACTTGTCCCCTAAGCTGTACTTATGACAGCTATTCCTGTGCCCCAAGTGCAAAACCTTGCACTTACCCACGTTGAACGCCATCCTGTTGTCTCCTGCCCACTTCCATAGTCTGTCCAGATCCTTTCGGATCTGGAGTACCCGCTCCTCAGTTGTGGCCACTGCTCCAGTTTTAGTGTTGTCTGCGAATTTGATCAGCAGACTGTTCACCCCTTCTTCCATGTCATTAATGGAAAGATTAAACAGGATCGGCCCCAGGACAGAGCCCTGGGGGACCCCAGTTGTCACTGGCCACTGGCTACCATCCCGATGATTCCCCGTAAATGGTTACCTTCTGCTTTCGGTCAGTCAACCATGCCCTACTCCACCGGACAGTACTTTGGTGTATCCCAAAACTCCTCAGTTTCTCCACCAGGATATCATGGGGCACTTTGTCAAAGGCCTTGCTGAAATCCAGGTATACCACATCCACTGCATCCCCTCCATCTAGCCATCTCGAAACCTTGTCATAGAATTCTACAAGGTTTGTCTGGCAGGACATGTTTTTGCAGAAGCCATGTTGTGCGGCAGGCTATCTTAGTGTAAACCTTGTCCATCGTTACTATACTTCTTATTAAAGAAACTTTGAAATTCCCTGTAACATGGTTTTGGAAACTATTAGTCACCGTCTTTTAAATTATTATTTTCCTTTAGAAACTGGCCTCAGTCACTCTACTGCACTGTTTACACTGTTCATACATTCAGCGACAAATTAATAACTAGCCAATGAAATGTGTGTGACATTTACAAAATTACAAAAAGACACAGTTTGGGGGGCAGTGTCCTAGCACGCAGACGAGTAGGTGACAGGGTTGGTGGTTAGACACTTTAATAGCCATCAGAATTTAAAAAAAAACCAGCCATAGAATGTCAGTTCCCTACTATAGCGAATTTACTGAAGAAACTGGCATTGTCTTCAAATGATCTTTTCCCCTTGTTCAGTGAACTGATACACTGAAACTATTGTATCATGCTCTGTGGGACCATTGTGACTGAAACACCGTATTTTTCCGTGTATAAGATGCTACTTTTTCTTAAAAACATTTACCTAAAAATGGAGGTGCGTCTTATACACAGGGGGCCAAGAGGAGAACCGCGGGCATGCTCAGAGGGGGGAGACTGGCATGATCGCGGTGTGTGCAGGGGGGGTAGCGAGGTGGTGTGGGGGGCGGCCGGGTGGCAAGGAGGCTCGTAGGGGTGGCGTGCGGGCAGGGGGCAGCGAGGCGGCGCGCGTGCATGGCAGCAGCTTGCTCGCTGGAGATCAGTAGGAAAAGTGGGGGGCGTCCTATACTTGGGGGTGTCTTATAGACGGGAAAATATGATAAGTGAAGGAATTTACTACAGTTTAAACATTTTAATGTACTATGCTTCGTTGTATATTCTAGTAAATGGATCTTTACTTGTAATGTCTCCATTTTGTGGCCAAGGAAGTATCCTGTTGTCAGGGGTGCCATTTGTCAGAGGTAAAATGGAGTAAATCCTACTTAGTGCCATGTGAACTTGTATGGGATTGTTGCCTTAGCACTCCACTAAAGTCCAAGGACTGATAGCAGTGGGTTTTCTGTGTTTATATTGCTATCCTGTCTATCTTCATCAAAGGGTAGTCCATCGAGACACTGACCAAACACAGATCTGTTTGGCTTCTATAAGGTTGCTGTATTATGCATATTCAGACTGAGCTTTCTTTAACATTTGAATTCTCGAAAATACACGTTAGTTTTCTGTGTGTACAGCAGGGAGTTTCAGAGCCTGGAAACAGGTACTAAAAGACCCTTTCTCCTGTTGCCAGCTGTTGTTTCTGGTGGCCATGAGACCAAGAGAAGGGATTCCCTGCATGATTTTAAAATGCAGGCAGGCTTGTAGGACAGGATGTGGTCCAAAATATTTAGTGTACTAATTTTAATATCTCCGAGTTGTTGTCCATTTGATATAAGCAAGAAATATCTGAAACAAAATGTTGTAGTGATTTTCCTGGGTTTAGGACTATAATCCAACCACTGCATTCAGATATCAGATTTTTAGCCAATCTTTATTTTACCAATTAATCTGCATGTATTTGAATAGGAATGCAATTTGTGCTTATTTTCTCAGTTAAGGAACAGAAGAAATCTACAGTGGTACCTTGCTCACGAACTTAATCCATTCCAGGACTCTGGTTGTGACCCAAATAGGTTGTCAACCAAGTCAAATTTCCCCATAAGGGTCGATGTAAATAAGGTTAATCCGTTCTGCAACTATTATATTTACTCACAAAAATTTGAAGCAAAGTGACAAAGAACAACAAAGATCACAATCATCTCTCCCCCCTCCCCGCCCCAGCAATCGTGCGGAGGGGTGGGGGGAGATGGGCGTGATCATGGGAACACGGGTGCAGTTGTGGCCATCTCCCCCCCCCCCCAACTCGATCGCAATTGCGCCCGCGCAGGGAAGGCAAACGCACTCACAATCATTACCCAATGCAGAGTTTGTGACCTGTGGCACAAGAATGGAGGAGCTGGACAGGGGAGTAAAAGAGTGTTTCTGTAGGAACTAGGCAGATCTAAAAGCAGGTTTCTAGGTGTGAAGTGGCGACAACATGTGCTGAATATCTAAGCTTAAAATTGTGTCAGGGTGCCAGGCTGGGACGTGGCAGCAGGAGACAAGACAGAGGCACTAGGACCAGGGCAACAAAGCTTGAGTAGAGACAAAGTCCAAAGTCCAAAAGCACAGCTCAATAGCAAGTCCAAGTCATAGTCACAGAGCAGGCTGAGGTTAGGAACCAGAAGGATGTACCACAGCAGAACAAGGACATGGTCATGAACAAGCCAAGGGTCAAGAACAGGAAGACAAACAGAGATGCGGGTACTTTGAGGGAGGACAACTGGGCAGGATACATGGCAAGGGCCAGGCAAAATGCAGGAGCTGAACCACACCCCAGCCAGCAGAAAGACCATGTGAGACAGCAAGGCAGGATACCACTCAGGCAAGGTGGTTCTACAGCACTACAGCAAATGAGAGGACCTGCATTGCTGAAACCGGTTTTGGAGGGAAGATCTTGCTGTTGTATAGCTCTTCTCTCAGAACTGAGTTCTGAATCAAAAAGTTCCCAATTCAGATTTTGTCTTCTTTCTATTCACTAGGCTCTTTGTCCCAGTTCCACTGTGTAGAATAAGGAGACAACATTTTTGTCTCTCCTACAGCATCATTGCCTTGTGTTTCTCTATTTGTCTAATCTTGTATATGATTATATATAGAATAGAAATTTTTAAATAAAAATAAAAAAATATGCTTCCCTCTTGAAAATATATAAACTGAGCACACATCTGTTGTCTGTTTCAGTGTTGGTAGTGAACATCATAAAGATTTTGCTAGTCCAGCTATGAGAAATCATCA